>NC_059220.1:44937814-45247118 GCF_020615455.1 Coregonus clupeaformis
TGCTCCCATACTCCAACAAGGCATCATGGGCCACCTGCGAAATCCGCAAGAACACACACAAAGAAAGTGGTTGGGCCACAAATGTCCCTTCAGCTAAAAGTGACAGCAGGGTAAAGTAGTTCATGTAGCACAGCCCTCATATCAAGATTTGGATTGGAAATAAAATCACTTCTGCAACTTCTCTCAATTCTCCTGCTAATGTGCTCTCATGCTTTCACAACACATTTACTTATTATCAAACAGACCCCATCCTTTACCTGAACAGAACGGTAAAATTGAACCCAGGCCTCATAAGGGATTTCGTTTTCAGGCACAGACAGCAACAGTTCAAAACAGCTCCTGAAAGCAAAATAACAAAGAGACACAATGAGGAACAAGTGGCAACTTGTGAAACTTCATGACACAATGTTATCTATTTCTAACATGCAGCACAAACATTTTTAAGACGACAGGCTATGTATTGCAGCACACAGTAGAAAGTGTGGTACTGCTCAGGTAAAAAAAGAAGAAATGTATGTTGGTACAACCTTAACAGTTTCAAACACGTTTTTACTCTGAGTTGACTCACAATGCTAGTCTCTTTAACACGAGGGCCACATTATCAGAGTCTGCAGTGAGGTGTGGCCTTGCAGCAGCAAAGCAGTTGATGGACAGGCAGTAGACCTCCAGAAGGGGAAGACCATGCTCCACAGAATTCCTGCTCCCAGCATAGTGCATCAGTGTCTGCAAAGACAGTCATGTAATGACAAAACAGGCAGCTGGGTTAGTTCTGAAAAATATAAATATTATTTTTGCACTTTCATTTCAACTAAGGCAACAGCTACAGCTAACTTAACACCCAATAACCTTCCAATTAATGGTTCAGCAGCCATAATGAACCCAGTTTAGGGTTCTCTTTTTTGGTAAAATGGTCTCACACTCAACTATGATACTACAATTTCTGTTGAAAACAAAAAACAGTCTTAATTTCCTAATTTTGTCAGAGAGGAAGAGGCGAAGCAAGAGGATTAACCAAAATCTATGAGTGTCGAATTTGGTCAACAAAAAATGTAATTGCTAATTTGCTAAGTGAGGCTTATTTTGTAATGTTTAGGTTGTTACAGATGTACTGATATACAGTGTGTTCGGAAAGTATTCAGACCCCTTGACTTTTTCCACATTTTGTTACGTTATAGCCTTATTCTAAAATGGATTAAATACCCCATAATGACAAAGCGAACAGGTTTTTAGAATTTTATGCAAATTTATTAAAAATAAAAAACAGAACATTCATATTTACATAAGTACTCAGACTCTTTGCTATGAGACTCGAAATTGAGCTCAGGTGCATCCTGTTTCCATTGATCATCCTTGAGGTGTTTCTACAACTTGATTGGAGTCCACCTGTGGTAAATTCAATTGATTGGACATGATTTGGAAAAGCATACACCTAAAAAGGTCCCACAGTTGACAGTGCATGTCAGAGCAAAAACCAAGCCATAAGGTCGAAGGAATTGTCTGTAGAGCTCCGATACAGGATTGTGTCGAGGCACTCTGACAGAGCTCCAGAGTTTCTCTGTGGAAATAGAAGAACCTTCCAGACAGACAACCATCTCTGCAGCACTCCACCATTCAGGCCTTTATGGTAGTGGCCAGACGGAAGCCAACCCTCAGTAAAAGGCACATGACAGCCCGCTTGGAGTTTGCCAAAATGCACCTAAAGGACTCTGACCATGAGAAACAAGATTCTCTGGTCTGATGAAACCAAGATTTAACTCTTTGACCTGAATGCCAAGCGTCACATCTGGAGGAAACCAGGCACCGCTCATCACCTGGCCAATCACTACGGTGAAGCATGGTGGTGGCAGCATTATGCTGTGGGGATGTTTTTCAGCGGGAGTGGGAGACTAGTCAGGATCAAAGGAAAGATGAACAGAGCAGAGTACAGAGAGATCCTTGATGAAAACCTGCTCCAGAGCACTCAGGACCTCCGACTGGGGCAAAGGTTCACCTTCCAACAGGACAACGACCCTAAGCACACAGCCAAGACAACGCAGGAGTGGCTTCGGGACAAGTCTCTGAATGTCCTTGAGTGGTCCAGTCAGAGCTAGGACTTGAACCCGATCTAACATCTCTGGAGAGACTGAAAATAGCTCTGCAGCGACGCTGACAGGGCTTGAGAGGATCTGCAGAGAGTAAATGGGAGAAACTCCCCAAATACAGGTGTGCCAAGCTTGTAGCGTCATACCCAAGAAGACTGTAATCGCTGCCAAAGGTGCGTCAACAAATTACTGAGTAAAGGGTCTGAATACTTATCTAAATTTTAATACATTTGCAAAAAATTATAAAAAACCTGTTTTTGCTTTGTCATTATGGGGTATTGTGTGTAGATTTATGCGTGGGGGGGAACAATTGAATCCATTTTAGAATAAGGCTGGAACGTAACAAAATGTGGAAAAAGTCAAGGAATGAATACTTTCCGAATGCACTGTATATGGCATTCCGGAAACTTTGAGAAAAACGATTTTATATCGGAATTGTGTCTTTTTCACACGCGTATCTGACCTCTCATTGCCTAGAATGTTCCCACCTGATATCGCCTCCTCCCGCCTGCCTTCCGTCTTTGCAGACATTTATTTCCATTGTTAGAGCAGTCAGTTGACTATCTTGTCAATATTACATTTACATTACATTTACATTTTAGTCATTTAGCAGACGCTCTTATCCAGAGCGACTTACAGTTAGTGAGTGCATACATTCTTTTTTTTCTTTTTCATACTGGCACCCCGTGGAAATCGAACACACAACCCTGGCGTTGCAAACGTCATGCTCTACCAACTGAGCTACATCCCTGCTGGGCCAATTGTGCGCCGCCCCATGGGTCTCCCGGTCGCAGCCGGCTACGACAGAGCCTGGATTCGAACCAGGATCTCTAGTGGCCTTAGACCACTGCGCCACTCGGGAGATTATCTATACTTGCATATTGCATTTGACACAAATGTACCCATCAACTTAGCTTTATTATGTTAGTGTTAAAAAATATATATACATGGTTGAACCACTTTGTTGACATCAACTAGCTAGAAGGCATATGTTTTGTAGAGAGTGTGATAGGGTCAAATTAGCTTGTTACAGTAACTCGATTTTGAAACGAGCTGCTGTAGCTAGCTAGTTGTAATAAATAACATTTAGCTAATAAATGCACTAGCTGTGGCCTAGGTAGCTGCTTTTAGCAATGCTAGAATTTACACACTAGCGTTACTAGGAATTAGGCCTAGCTTGCAAAAAAACAGAATAGTCAGCCGGAAGTCAGACTGAAATGAAATACAATTTATATTTACTCTGCTGATTGTCCATAGGGTTGGTCGTTATGCAGGGAGGAAATTGAGAAAACAACAACAATAGAATGTATAATTAAATAGACTTTCCAAATGTGGGTCTGTTGTAAACCCATGCAGTTCCTCAGCGAGGTCAGTTCCTCTCGGCTTACCTCATGTCAAAATAAAAGTTCTGCATGCGTGCCATTCCTGCACAAAAAAATAAGCTAGAAATTGTGGGGGACTTTTAACATGAGGTAAGCAGAGAGGAACTGACCTCGCTGAGGAACTGCATAGGTCTACAACAGACCCACATTTGGAAATTGTTTAATTATACGTCCTATATTTTTTCTCTCAAATTCCCCCCACATAAGGACCAAGCCTACAGAAAATCAGAGTAAGTTGAAATTTAAGTTTTTTTGCAAGCTAATTACCAGCAACATTAGTGTCTAAATACTAGCGTTGCTAAAAGCAGCTATGCCCTAGGTTGTAGTGATGTATGGGACCACCCATACGTAAAAATTTATGCACGCATGACTGTAAGTCGCTTTGGATAAAAGCGTCTGCTAAATGGCATATTATTTATATTATTATTAAATATTGTGTGGATGAAGGGCGGGTGGGTGGCGGGTTGAATAAAGAAAATATAAATGTATCCTTCTTGTGCAATTTATATCTATCTATAGGCTGCAGTTAGGTTTTACTTTCATTATTCTAATCTATCTGGCATTAGTGCGCAAGCCTACGCTTTAGGGCTTAACTGTACGCATGACAAACAGCCTACACGCCAATCAGCAACTGCTTTTGGGAACGGGCAGAAGATGTTAAGTCGATCCACGGAGGCAAAAAGCTGCGAAATGGAGAGATGAAAATAAAGAGAAGGGAGGGCCAGAAAAGTAATGTTTGGGAAAGATTTGGTGAAGTGGTAAAAGAGGATGATAGCTGTTATGTGTGATGACTGAGGCACTATACAAATACGACAGTCACAAGACGGGGACTTCAAATAAGCTTATGGCACGTCAAGGGAACTGTAGTCTACTTTTCAGATGGGTTTAATGGAAACTGAAATCTGGACAGTGACCGTAGGTCAATAAACTCTCACATAGCCTTAATATTAACTTCTGCAGAGTTAAGCATTTCTTGCAGTAAAACGATACACCCAATGTAACCTCAATTTTGACTCAGCAAGAGCTAACAATTTTGATACGTTTTAAGTGCTATGGATTTATTGTTACAGGGAAACTTTGTTCATCGGACGGCGGATAGTTCAAAGAGAAGCGACACAGGGGTGCTCTCCTATCATTTAAATTGAGTTTATTAGATTAGAATCTGGGTGTGTTGTTCCTGTCTATTGTTTTTACATTTTTCATTCAGGTTGGGCGTGAGTTTCTGCTTAAATTTGGTTAAAAGGACAGTGAATTTGTTCATACTTTGAGATCTTGTTAGCAAGCTCCTGTGTGTATCACACACATATTTTTCTCTTAGAGATTATTCTGAATTGATGTACACTAATTGTTTGAGTGTTAATTCTATAAGTTGACTTGAGTGAATGCATTCCTCGTTTCACGGAGTAATTATTTTGATTGACTATTGATAGTTGTTATATACACTATACACATAGCATATGCTTTGGTACCACTTTGACATCCCGGATCTGTTTGCCTCAATACATTTATGCTAGAACAGTGGTTGACAGCATTAGCTATTTGTATCTAGCCTCTTAATAATTGCATAACGGTGCAAGTTAGACATGTTCGTTATGGTCATACTAAGTGGTGAGGCAAGGCTCGCTGCCTTGACCAGATCCTCTAGAGACCAGACCCCCCAAAAAAAAAAAACGTGTAAAGTGGTTATCCCACTGGCTATAGGGTGAATGCACCAATTTGTAAGTCACTCTGGATAAGAGCGTCTGCTAAATGACGTAAATGTAATGTAAATGTACAGGGCCTGTTGCATTTATTCACATAATATTGGGAGTCAGATTGATACAATGTAGTTTATTATTATATATTCAACATAATTTCTGCATAATGGTTGGATAATTTCCATCCAACTACACAGCTTTCTATTTCCTTACAACTGGTCAAGGTGATGTCATTTGGAAATTTAGCACAGAAAATCGTTCCCTTTTTTTTTTGTTATTGCATTTTCTCCTTGGTCCCTAAATGTCTTTGCTCTGTGAAAGAAGCAGGAGGTGACAGAACTTTACCGATGTCAACAAGATTGAAGCATTCATTCAAGAGGTTTGAGTGGGTCACAGGTGTCTGAGTAAAACAAGAAATGATTTTTTTTGTGTGAAAATTGTCAATGTGTTTTTTAAATGTAAAAATACTTCAGTCTGAATTTAAATTACTTAAACCAGGTAGAACGTGTGTAGAGGCCTCCCGAGTGGTGCAGCGGTCTAAGGCACTGCATCGCAGTGTTGCGGCGTCACTACAGCCTGGGGTTCGATCCCAGGCTGTGCCATTACCGGCCGTGACCGGGAGTCCCATAGGGCGGCGCACAATTGACCCAGCGTCGTCCAGGTTAGGTGAGGGTTTGGCCGGGGGGGGGGGCTTTACTTGGCTCATCGTGCTCTAGCGACTGCTTGTGGCGGGCCGGGCGACTGCTTGTGGCGGGCCGGGCGCCTGCAGGCTGACTTCAATCGTCAGTTTCCTCCGACACATTGGGGCTGGCTGGCTTCCGGGTTAAGCCAGCGGGTATTAAGAAGCGCGGTTTGGCGGGTCATGTTTTGGAGATCGCATGACTCCACCTTCGCCTCTCCCGAGCCCCATGGGTGTTGCAGCGATGAGACAAGATCGTAATCATGAAATTGGGGAGAAAAAGGGGGTCAAAATTACACACACTCAAAAAAAAGTGTGTAGAAATGATAATAAAATTGCATTTCTTCATTATTTTATCTCACAGTATTTTCAATATAGCGCTATTAGCAAGTTTCAAGTTAATGTCACATGCACAGGTACAGTGAAATGCCTTTCTTGCCAGCTCTAACCCCAACAATGCAGTAATCAATAACAATGTAATACTAAAAATAAAAAGGTAGAACAAAAACACACAAGATATAAAATAAGAAGAATACGATAAAGTAAGCAAGCATACTACATACAGGGTCAGTTCCAGTACCATATTTACAATGTGCAGGGATACTGGATCGATAGAAGTAGATATGTATAGGAGTAAGGTGACTAGGCATCAGGATATATGATAAACAGAGTAGCAGCAACGTACAGTGCCTTCTGAAAATATTCAGACCCCTTGACATTTTCCACATTTTATTAAGTTACAGCCTTATTCTAAAATTGTATTTTTATTTATTTATTTAATCTACACACAATACCCCATAATGACAAAGCAAAAACAGGTTAAGACATTTCTGCTAAAAACTGAAATATCACATTTACCTAAGTATTCAGACCCTTTACTCAGTACTTTGTTGAAAAACCTTTGGCAGCATTTACAGCCTCGAGTCCTCTTGGGTATGACGCTACAAGCTTTGCACACCTGTATTTGGGGAGTTTCTCCCATTCTTCTCTGCAGATCCTCTCAAGCTCTGTCAGGTTGGATGGGAGCGTTGCTGCACAGCTATTTTCAGGTCTCTCGAGAGATGTTCGATCGGGTTCAAGTCCGAGCTCTGGCTGGGCCACTCAAGGACATTCAGAGACTTGTCCCGAAGCCACTCCTGCATTATCTTGGCTGTGTGTTTAGGGTCGTTGTCCTGTTGGATGGTGAACCGTCGCCCCAATGTTTTGGTACCCTTCTCCAGATCTGTGCCTCAACACAATCCTGTCTCGGAGCTCTACGGACAATTCCTTCGACCTCATGGCTTGGTTTTTGCCCTAACATGCACTGTCAACTGTGGGACCTTATATAGACAGGTGTGTGCCTTTCCAAATCATGTCCAATCAATTGAATTTACCACAGGTGGACTCCAATCAAGTAGTGGATGGCAGGGAGCTCGGCCCCAGTGATGTACTGGGCTGTCCGCACCACCCTCTGTAGCGCCATGCGGTCGAGGGCGGTGCTATTGCCATACCGAGCAGTGATGTAGCCAGTCAAGATGCTTTCAAATGGTACAGCTGTAGAACTTTGAGGATTTGAGGGCCTATGCAAAACCTTTTCAACCTCCTGAGGGGGAAAAGGTGCTGTCATGCCTAAGGTGCTGTCGTGCCTTCTTCATGACTGTGGGCGTGTGGAGCATTTTAAGTTCTTAGTGATTTGGACACAGAGGAACTTGAAACACTCGAACCACTCCACTGCAGCCCCATTGATGTGGATGGGGTGTGATCCCACCCCCTATCCTGTAGTTTACAATCAGCTCCTTGGTCTTACTGATATTGAGGGAGAGGTTGTTGTTCCGGCCCCACACTGTCAGGTCACTGACCTCCTCCCTGTAGGCTCTCTCATCGTCGCCGATGATCAGGCCTACCACCGTCGTGTCGTCAGCAAACTTGATGATGGCGTTTGAGTCGTGCGTGGCCACGCAGTCGTGGTGAACAGGGAGTCACAGGAGGGGACTAAGCACACACCCTTGTGGGGCCCCGTGTTGAGGTGATGTTGCCTACCCTCACCACCTGGGTTCGGCCCGTCAGGAAGTCTAGGATCCAGTTGCAGAGGAAGGTGTTCAGACCCAGAGTCATAAGCTTAGTGACGAGCTTGGAGGGACAATGGTGTTGAACGCTGAGCTGTAGTCAAAGAACAGCATTCTCACATAGGTATTCCTCTTATCTAGGTTGGTGAGGGCAGTGTGGAGTGCAATTGAGATTGCATCGTCTATGGATCTGTTGGGGCGGTATGGGAATTGGAGTTGGTCTAGGGTGTCTGGGACGATGGAGTTCATGTGTGCCATAACCAGCCTCTCAAAGCACTTCATGATTAATAATATAATTACAGAAGTGAGTGCTACAGGGCAGTAGTCATTGTGGCATGAAGTCAGAGTTCTTGGGAACAGGATTGATGGTTGTCATCTTAAAACATGTGGGGATTATAGACTGGGACAAGGAGAGGTTGAAAATGAAAGTGAATATATCTGCCAGCTGCCAGCACTATTTTGGTGGATTTTGTCATTTCAAGCCAGTGAGTTTAACATTCTTCATCAAGAACATGGGCAAAATTGTATTATTCACAATGAAAGAGGTGGGAATGTTGTTCCCTTGTCATATAATTGCTACATTTACTATCAATATAGCATTACAAATCGTTTCCAGATTGTATTTTGGCGATTATTTTTCGCGATGTGAATATTGGGTCGCTACTGAGACAACCTGGTTCAGTTTGGGTCCCAAGGCAAAACCAGTTGAGAACTACTGGTCTACGGCACACTTGCTTACGGCGTCGGCATAGGATCGAATCCGGCCTATTGCCCCTTTGACACAACCTCTCTCTATCTTTCCCCACTGTCATCCTCTCTCTCTGTTCAATAAAGTCAGAAAATATACTTTAACAAATAAACGATAAATGCACTAGCTAGGATAGCTAATTGTTGCCTGGCTACCCCTCCACATCGCTCCGGCCAACTGACGTTTCTTCTCCACAAGGAGTCTGGATTTGCCTCCCTCCCTAACGTTTTCTAGAATGCCAACACATTCTGACCGTTCTGATTGGTCAGAGAAACTGATTGGTTGGGCAAGAGCCGGCTTATAAGATGACGTTATCAATTTTGATACTCTGATTGGTTAAAGACTATCCAATTGCTGATTAATTTGTTTTGTACAACGCCCCTCATTTTGAAGTCACACAAACGACTTCTAGGGTAGTGTTGTCACGATACCAAAATGTTGACTTTGATACCAATACCAGGTTTAGTATCACAATACTCAATACTAAAATGATACCACAGCAAAAAAAGATGTCATATTAGCCAAAGTCACAGAATGGCACTTGATCCACACAGATCTTTTATTATTATACAACCATACAATCAATTTGACTTTTTTTAACCACTAACTACATAACATCATAATGGCAATCATTTTTTCGAATGGTAAATCTCTAGTCTACTGATAAACTGGGTAAATCAAGATGTAGCCTAGGCCTTTTCACAATACAGGTAAATGCATATTCAATAGGCGTGTGCGCATGCATTGAGTTATTGAGCTCATTTAGGCTGATTTCATGGGGCTTCAGATTAAAAAACGATCTGTTTCCCTTCCATTTGGGACTTATTTTATTGTACTGATCAACACTATTTGCATAGAAAAAGCAATCTCCTCTTTTATAAATGTGTGCTATCTCTTTAAGACCCATTAAGTAATTCACACACCTTCAGTTCGAGGCTGGAGCAAATATGATATTGACTGGGAGATAATTATTAATTTTTTTGGTGACAATCAGCTTTGAAATCACCAATATTTCGTGTTATGGTTTACATAAACAAGGTAATAGGGTAGTGAATTGACGTTAGCTGTAAACTAGCAATGAAAGTTAACCCACAAAGCAGGAAGCTACCGCTATCTTCTTGCATTGTACAAAGTGTTCTAATCTGTATAGGATATTGTTTTGCGAACAGTCATTAACAGTCAACATTTCTACATGCCGTGTTGCATTATTCAAGTGTGTTAACTTCTGTGCAGCATGAGTGGTGATGCAGCCCAAGACTCTCAGTGATTGCAGTGGTTTCTTAGGACACGCTAGCGCTAGCAATGAGTAAGTGGAGCAGGCACAGTGCTCTCGCACTATAAGGGGACATCGGCTGCGCTGAGAGACAGACTTGGTCCTCTCTCAATCAGTAGACGACGTGATTCGAAAGAAGTACCTAAAGTAATATCTGTTCTAGAATCTAAAAAGCACCTAAGTTTCAGTATACCATGCAACACTATTCTAGGGTGGCATTTTCTGACTGAATGTATGTAGCGATCGATAGAGCAGCGGAATTACATTCAGGGTGAGTCGTCAGGCAAAGCTTTTTGATAAGTAAGTAATGAAGAACTCTTGCCCTGAAGGCCGGTCGTCACTAGTTACCACAGCCACAGAGTCATAATTATGCTAAACCCTGCCTATTTGTACAATTTCTCTTATTAAAATCTGATTTTAAACCTAACCACACTGATAACCTTACGCCTAAACTTAAACTAAGACCAACAATCGAATTGTTGTGTTCATGAATTTTTACAATAGACAATTTTGACTGTGACTGTAGTAACTAGTGACAACCCTGAGCGCCAATTTTCACTTCGTGACTGTGGTAACTACTGACAACCCTGCAGGCCTATTCACATGCATGCCAGCAAGTGCCTGATTGCCAGCTAGTGCCTGATAAACAAAACGTGGTGCAGCCCACCTCAGCTTTTACTGTAAACATTTAAACGTTGCAAAGGGCAACAAGAAACTTGCTACTAGTTTGTATGTACTGGATTTAGCAAATACAATATTTGTGCAAGCCTTGTCATCCTGGACTGTCTCCCTCTCTAACTAACCCTTGATCATGACTTAGTTTCGTTAAGAGGGCGACGCTCCGGCGACGCTCCGTCTGAACAACAACGCGCATCGCTTACCATATGGTTTTGGAAGCATGAAGGACCTTATCTTTCATATCGGCATGATTTTTTTGTAAACAAAAGTTTAAATTGATACACCTTTATAGGGTTTGGCTTCCCACATGGTCATATTTCAATGTTACAACACTTGTTTCCGAAAACAAATTGAAGATAGCTAATTAGTACAGGTAGTCTACTCTGTGTCGCTGAACACCTGTGTGTAAACGGAAGTCAGAAACCACAAACACACGAAAAATGAAAAATACTGTAGGCTGCAACTGTGTCAAAACAGTGTATAGTAAGTGTGTATTTTGCCTTTGTGAAATAATGTGTGATATTTAAGTAGAGGGATTTGTGTTTCTAGAACTGTACTGCAAATTATAATCGATTTTCGTTTAGATGGAGTACTTGGCTGTTTTGGCTTCCAGAACATGGAAGCTCCTTTAGTCCAATATTGGGCTACCTCAAGCGTGCAGAACAACCATGACAACATTGTTAACTAGCTAGCTAGAGTTAGAACCACTGACGATAGCATGGTGTCTTTTGCACATCATTGGATGGCATGTCATGCAGCTGTTATACTTTGCGTTGATTGTTTATAGTCGTGCATGAATGTAGATTGTTCGCTTATCCTGGTAAAATGTTCTAGCTAGCTAGCAGCTAAAGGCCATATTGGCGATGGCGCATACAGCCAACATCGTTCCTTTTCCTTTCAGTTTTGCGTGCACGCTAGCTACCTGGCAGAAGTTGTCGCAATATTCGGTGGAAGATATTTCCGAAATGTCTTGTTGCCTGAGCGTTGCTTCCAGCGCTCTCAAGGTAGTCAGCAAGCATTCCATGGCGACGAGAGTGTCCTCGGCAGTGTTAGACAGCGGATTACTCCAGTCGGGTTCTTGTTCAACATCACTATCCGCCATCTTCACTCCCCGCCACCGCGCGTATGCAACCCGTCATGTGATCGGCGTGCACTCGCCACTGCTCCAGGTAGTGATATTTGGTTGCGCCAAAGATTATGGGAACTATACCTTTTATCTGTTGTTCCATTATATTTGCATAGGAATTTAACTTATTGTAAACGACTATAGCTCCTAGACAGGTTCAATCACATACTGCTGGAAAAAATACCCTCAAATAGTAAATATAGTCCACTCCCAGAGACGTTGCAGTTCTGCACAGTAGGAGTATAGTCTCAAAACCTACTGTACTACAGGTAGAGAACATCCTTGCGGAGATTTAGATTTTGACAATGAATGACAATCAGGATAATGTTTGTTCAATGAAGCGGGTTAAATAATGTGTATGTGCCCCTTGCAATTCTGTAAATTGAAACTAGTTGTTTATTATTCATCACCAAGGGCCGTAATAACTTTTACACAGATGTACTCATATAATGTTAGTCTGTGCTCCTAAAAACCAATAAGGAGATGGGAGATGCGGGACTTGCAGCGCGTCAAGTGTCACAAATAGAACAAAGTTATATTTTTTGCACCTGGCTAAACAAGACACTTGTTGACGTGTGCGAGCAGTGTGGGTGCAATGATTGAATAACGTGTATGTGTATATTTATTTTGCAACGCTCGCGCATGCGACGCGGGCGGTGTGGTCAGCAAGGTTTGGTAAAATAGAGCCCAAGGTGTCATATCATAGCTGACACCCCATTCTTTCTGCAGCCATCTTTGAATCTTAATTCAGAATAAATATTTAAGAGTTTTTGGAAAACTTTGTCACAAACCGAGGGAGATTTTACTGTCACTCTGTCACAACTTTACATGTGCACTGTTCTTCAATAACATGCGTTTTTGTAAAATTGTCAGTGGAAATTGTTGGAAGTAGTCCTTGTGCATAGAGTTGTATGATTTGTTTAACATTGCAATCAATGGTTTTTGTTTGGCATACATTTTAAGGTGAAGAATCAGAGGCTCAGCGTCATTCTGTCACCTTGGAATTGCCCGAAACTAATCCCCTCATTTCCTTGCCATGTTTACTTTCAACTCCCAGTACACTACTTTGGTACATTTTGATAAACTGATACATTGTAGCTGCTAGAGTGCAATATTTATTTACCCAAAACAATGTTTTCATAATTGTAGAGAAGTTGGGGTTTAAAAAATGCACTCTGATCTGTCCCAGACATATTGTGTGGAGCATCAAATTGAATGTCACTGGAGCATGAGAAATGACACAATAAGACACAATAAGGAGCTCTTATTGTGTGTTCCTCCAACCGGAAGTGGCCGAGAAAGCACTGGGCGCAGATGGCCTCTTTCTCTTCTCCTCCTTGGACAAAGACCATGACCTGTTCCTCAGTCCTGAGTTCAAACCCATCGCAGAAAAACTCACAGGTTCACCACCAGCCTTCTTATGCGTCCTAACACGTTCAAATCCAAAATGCTTAATGTCTCTGGTTCTCTGTAGCTCAGTTAGTAGAGCATGGCGCTTGTGACGCCAGGATAGTGAGTGTGATTCCCGGGACCACCCATACGTGGTCCCAGGAATGCATGCATGACAAAGTTGCTTTGGATAAAAGTGTCAGCTAAATGGCATTTATTATTATTATTATTAAACCCAACACACACACAGGCATGCTATGGCATACCAACACTTGATTCAATGTAATGTGACATAGTAGGTTGTGTCATATTTGCTGTATGATCTCTGTGTGTCCTCAGATGGAGCTGCAGGACGTCGGTCCCGTCCACGCCCTCCTTTATCCAGGATGAGGAAGGGAACATTATCGACAGCTGACGGGGAGGCAGCGACCCCATCCAGTTTGTCTTCGAGGACATCCACTGGATGTCCGAGATCAGCAGCGAGGAGGCCGCTCACCGCCTCAAGGTCACCTCCTACCCTTTCAAGAAGGTACGGCTCAATACGCCTGCTCAGTTTTGTCCGATCTACGTAGGGGCTTGTTCTAGTCACCTTTGAACTTCGATCACGACTGGGTATACCTAAGCTCTCTCAAAAATAACTTGACAACTGTTCACTTGTTTATGTGAATCTGAACCATTGTGACGATATAAACTGAGTGTACAAAACATTAGAGAACACCTTCCTCAGAACAGCCTCAACTCCCCTTTTTTCCCTCAGATCAACCTCAATTCGTCAGGGCATGGTCTCTACAACGTGTCAAGCGTTCCACAGGGATGCTGGCCCATGTTGACTGGATGTCCTTTGGGTGGTGGACCATTCTTGATACACACGAGAAACTGTTGAGTGTGAAAAACACAGCAGCGTTGCAGTTTGACACAAACCGGTGCGCCTGGCACCTACTACCATACCCTGTTCAAAGGCACTTACATATTTTGTCTTGCACATTCATGAATGGCACACATATACAATCCATGTCTCAATTTTCTCAAGGCTTAAAAATCCTTCTTTAACCTGTCTCCTCCCCTTCATCTACACTGATTGAAGTGGATTTAACATGTGACGTCAATAAGGGATCATAGCTTTCACATGGATTCACCTGGTCAGTCTGTCATGGAAAGAGCAGGTGTTCTTAATGTTTTGTATACTCAGTGTATGTCTCTTCTTCCATTGTCCACAGGTGTCATACCTGCCCTTCTCAAAGGCCTTTGAGCGAGCACAGGCAGAGAGCAAGCTCGTGCACTCCATCCTCCTCTGGGGGGCACTAGACGACCAATCCTGCTGAGGTGAGACTGTTCACCTGTGACTGCTCTATGGAGAGCCCTGATAGTAATCAGCCTCTTAGTGCTCACCTAGTTTAGGAGAGTCAGAGATATTAAAAGGAAATTCCGCTACTTTTCAACCTCATATTCATTATCTCTAGCACCATACCAGTGTCTACATATGTGAAAATGGCCAATTTCTATGATCCATGGTTTAAAAATGCTTCTCTTTGACATCACAGGGTAGGATTAAAAGTAAGAAAAGGAGGGTGTTTTCTTTCTGCCCATATCAACACAAATCTCAGTGTTTAAAAATCACCGTTTTTAAAATGTTTTAACTTTTGATGACGTCATCAGGTAGAACTTTTAACTTCAATTCTTTTCTACAAAATGTGCTGTTTTCACATATGTAGATACTGGTATTGTGCTGGAGATAATGATAATGAAAAGACAACCTGTAAAAGCAGCATAGCCTAACCTTTTCAAGCACTGAATATTAAAATGGAAATTCTATATGTTGTGTCTTTTAGCTTGGTATCTGACCTTTTTGTTTCCTCCAAACACATTGTCACAGGTTCTGGGCGGACTCTTCGGGAGACAGTGCTGGAAAGCTTGCCCATCCTGGCCCTTCTCAACCAGAGCTTCGTCAGCATCTGGTCCCTGGTCAAAGAGTGGCTGTGACTTGCTATATAAAGAAGGCAGGCAGGCATCAAGGCATTCAGTTACTGTTTGATTGAATGTTAGAATGGGCAAAACGAGTGACCTAAGCAACTTTGAACGTGGTATGATCGTTGGTGCCAGGTGCGTCGGTTCCAGTATCTCAGAAACGTCCGGCCTCTTGGGTTTTCACACACGATAGTGTCTAGGGTTTACTGAGAATGGTGCGACAAACAAAAACATCCAGTCATCGGCAGTCCTGTGGGCAACAACAGCTCGTTGATGAGAGAGGTCGAAGGAGAATGGCAAGAATCGTGCAAGCTAACAGGCAGGCCACAAACAGGCAAATAACGGCACAGTACAACAGTGGTGTGCAAAACTGCATCTCTGAATGCACAACTCGTCGGTCCTTGTCAAGCATGGGCTATTGCAGCAGATGACCACACCGGGTTACACTCCTATCAGCTAAAAACAAGAAGCGGCTCCAGTGGGCACGCAATCACCAACACTGGACAATTGAGGAGTGGAAAAACATTGCCTGGTCCGACAAATCTGGTTCCTGTTGTGTCATGCTGATGGCAGAGTCAGGATTTGGCGTAAGCAGAATGCGTCCATGGCTTCATCCTGCGCCTGGTGTCAACGGTACAGGCTGGTGGCGGTGGTGTAATGGTGTGGAGAATCTTTTCCTCCCACACGTTAGGCCCCTTGATACTATTTGAGCAACGTTTGAATGCCACACCTTGTAGAATCCATTCCCCGAAGAATTCAAGCTGTTCTGGAGGCAAAGGGGGGTCCGACCCGGTACTACATGAGTGAACCTAATAAACTGGTCACGTGTATTTTAACCCAATAATGGTTGAATTGAAGACGTTTAAGCTGCCTATCAATCATTGTTTTTGCGACCAGTGGACAGCCAGTGAAAAATGTGCTCTTGCAACAGCTGCAGATCCCAGCCTATGGAATAAAAGTTTGAGGGAGTTCCTACCTTCTAAACTACTCTGTGGTAATGCGCTCCATACTGTCAAAAACGAGTTTAAATTAATTAGAACATGCTCAAACTCAAGCACTTTTGATAGACTCAAAGGGGAAATCTGTAGTTGCTACATCCAATTATTATTTAAAAAATTGTACTTTTTACCCCTTTTTCTCCCCAATTTCGTGATATCCAATTGGTAGTATTGTCCCATCACTTCAACTCCCGTACGGACTCAGGAGAGGTGAAGGTAGAGAGCCATCCGTCCTCTGTAACACGACCCCACCAAGCCGCACTGCTTGCTTAACCCAGAAGCCAGCTGCACCAATGTGTCGGAGGAAACAATAGACCTATAGCAAATGCAGCATATGGCATTCATTTTTCAGTAGTGCTCAAAGCATTCCATTCCATAAGGGCAGCATTTATTTTTCATCTCGAAGCAATGAGCCCAATCAGTCCTCCATGACAACAAAATCATAAACAACAGAGGAGGGCTGGCTAATAAGTCCTTCATTTTGGGGTTATGTTCAGGTGTAACAATTTGGCAAATCTATACTTCCATATTTCCAAGTCAAATTCTTGAAGATCAAGGGGTATTAAATTAATTGTAATGACTGTAAATCTGACAGACTTTGTAAAGATAATCTAATTGTATTATTATCTGTAGTAGAAAGCAATGGGTTAGAAGAAGCCTACATAACGAACTCAAAGTACAATGCAACATCCATTTATGGCCAGCTATGTAAACTAACATTGATTTATCCTGCAATAGATGTCGTTCAATTTGTAATACATTTTTGTCTTCTAATGCCTCAAGGGGAAATTAATGTAAAAGTAATCAGATTAAGTTACCGATTACAATTTCAGAGGTAACTAACGGATTACAATTAGAAAGTAACCTACCCAACCCTGCCTGCAAATCTGTATGTGCGACCAATAAACTTTGATTTGGATACTTAACTTTGTTGATTCTGGATGTTGCTAAATAACCAGCGAACACATTTTTTACTGGTTTGGAGGAAACGACAACAGCCTAGGGATGTCGAAAATAAGGTAAAACTTCAAAACTGAACCATCACTTTAAGGGAATGTAATTGGTGCCTGTGCCAGACCCAGGTATAATAATAAAAAAAACTCAAGGTTGTGTGAAAATGACTTGAATCTCTCTCTGACCTACATTATTCTCTAATGACTCTAGGTCCACCACATCAATGCTAATTACTTCCTGGACGAGACGTCCGTGAAGCCTGAGGAGGAAGCCGACACATTTAGCTTCTCTGGTGGGTTCGAGGACCCCGCCACTGCTATGTACATCAACTTTCTTAAAGAGGGGCTGGAGAAAGCCAAGGAATACCAGGCACAGTAAAGACTGGCAGCGGTCAATATTATGTTTGTGTCTAGAAATGAGGGTAATTCCTCTGAAGGAGCTAAACGTCCAACGTCTGTGTAGGGATCCGATTCCTTCGGTGCTGGCAACTTTTCAGGTTGTTTCATTAGCATCCAACATGATCAGTATTACAAGAACCTCTTCAAAGGACAGTGGCAGCTATACCAGTTGAGCCCTTCTGAAGACATATGCTTTAGACTTTTTTTTATAACTAAACTCAATACTCAGTTGCTAGATGTTCTTCAAGTAAACATACTTCTCATCCATCAGAACAGTAGCCAGGTTTCAAACGTCTCTCTGCCAGTATTGGCTAATTCATTTTTACTTCTTATAACAGTGAGTTCAAATTTGCTTTACTCACTTAACATTCTCAACATCTTCACACCAAAACAAGCAGACTGCACCATAATGCATTGTTCTAATTCTTGTTTTTCTTAATCTCTGTTGTGCAATATGTAAAGAACCATAGATTTGTAATACTTCTGTCATTGTTGGAAGAGTTGGAGTTGGAGTGGCAGAGCAGGTCAAGTCGTTCCCTCTAGAGTTTTAGCAGTTTGTGACGGCCTTGCCTGAAAGTCCAAAGTTGGCTAGCCAAGGCCTGACGTCATTGCTAAAACCTCTGCAGGCAACACCCCTGCTCTGTTCCCGAGGTTGCCAACAGCTGTCATGGAAACACAAAACAAAGTTGGATGGTGGCACAATGTTTAATGTAATTGCTTTTTGTTATCTTTCCTATGAAGCCAAACATTGCTGTACATCTCATTTTAATTAACCTGTAGTTTCAGAACACCTTGCCCATGAGATCAGAATTCACGGTGTGACTACACCAAAGATTATCTAACAAAATGAACCGTTATCAAGGGCAAGATGAAATGGACTTAGTGAGTACATTTGAATCAGGTAATATCTTAGCAAAATGTTATTTCTCCATCCTCTTGTTAAAGGAAAGATTCACCTATTTTGAATGTTATATCGTATGTGCATCTCTGTTCTATCAATTCCCGGGGTCATTTCATGTGTATCTGAGCTAGTCGCTGTTCAAGCAGGCTGTATTTTTGCCTGCTTGAACAGCGAATCGCTCAGATAAACATGAAATGACCCCGGGAATCGATAGAACATCGCTCAGAGATGCACAAATATGATATAACGTTCAAAATGAATGAATCGTTCCTTTTAAATCGCAGCAATGTATGCACATGTTAGCATTGCATCCCCTTGAAATAACCTTTGACTAAAATGGGTCTTTGCTAAAAGGAGTCTTGATTGATATTTTGTCCCCAAGCTTGCATTGACCACTGGATGAGCTCGATGTTTCTCAAAAATATCAGATAAAGACATGTTATAATAACATTAGCCCTATTTTAAACATTTTGTTGATTTTGTCTACTTGTTGTATTATGGGAACATAGATCTAACTTCTGATCAGTGACAGCAACTTTCAGGTATTGTTTGATGGATAGTGGGTAGCATTAAACATTTTTAAAGACAGTTAGGTTAGACTGCGTCCTCTTTTTGTTCAAGTTAACTAAATTTGTACATCAGTTCATATAATTTGGTCCATATGCAAAAAGGGGCATCTTAAGCCCCTATTTCTTCAAATTTCAGTTCCTCCATTTTACAAAAGAGACAGCCACCTTCAGGTTAGCGATTCACAAGAGGCAAACAGATGTACAACAAAAAGATGATGCCAGAATAACAGTGCCAATTGTGCTGGGGTGGAAATGCAGGCTTGCACATGCAGGTAGGTCTTCAGATGGAGATCATTGCTAGAAGGAGATGTGAATTCCACCACAGAACTACAGTATCCACAATGCACAGTCAGTTGAAAGTGAGGACCATACCAACCTGCAAAAGGAGTGGGGGGGTTGCAACAGGGCAAGTCTTCCAATGGAGTGAGGCTTCAACCTCAGTCCCAAACCACCAACACCCCTCCTCCACCTAATGGTTTGGTCCACATTCAGAGCTAGGGTTCAGAATAATCACAGTTCAGATTGCAGCCCAAATCCACAGAATTAAGTCAAAACAGGTACCTCCAACAACTCATTGTTCTAGAAGAGATGGGTTCTAGAGTCTTGTTTAAAGCAGTCATTGGATGGCCAGACAGAGTGAGTGGGTGTTGCTAGGCGAGCTGAAGAGGGCAGGCCTTCACCAGAACGTCCACACCTCCAGGTCTATGACGTGGAAGTCGTCTCTTTCCGAGAGGCAGCAGTTGTTGAAGGTGTAACATGGGCTACTCCTGCCCAGGTACAGAGTCTCATCTAGCCACAGGCCAAAGTGACCACTGCGGAAGAGAAAGAGAGAGAGAAACTCAGTTAAATTGTTTTAGAGTAAAGTAGTGTGTTCTCCTAAACATATTGACACATACTGTACCACAAAGCAACAGACTAAGTGTCAAGCAAACAGAAATAACATTAGCATCAAGAAAACCATAACGTAACACATTTGTATGACTGGGAGTGGCCCTACCTTCCTCCTCCGATAGCAAAAGAGTCCAGGTCTCCCTTTATGAAGAAGGAGTTTTCTCCGGTCCATCTGAAACACTGTGGGAGGTGACAAGAGTCAGTCAAGGACACCAACACAGGGGTACCTCAGGTTCCTATCTGATTAATGCATTCCTTCTCTGACAGCCCTTTTCGCATTGCAGACCAGGTGAATTGCAGACCAATGAACTTGCCCTTTGTAATGCTCTGCATATACAGTACACTACTGATAGCACAGGAGGCTGCTGAGGGGAGGACGGCTCATAATAATGACTGGAACGGCGCGAATGGAATGGCATCAAACACATGGAAACCATGTGTTTGATGTATTTGATACCATTCCACTTATTCGCCTCCAGCCATTATCATGAGCCCGTCCTCCCCAATTAAGGTGCCACCAACCTCGTGATTAATAGCAACGAGTGACCTTTCATAATCCAGTCATGTATTAAAATCGATCATGTGATGTTGCTGTCCCGTGTAGCTCAGTTAGTAGAGCATGGCGCTTGCAACACCAGGGTTGTGGGTTCGATTCCCACGGGGGACCAGCATGAAAATGTATGCACTCACTAATTGTAAGTCGCTCTGGATAAGAGCGTCTGCTAAATGACTAAAATGTAAATGTTGGTAGAGACCTTTATGTGAATAGTAATTTGGTTGCTATGGAAACTCATGCCCTATTACATCAGCAAGATTTGCAACACAAACAGTATTGTCTTTTCACTTAGGATGGCAAAACAACAATCCTGTGCCGATACCTTAAAAAGCCACATTTCAGATTAGAACATGTAGGAGAGAATTGTTTGGCAATGGTTGTGTAAGTGTAGTGTATGCATCATAGTGTGTGTCATGTATGACCTTGAATCGAGGACGCAGCATGAAGAGAAATGTCTCTCCTGTGCCGTAGAAGGTCTCGCTCGGCCTCAGTGGGTGAGAGAGAAAGCTCCCAAACACCTGGGGCACAGAGAAACAAAAACACAACCCTCTGGTAACCAAACAAGACCGAGCTCATACAATGAGGGTCTTCATAGGTAACCATAAGTCCACAATGAACTTGTGACTCCTGGCAAATCAACCCCACCATAGTCTCTGGAACAGTTGAGTGTCTGAAGTCAATAGTGCAAATGCCATGAAAAGCATGTGGTCTATGGTACGTGCTTCTGTGTTTAATCTCTAAAGCAGATAGATAGTCAAAAATGTTGAGGGTGGTGCATGGAACATTGGGGAGCTGTTTGTAACTTTTAAATAAAACAAATCTGAGTACATAAAAAGGTCACCTGATTGAGCGAGTCCTTAATGACCATGAGTACAGGCGAGTCGCTGCCGTTCAGCTTCCGGTAGAGGGACTTGAGGCTGGAGCCGTGAAGAGACGTGCTGTAGGCCAGATGCCACATGTGGCCCACTGTCCTGGGAGGCAACTCGGCTGAGAGCTGGAGAGAGAGGGAAGGATTGAGAAGGAGAAAGAGTTGTGTGAGGGTTGGAGAGAAGGGGCACAAAGATGGGAGAATAGATACTTATTAAAAGATTAAGATTAGCTCAACAGAGGAAAAGATTAGTTAAAGAAAAGGGAAATAATTGGTATCCAACAAGTGAATGAGCCTGGACATAATGAAACACTTGAAGAGCTGACCTGCAGGGCTCCATAGCTAATGTATTGGTTCAAAGTGCTCACAGCACTGCTCTGCTTAAATCTCTCCACAGGAGTTCACTACCAGCGTTCTACCTTATACATCCTGTGACGTCACGAGAGGCTACACAGCTTTCAGCGGGATTGCTCAAGTAGTGCAAGGAGACAAGGTTCAAACCAAACAAGGATTTTATTATAGGTCTTGGGAAATTAACGAAAATATAACAAAATTCTGTTCTCTTGTGGCTCTTTAAGGGTTAACAGTTCAGGGATGTCTCTTCCACATCCAAAATCATAATTCTCACTCGCTCAGATAACTTTTCCACAGCCTTACTGTAGTCCACGTTGCAGCTAGTGGCCAACCCAGCAAAAAGTCCTTCCAAATGTCTCTCACGTATTTCCACAGGTGCATATATCCAAAGGTGAGTATTTCCCAAAGGTAAGTATCTCCAAATCCTTATATTCCTCATGGAAGTGGACGTGCAGCACTCTTGTCCTCCAGAGAGCCCAGGTTGGAGACTGAGTCTCTTCCCTTCCCAAACCTTCAGCTCATCAGCTCCTCATTTGTTTCAGCTGCGTGGGAAGATTGGCCATAGAGGGGTGGAGTTCCCGACCATACCAGCAGATGGAGCCATAGCTGTCTGGGTTTGCAGCCACCTCAGGGGGATGTAACGTCCCTCCAGGACACAGCCTCTCGTGACATCACACATCCCCCTCTTCGGGACCGACGTCCTCGTCGGGGTAAAGGCAGCGAAGAAGGCATCACGCCGGGAGAGGGCGTCCGCATTGCCGTGGTGCTTGCCAGACGGCTCTCTCTTCAACTCCTCCAACTCTAGGACCAGGGACTCAGCCTCCTGTTGTCTCTCCTTGAGTTTCTTACTGAACGCATCAGCCTTGGTTTTAGCAGAGTTTAGCTTCTGTTGAGCAGCTTTCAGTTCCTTCTCTCTCTCTGCCTCCGCATTCTTCATCTTGTTCTCCAACACCTTGTACTTCTCCTCTGCCTTCTTCTGGACCTCCTTACTACTGCGCAGGGTCTCCTCACACTCCTCGATGGTCCTGCGCAGCCTCTCCAGCTCCTCCTGTTGCTTAGGGAAGGAGCTCTGTTGGAGTTTAGCCTGGAGGATATCTAACTCTTCTGTCTTCATGTCTAACTGTTGCTTTAACAAACGATACCTCTCAGCGGTCCCCTTCAGACCAGACAGTTCTTTGTCCAGATTCTGTAGCTCCGTCTCTGTGTCGGTCTGGGCACCTGCCATCCCTATCAGAGCCCGGGCGGGAGTGAGTAACTCGGAGGATTGCACCGGAGCCTTCCCAGGATGAGTCTTGCCTCTCCGTTTCCGAGGTACTCGGGTTATCCTCTCCTGAGACTCTCTCCAGAGTGGGTAAAAGGCTGGGCAGTCTCGTCCAATTAGGACAGGGAGGGAATCAACCACCCCCGCCGTCGTGTGTATGGTTCCCCGTGTGCTGGTCATTGTAAGTTCAGTAATGGGGTATTCTCTGGTGTCCCCATGGACACAGGAAACTGGGAGGACTTTCCCCGGGGGTCAGACACGTTGGGCCCACCAAATCCTTACGCACCAGGGTGGCCCGGCTACCAGAATCCAGTAAGGCCTCCACATCATGGTGATTCACAGTTACCGGGCAGGTGGGGGTCGATCTGGGCCGCCATCTACGACTCCCAAGAGCGAGGCAAAACGGTGTGTGGGTGCTGAGCTGGAGGACTCCGCAGTGGGCATAGGTTCATCGGCTGGTTTCCCACACTGCCAGGAGATATGTCCCATCTCCCCACACCGGTAACACTGTCGAGTTTCCCCCCTCCTGGTGTACTCTTCTTGGACCCGCCTGGTTTCTGGCTCCCCCTGGAGCCGGGATAAGTCCTGACGTGGCTGGGTTCGAGACCTTGGGGTCCTTTGGACGGGTTCTTCCCATTTGTGGTGGGGCCGCACTCCTGGGGTCTTTTCGGGAAGCATTCAGCATCTCCGCTGTGGCCTGGTACTTTTCCACAGCTTCCACGGTCAGATCAGCCGTGGTCAAGGCCTGTTGACTGATGAACCGTTTTGCCTCATAAGGCAGGGCGCGTAGGTAACGATCCACCACAACGGCCTCCACCACCGCCGCTGCTGTATTCCTCTGCGGATCCAGCCATTTCCTTGCGATTCGGACAAGTTCATGCATCTGCGCCCGAGGAGGTTGGTCTGGTTGGAAGGTCCAGCTGTGAAAGCGCTGGGCCATACCAAACTTTGTGAGTCCATATCTGCTGAGGATCTCAGACTTCAGGGCATCATAGTCAGTAACCTGGTCAGGGCCCAGGTCCCGGACAGCATTCAGCGATTCCCCGGTTAGAAAGGGGGGCTAACAGACCAACCCACTGTTGCTTGGGCCAGGCTTCCCTAGTGGCCGTGGCCTCAAATGCATGCAGGTATGCCTCAATGTCATCGGTAGCTCCCATCTTAGATATAAAGTCACTTGCCTTTATTGGGCGGGTATTTTGGACCACCCTCTGTCTCTGCAACTGCAATTCCTCTGCCTTCAGAAGGTTGGCTTTCTTTTGCTCCTCCAAGAGAGCCACGTTTGCTTGCATCTGGGCTTGCTGGCCAGCAACAAGGGCTTTCAATATGTCCTCCATTTCAGTCGGCGGGGAGCCTACGGCCAACTTGGAAAACTGGGTGATCAAACCTTCGGTATCCTCCTCTGACATGCACTATTAACGCTTGAGCGTGCCCGTATTCTCCACCATCTGTGCCGTCACGAGAGGCTACACAGCTTTCAGCGGGATTGCTCAAGTAGTGCAAGGAGACAAGGTTCAAACCAAACAAGGATTTTATTATAGGTCTTGGGAAATTAACGAAAATATAACAAAATTCTGTTCTCTTGTGGCTCTTTAAGGGTTAACAGTTCAGGGATGTCTCTTCCACATCCAAAATCATAATTCTCACTCGCTCAGATAACTTTTCCACAGCCTTACTGTAGTCCACGTTGCAGCTAGTGGCCAACCCAGCAAAAAAGTCCTTCCAAATGTCTCTCACGTATTTCCACAGGTGCATATATCCAAAGGTGAGTATTTCCCAAAGGTAAGTATCTCCAAATCCTTATATTCCTCATGGAAGTGGACGTGCAGCACTCTTGTCCTCCAGAGAGCCCAGGTTGGAGACTGTGTCTCTTCCCTTCCCAAACCTTCAGCTCATCAGCTCCTCATTTGTTTCAGCTGCGTGGGAAGATTGGCCATAGAGGGGTGGAGTTCCCGACCATACCAGCAGATGGAGCCATAGCTGTCTGGGTTTGCAGCCACCTCAGGGGGATGTAACGTCCCTCCAGGACACAGCCTCTCGTGACATCACAATCCATAGTAGGGGTTTTGCGAATTGTCAGTAATCTACTCAGCACGAAGGTTCAGTTATGAATGGCACTGTGTGTATGACTGAAGACCAATGCTGCTTGAGGGAGACTGAGGCAGAAGCAGAAAAGTCAGGTTTAGTCGCAGACTCTGGATTTATCTTTAACCCCAGACCAGTCAATGAATGCTGAACTTGTAATGCATTTGTGGAACTAGAGGCAAGAAAAGGAATGTGTGCAATTTCTTCTATATGTGTGGTGCTGGCCAGTGACATGTCATGAGAGGCTTTAATTAATTTCCCCTTGGGGATTAATGAAGTCATTATCTCTCTTTCTTATCCAAGAATGGATGAGAACAATCTTCCATTGTGAATTTGTGCATGTGTGATTAGATCAGACAGTGTTTTGTGAAGACCTGACATACATGTGTCTATGGTTGGGTGCTCACCTCTCTGACAAGCGTTGCATCCAAGATGCGACTCTGCTCTACGATCTCACACAGTCCCTCTGGATCTTTGTCCATGACCAGAGGTAGTCTCCCACCACCGTCCTCCACTGACACCATCTGCAAGACAAGACACACAACCTAGTTATAAACCCATTAACATCACACTCTCACTCAAACTTGACACACACGTCACACTCAAACAACAACCACGGACCCCACCCCACCTAAACACTGCTCAAACTTTCAAACAGTTGCTCAAACTTCCCCAGGGCAAGATGTGCACAAGATGCATTGTCACCACTGACTCTCTAGTCAAAGTAAATAGAAATAGCCATTTTTGTTGTCAGCCACTATAGACTTTCTTTAGGACTCTCCTCAATGACATTAATATACAAACTTACCTCCCAGTCCTCCCCAGTCCGTCCGTGGTTCTTGGACACCTCTTCCTCCTCTTCTCTGTCGTTGACCAGTACAAACTCGTCTTTGTCGCCCTCCCCCTCCTCCTCCTCCTCCTCCTCCTCCTCCTCCTCCTCCTCCTCCGACCCTCCCTCCAGTATGCGCAGGTCTGGCCTCCAGTGGCTCAGATAGGCGTAGAGCTCGTCTGAGCTACAGACAAGACCATGAGAGCAGAAAGATTTAGTGTTAAAGACCTTTGACTTACTTCTAGTGAGAAATGTCTTTGAACTTGAAGTCTCTATATTCCTCAGCAAGGGAGGTCATTGAAATTGCTGCACAAGACATGTAAACATTATGTTAATGTGGTCCTCTGTAGCTCAATTGGTAGAGCATGGCGCTTGTAACGCCAGGGTAGTGGGTTCGAACCCCGGGACCACCCATACGTAAAAATGTATGCACGCATGACTAAGTCGCTTTGGATAAAAGCGTCTGCTAAATGGCATATTATTATTATTAATAATAATAATAATAATAATAATAATAATAATGTTAGACATTGTCAGTGTGAGGTGCTAATGTTCACAGAATGTAAGTGGAGTGTAAATGCTAAACTAAAACAGTCTTTCTGTGGCTCCAGACTGCAGACTGTTACCTCTCCTGGGAGAAGGCGAACCAGGCATCCCACCGGGGCAAGGTTTTGGTTGTCCCCAGCTGCAGGCCTGCAGCCAAACCCTTCTTCCCAGCGGACCGCTGGAGCCGCAGCCTGACGAACATGAGACATCCAAAAGTCCCTGAAGAAGGTCTAGAGGGGCCTGGAGAAGAGGTAGAGAAGTAGGGGGGAGGAAGAAAGAGAGGGAGGGGGGAAAGAGGGCGAGAGTGGGAAAAGGGGAGAGAAAGAAAAGGGGAGAGGGGGGAGGATGGAGAAAAAGAGTGAGGGGATAGCAAAACAAAGAAAGAAAAAGAGACTGAGTGGGAAGCATTTGTTATGATAAAATCTTCCTACAAACTTATCAAGCAGACCTAAACCACACAGTGCTGCTTGGGATAAAACAATGAGATAAACCTATCGACTTGATTCCTTTCCTTACCTGGCGTCCGATTCCTCACAGACTGCTCCTTCTCCGTCCCCTCTCTGTCCACCAGCTCCATTCTCACTAGATTCCCCGTCCCTGCTGCCTCTTGTCCTCCACAACAGAAGGTGGCAGCACTGCTCAGCACAGCCACTCCCAGAGCCCCGGATGACTGCACAACCAGCTCTTCCAGTGGACTCCCGTTCCCCTCCAGCTGCTTCTCTGCCTCAGTCATGTCACTGCTACTCTCCTCCTCAGCGACCCCCTGGACCAGGCTCAGAGCCAGGGCAGACCTCAGCTCCGACGTAGCAGCAGAGACCAGCGCTGGGATAGTCTCCCCCTTGTGCTGTGGGCTCCTGCTGCTTCGCCTCCCACCCTGCTGGAGCGTCTTGCCAGTTTTGGAGCCAGTTTTCTGTGTCTTTTTAGTTCCTTTCCACCTAGTTACAGAAAAACAACCCCCTATGTATGTTGCATGTTCTGCAATATGTAACCCGGCAAACGCTCCTTGATGGTGGTCCTGGCGCCGACGAAGATGGCGGCCTCGCGACTAGCTCTTAGGAAACTTTGCAGTATTTTGTTTTTTTATGTATTATTTTTTACATTATTAGCTCAGAAAGTGTTTTGCGTCATTACATACAGCCAGGAAAAACTATTGGATATCAGAGCGGCGGTAACTCACCAGCATTACGACCAGGAATACGACTTTCCCGAAGCAGATCCTTTGTTTGCTCTCCCCAGGGCAACTGAACTGATTCCAGCGGCTGACCCAAAACATTGCCGGCGGAGGAGAGGCACTCGGAGCGGCCTGCTGGTTCGACTTAGGAGGCGCGCACACCACCCACCGCTTCCAAGTATTCTACTCGCTAATCTTCAATCTTAGGTTAACAAAGTCGACGAACTACGGGCAAGGATTTATTTCCAGAGAGACATCAAGGCCTGTAACATACTCTGTTTCACGGAAACATGGCTCTCTTGGGATATTCTGTCGAAATCGGTCCAGCCAGATGGGTTCTCAGTTCATCGCGCAGACATAAATATCTCTCCGGGAAGCAGAAGGGCGGAGGTGTATGTTTCATGATTAACGACTCGTGGTGTAATTGTAGTAACAGAGGAACTCGAGTCCTTCTGTTCACCCGACCTAGAATTTTTCACAATCAAATGCCGACCGTATTATCTCCTAAGAGAATTCTCTTCGGTTATAGTCACGGCCGTGTATATCCCCCCTCAAGCCGATACCACGACGGCCCTCAAAGAACTTCACTGGACCTTATGCAAACTGGAAACCACATATTCTGAGGCTGCATTTATTTTAGCCGGGGATTTTAACAAAGCAAGTTTGAGGACTAGGCTGCCGAAGTTCTATCAACATATCGACTGTTGTACTCGCACTGCTAAAATCCTCGACCATTGCTATTCAAACTTCCGGGATGGTTATAAGGCCCTCCCCCGCCCTCCTTTCAGCAAATCTGACCACGACTCCATTTTGCTTCTCCCTTCCTATAGGCAGAAACTCAAAACAGGAAGTACCCGTGCTAAGGACTATTCAACGCTGGTCTGACCAATCGGAATCCATGCTTCAAGATTGTTTTGATCACGCGGACTGGGATATGTTCTGGGTAGCTTCAGAAAATAATTTAGACATATACACTGAAACAGTGACAGAGTTTATCAGGAAGTGTATAGGTGATGTTGTGCCCACTGTGACTATTAAAACCTACCCTAACCAGAAACCGTGGATAGACGGCAGCATTCGCGCAATTCTGAAAGCGCGAACTACCGCATTCAACCACGGCAAGGTGACTGGGAATATGGCAGAATACAAACAGTGTAGCTACTCACTCCGCAAGGCAATTAAACTGGCAAAACATCAGTATAGAGACAAAGTGGAGTCGCAATTCAACGGCTCAGACACGAGACGTATGTGGCAGGGTCTACAGACAATCACGGACTACAAAAAGAAAACCAGCCACGTTGCCGACACCGACGTCTCGCTTCCAGACAAGCTAAACACATGTTCATGGACATATTCAATCTCTCCCTTTCCCAGTCTGCTGTTCCCACATGCTTCAAGATGGCTACCATTGTTCCAGTACCCAAGAAAGCAAAGGTAACTGAACTAAATGACTATCGCCCTGTAGCACTCACCTCTGTCATCATGAAGTGCTTTGAGAGACTAGTCAAGGATCATTTCACCTCTACCTTACCTGTCACCCTAGACCCACTTCAATTTACTTACCGCACCAATAGATCCAAAGACGATGCAATTGCCATCACACTGCCCTATCCCATCTGGACAAGAGGAATACCTATGTAAGAATGCTGTTCATTGACTATAGCTCAGCATTCAACACCATAGTACCCTCCAAGCTCATCATTAAGCTCGAGGGTCTGAACCCCGCCCTGTGCAACTGGGTCCTGGACTTCCTGACGGGCCTCCCGCAGGTGGTGAAGGTAGGAAACAACATCTCCACTTCGCTGATCCTCAACACTGGGGCCCCACAAGGGTGCGTGCTCAGCCCCCTCCTGTACTCCCTGTTCACCCATGACTGCGTGGCCAAGCACGCCTCCAACTCAATCATCAAGTTTGCAGACGACACAACAGTAGTATGCTTGATTACCAACAATGACGAGACCGCCTACAGGGGAGGAGGTGAGGGCTCTGGGAGTGTGGTACCAGGAAAATAACCTCTCACTCAACATCAACAAAACAAAGGAGATGATCGTGGACTTCAGGAAACAGCAGAGGGTGCACCCCCCTATCCACATCGACGGGACCGCAGTGGAGAAGATGGAAAGCTTCAAGTTCCTTGGCGTACACATCACCGACAAACTGAAATGGTCCACCCACGCAGACAGTGTGGTGAAGAAGGTGCAACAGAACCTCTTCAACCTCAGGAGGCTGAAGAAATGTGGCTTATCACCTAAAACCCTCAAACTTTTACAGATGCACAATTGAGAGCATCCTGTCGGGCTGCATCACCGCCTGGTACGGCAACTGCACCGCCCACAACCGCAGGGCTCTCCAGAGGGTGGTGCTGTCTGCCGAACGCATTATCGGGGGCAAACTACCCGCCCTCCAAGACACATACAGCACCCGATGTCACAGGAAGGCCAAAAAGATCATCAAGGACATCAACCACCCGAGCCACTGCCTGTTCACCCCGCTATCATCCAGAAGGCGAGGTCAGTACAGGTGCATCAAAGCTGGGACCGAGAGAATGAAAAACAGCTTCTATCTCAAGGCCATCAGACTGTTAAATAACCATCACTAGCACATTAGAGGCTACTGCTGCCTATTGAAATCACTGGCCACTTTAAGAAATGGAACACTAGTCACTTTAATAATGTTTACATATGTTGCACTACTCATCTCATATGTATATACTGCATTCTATAATATTCTTCTGTCTCTTAGTCCATGCCGCTCTGTCATTGCTTGTCCATATATGTATATATTCTTAAATCCCATTCCTTACTTAGATTTGTGTGTATATGTTGTGCAATTGTTAGATATTACTGCACTGTCGGAGCTAGAAGCATAAGCATTTCGCTACACCCGCTATAACATCTGCTAAACACGTGTATGTGACAAATAAAATTTGATACCATAGAAATCCTTGGACCAATTTAATTGGCTATACTCCATTTGCACTGCTAGATATCACAGAGAACATACAGTATTTAAGGTCACTGTTGCTACCTGTGGATATGTCAGACTCACCCACACTGATCCAGTCATAGTACGTATTCGAGATACACCGATTTGACAGGTCTGCCCAGAATATAGGATTATTTTAGTGACCTCATAGGTTAAACGCCTTCCAGGCAATGTGAAGACACAGTATGTTGATCTGTGCAGAGCTGCACCGAATCTGTGTGTCTCAATCGTGCACAGTCATTCAATGCTGACCTGTGTGTGGAGGAGTTGAAGTGCACGTGGGAGATGTCCGAGTAGAAGGAGACCGAGGCCAGGCTGTCCACTGAGCAGGACAGCAGGTACTCCTCACAGCCGTGCTCCATTACCAACGGGTGGGTCTTACACGGGTCAAAGAAGATCTTATTGGACGTCACTAGCAAGATTCCAGAAACCACACCCTAGATAGATATATATATATAGAGAGAGAGAGATAGAGAGGTGAGAAAGGTAAGCGGGTGGTGAGAGAGGGGTGAGCAAGAAGTGCGAGAGCGAGGTGCGTGAGAGGTGAACGAGAGCGGCGCTAGTCTCCACCCACCTTGCGGTCAGTGATGTAGCGGCAGAACAACTTGAGATACGGCATGGCGGCTTGCCCTTCACCTTGGGAGCACTCGGGAGGGAGGGCCAGTAGGCAGCGCTGTCCGTCAGGCATTGGCACTGCCTCCACATCCTGGGAGAATCAAAACACAGCCGTAGCCCAGTAATATGCACTTCTCCCCTTGACTTACTAGTGTCTAAAGCAGGCATTAGCCACTCGTTAAAACAGTGCTTTATATACACAGAGCTGACTAAGCAGGTTTGAAAAGAACAGTTCTCACAGAAACAATCAATCATTGCCATTAGCGAGTTAGCTACGTTTTTCCAGTCCTGCATTGGCTCTTATTCTTTCGAACAATTTAAGCTTAATTTAAGCTATTTTGGCCTCTCCTGACAAGAACAGTCAACTCTACCACCGGAAAAGCAAGAACACACTCCATTAAAGGCCTGACAGGAGCCAGATAATCATGGTTAAATAATGTAAAAACATTGTCAAATGTACTTCCTCTTCTGTATGATTTGTGGAATAAATGCATTCACATTGTCCTTACCAGTAGTTTGTCATACTCTGCATCTGGTGATGGGGAGTGAGGGCTGGCAGATGGGGCCAGAAAAAGCCCGAGCCCCAGGTCAGTGTCCAACTCTGGCTCCAGCCTGAGGTTGGGGTCAAGGTGCATCACCGCGGGAGATGAGCCTTGGTCAAAGCCTTTACTCTTGGGAACGCGGAGGTTCTTCGAAATGAAAGTGCGGAGAAACATCACAACACACATTTGTGCGCTGCTGTAAATAAAACTCTGCCCAGTTTAAGACCTCCCACTTCCTCTTTCTAATGTACTGTGAACTCTACATCTGCTTTACTGTGGTCTTATCTGTAGCCTACTGGAGTGGAGGGGTGGAGGATTGATTTGGTAACAATGCAAAATACAGGTAACTGCTCAAATTAAGGAAACACTTGAGTAAATGAGGGATACAAAGTATATTGAAAGCAGGTGCTTCCACACAGGTGTGGTCCCAGAGTTAATTAATCAATTAACATCGTATCATGCTGAGAGCCATGTATAAAAATGCAGAGTTGGCCATTATTTTGGCTACCATGGCCAAAAGAGATCTCAGTGACTTTGAAAGAGGGGTCTCAAAGGAGCATAGGTGTGTGTGTGTCAGTCACCAGATCTCAACCCAATTGAACACTTATGGATGATTCTGGAGCGGCGCCTGAGACAACGTTTTCCACCACCATCAACTAAACACCAAATTATGGAATTCCTTGTGGAAGAATGGAGTTACATCCCTCCAATAGTTAGACACGTGAATAATATATTCCAAGATGCATTGAAGCTGTTCTGGCAGTTAAATGGTGGCCCAACGCCCTATTAAGACACTATATTGGTGTTTCCTTTTTTTTGCCAGTTACCTGTAGGTTCTCTGAAGACCATGTGGTGACGACTACGTAGTCTTTCACTCACTTTGCATGCCAAATCCATGGTGGAAAGTACAAGCAAAACAACATACTATATATACACAAATGTATGTGGACACCCCTTCAAATTAGTGGATTCGGCTATTTCAGCCACACCCTTTGCTGACAGGTGTAGACAAATTGAGCACACAGCCATGAAATCTCCATAGAAAAACGTTGGCAGTAGAATGGTCTTACTGAAGAGCTCAGTGACTTTCAACGTGGCACCGTCATAGGATGCCACCTTTCCAACAGGTCAACTGTAAGTGCTGTTATTGTGAAGTGGAAACGTCTAGGAGCAACAAAGGCTCAGCCGCAAAGTGGTAGGCCACCCAAAATCACAGAACAGGACCGCCGAGTGCTGACGCGTGTAGCACGTAAAAATCGTCTGTCCTCGGTTGCAACATTCACTATGTTCCAAACTGCCTCTGGAAGTAACGTCAGCACAAGAACTGTTCGTCGGGAGCGTCATGAAATGGGTTTCCAAGGCCGAGCAGCTGTACACAAGCCTAAGATCACCATGCGCAATGCCAAGCGTCGGCTGGAGTGGTGTAAAGCTCACCGCCATTGGACTCTGGAGCAGTGGAAACGCGTTCTCTGGAGTGATGAATTACGCTTCACCATCTGGCAGTCCGACGGATGAATCTGGGTTTTGCGGATGCCAGGAGAACACTACCTGCCCGAATCCATGGTGCCAACTGTAACGTTTGGTGGAGGAGAAATAATGGTCTGGGGCTGTTTCATGGTTCGGGCTAAGCCCCTTAGTTCCAGTGAAGGGAAATCTTAATGCTACAGCATACAATGACTTTCTAGCTGATACTGTGCTTCTAACTTTGTGGCAACAGTTTGGGGAAGGCCCTTTCCTGTTTCAGCATGACAATGCCCCCATGCATAGTGTGTCACGTTTGTTTTCCTGTGACATTTCAAGGTGTCACATGTTGAGTGAGGAGAAGGTACAGAATGCAGAAACAAAAGATACCAGTCATTATATATAAATAAATGTTGGCTCTGGAAGATACAGTATGTATGCATACATGCATGTGTACAGGATGTAGCATCTGATAAGGGTGTCTCTTTCTTACCTGCCGGGAGATGAGGGAGGAAGAGATGAAGGAGGTGGAGAGCTGCCTGTTCAGCTTAGTCTGATCTGCCAGGCTACTGCACTTGGAGGAGACACTGAACACAGTGTCTTCATGGCCAGCCTGTGAGTACACATAGTGCAGAAATCCACTTCAGGTAGTACTCCAATATTAAAAGAAATCAGACCAAATAATTAATATTTTCCCTTCATTTGAGACGCCACAGCCCTCTGACAAGCCCAATAATATCATGTGAACCCTCCAGCCGCTCCTACACAACACAGGATTCAGCTATTGACAGATAGGTTCATGGACCTAAATTACGTTCCCGACTTTTGAGACTCCATGTCTGCGGGCATTATTACCAGGTTTCAAAACTGGTCATTCAACTGAGACTGCTCTTCTGTGTCACGGAGGCTCTCCGCACTGCTAAAGCTAACTCTCTCTCCTCTGCTCTCGTCCTCCTATCTGCTGCCTTTGACACTGTGAACCATCAGATCCTCCTCTCAGAGTTGGGCATCTCCGGCGCGGCTCACTCTTGGATTGCGTCCTACCTGACAGGTCGCTCCTACCAGGTGGCGTGGCGATAATCTGTCTCCGCACCACGTGCTCTCACCACTGGTGTCCCCCAGGGCTCAGTTCTAGGCCCTCTCCTATTCTCGCTATACACCAAGTCACTTGGCTCTGTCATATCCTCACATGGCCTCTCCTATCATTGCTATGCAGACGACACACAATTAATCTTCTCCTTTCCCCCTTCTGATAACCAGGTGGCGAATCGCATCTCTGCATGTCTGGCAGACATATCAGTGTGGATGACGGATCACCACCTCAAGCTGAACCTCTGCAAGACGGAGCTGCTCTTCCTCCTGGGGAAGGACTGCCCATTCCATGATCTCGCCATCACGGTTGACAACTCCGTTGTGTCCTCCACCCAGAGTGCAAAGAGCCTTGGCGTGACCCTGGACAACACCCTGTCGTTCTCCGCTAACATCAAGGCGGTGACCCGATCCTGTAGGTTCATGCTCTACAACATTCGCAGAGTACGACCCTGCCTTACACAGGAAGCGACACAGGTCCTAATCCAGACACTTGTCATCTCCCGTCTGGACTACTGCAACTCGCTGTTGGCTGGGCTCCCTGCCTGTGCCATTAAACCCCTACAACTCATCCAGAACGCCGCAGCCCGTCTGGTGTTCAAACTTCCCAAGTTCTCTCACGTCATCCCGCTCCTCCGCACACTCCACTGGCTTCCAGTTGAAGCTCGCATCTGCTACAAGACTATGGTGCTTGCCTACGGAGCTGTGAGGGGAATGGCACCTCCGTACCTTCAGGCTCTGATCAGTCCCTACACCCAAACGAGGGCATTGCGTTTATCCACCTCTGGCCTGCTGGCTCCCCTACCTCTGCGGAAGCACAGTTCCCGCTCAGCCCAGTCAAAACTGTTCGCTGCTCTGGCACCCCAATGGTGGAACAAGCTCCCTCACGACGCCAGGACAGCGGAGTCACTCACCACCTTCCGGAGACACTTGCAACCCCACCTCTTTAAGGAATACCTGGGATAGGATCAAGTAATCCTTCTACCCCCCCCCCAAAAAAAAAAAAAAAAGTGTAAAGTGGTTGTCCCACTGGCTATCATAAAGGTGAATGCACCAATTTGTAAGTCGCTCTGGATAAGAGCGTCTGCTAAATGACGAAAATGTAAATGTAATTATTCACACTCAGCTACTGTATGTGTGTGTGGGTATGAGAGGGTGTGTGTGTTTGAACTATAGACTGGTGGGAACATGCCTAATTGCTTGTGTGTGTTAAAACATTTTTAAACAAGCCATTGTGATACAGGCTACCAGTTTGGCATTATTTGAATACTGTTTTTTTTACAGTAGTTCCACATTTCAATTTCCCCTTTACGAAATACATGATCTGATAACGTTTGATCTGATAACGTTTGAAAGCTGCAGTAATAGAAGCGTCTACATCTGCCTGTGATATAATTACGAACATTTATTTTCAACACATACTTTGCAATACACTGTCCTTCCATTATAACTGTTCTAGAGCCTCTGAATATACCCTTGGATACCCATTGAAATAAGGAATATCTGTGACTGATCTGTGACCACTGTTTCACTGAAATACAGCTTGTCTGACCTTTTAACACTCATTATCAGAATCTATCAATACCATATATTATGCACTGTATTGGTTATCAAATGTGAGGGTGCAGCAGGTCTTTAAGGTCCTTGACATAGGAGTAGGTCTACATGAGATTGTGACTCATCATAGTGTCTACCTTGTCAGCTGACAGGTGATCTCTGTCCGTGGACTTGGCTGTGGTTCCCTCCGTTCCCCATGTAGCCTCTATGAAGGCAAGATGTAAAAACATGTTGAGAAGCGACAACTCTTTCCACCAGTACTCTCTTCTTTCTGCTGCTGACTTAGTTGTTTGTGGTACTGTTTATAGTTTAATTCATGCAAAACAACTCCCCCGACTCCCTCTGGCCCTGTGTGTGGGCTCCTTTGTGGATCTCTGAGGTACATGTAATACATTATACATGTTTCTGAGGTTTATTAAGGTACTGAGTTTTCTCTTTGAGAGCCTCAGGTGTGCAACAAGGCAGCACTGTTGTCTTTGACACACCGACATTGAAATGTCAGATCTTTGGCTCAATGTCATGTGTCAGCAAACTAGATCACTCCTCCAGCAGGCTTTCAATTTGATCCAATAAGGAGTTTGAAGTACTTCTGTAAAAATGTCAACATTGACAGGGGCAGATCTGTGGTTCTGGGTACAGTGCCTTCAGAAAGTATTTATACCCCTTTCCACATTTTGTTATGTTAGAGTCAACGGGTATTTTGTCTGTCAGAAGTTCCCAAGCATTCCTTGCTGCAGTGTTGCAATTCCTCAAAAGTTTAATAAATGCTACATCTAGAGAGAGGAATTCTCCTTACCAACCTTCCCTTGTGTGTGTTATCTGTCAGGCTCTAGAATGGTTTGTAACGAAAATACACAACACATTTATAAATACCATATGAATAATTGGAGATGGAACTACTGCAGCTACCAAGCCCCTACTAAGGCAAACAAACCAGAGATATTTACATAACCTTGTTGAGAGATACCTCACCTTGGAGGTAATACTGTCGCAGTCTGGGGTTCCGGATGTGGGGGACGTGGTCAAGGGGACGCCCCACGGCACGGTGGCCCGGACCGCTGTCCCTGGCCTCCTTGGTTGGGCTGGTCTGAGGCCTTGTCTCCAAGGGTCCGGCAATGAATCTGGGGGGCTGGGTGGCCCCAGCAGGGAGCTTGGACCCCAGTCTGTAGGGGAGAAAGAACAGAGGGATACTGGTGGTAGCGAAAACTACTGGGATGTTTATTGTTTACCATATAATATGGTTAGGAAAGCCTTCTGACTCCATCTACAGTATATGAGCATGTAAGGGTAGAAATAGTTGATAACCCATCCGAGGCAATCATCTATGATTCTTTATGATTTTGCCTGGCTATTTTGGTAGTCACATTTGTGATTCATGTAAGATAGTGGGAGTTAGGGATATATAGGCTGTTGCTGTTTCTGGCAAGCACCTGCACTCCTCTCGCCCACATAATGCCCTTTTACTGTTTGTGTTCCTTTATTCAAACGAGAAGTAAATTCACAAGAGTGACTATATCAAAGAAGGTGTTGAAGTTCTACTGCTTTGTGCTGCTGCGCTCCCTTCACCTCAACACAACATGTAGGGAGAGCAACACAACATGTAGGGAGAGCAACACAACATGTAGGGAGAGCAACACAACATGTAGGGAGAGCAACACAACATGTAGGGAGAGCAACACAACATGTAGGGAGAGCAACACAACATGTAGGGAGAGCAACACAACATGTAGGGAGAGCAACACAACATGTAGGAGAGCAACACAACATGTAGGGAGAGCAACACAACATGTAGGGAGAGCAACACAACATGTAGGGAGAGCAACACAACATGTAGGGAGAGCAACACAACATGTAGGGAGAGCAACACAACATGTAGGGAGAGCAACACAACATGTAGGGAGAGCAACACAACATGTAGGGAGAGCAACACAACATGTAGGGAGAGCAACACAAAAAAGAATAGGCTGACACATTCTGGGATTAAGTAAACAACGTCACAACAAGTCTAAGCAGTGCTTTTCCTCATTTTTTGCCAAGAAATCAGTTAAATTGCAGACCTGGTCTTGACGTTGCCAAAGTAGCTGGGCCTGTTTTTGTCCCTCTGTTGTATTTTGTGTTCCATGGCTCAGAGGGTTTGCAAGAAGGACTTCTCATGGGCCTATCTGAGAATACTGGGATGTTGACAACAGCGATGGTCTGGTGAGTTGAGGGACTTAGCTGGCATCCGTCCTCCTCCAGTCGGTCTCCATGCTTATTAGGCCCCCATAATCATATCTACAGGAGAGTGGGTTAGTGCACATATAGAAGAATGTGAGAGTGAGACAGTGCATATACTCCAAGTAATGGAGTCAGGCCTTTCAGGAGAATCAATGATGCAATCTGAGCATTTTAGCAGGCGTATAACCTTGCGCTGGAAAAATCAAATAAACAAAAAAAATAACATTTTGTATTGAGAAAATGCTCTCAAAGACTCTAAACAAGACAAATGCCAGGGGAGAGAAGCCAGGAAGTAGATGCATGTACACTATATATACAAAAGTATGTGCACACCCCTTCAAATTAGTGGATACGGCTATTTCAGCCACACCCATTGCTGACAGGTGTATAAAATCGAGCACACAGCCATGCAATCTCCAAAGACAAACATTGGCAGTAGAATGGCCTTACTGAAGAGCTCAGTGACTTTCAACATGGCTACTGAGTTCCAAACTACATCTGGAAGCAATGTCAGCACTTTAACTGTTTGTCGGGAGCCTCATGAAATGGGTTTCCATGGCCGAGCAGCCACACACAAGCCTAAGATCACCATGCACAATGCCAAGCGTTGGCTGGAGTGGTGTAAAGCTCGCCACCATTGGACTCTGGAGCAGTGGAAATGCGTTCTCTGGCGTGATAATCACGCTTCACCATCTGGTAGTCCGAAGGACAAATCTGCATTTGGCGGCTGCCAGGAGAACGCTCCCTGCCCGACTACATAGTGCCAACTGTATAGTTTGGTGGAGGGGCAATAATGGTCTGGGGCTGTTTTTTATGGTTCGGGCTAGGCCCCTTAGTTCCAGTGAAGGTAAATATTTCTGCTACAGCATACAATGACATTCTAGATGATTCTGTGCTTCCAACTCTGTGGCAACACTTTGGGGAAGGCCCTTTCCTGTTTCAGCATGACAATGCCCCTATGCACAAAGCGAGGTCCATGGTTTGTCGAGATCGGTGTGGAAGAACTTGACTGGCCTGCACAGAGCCCTGACCTCAACCCCATCGAACACCTTTGGGACGAATTGAAACGCCGACTGCGAGCCAGGCCTAATCGTCCAACATCAGTGCCCAACCTCACTAATGCTCGTGGCTGAATGGAAGCAGCAATGTTCCAACATTTAGTGGAAAGCCTTCCCAGAAGAGTGGAGGCTGTTATATATTAATGCCCATGATTGTTGAATGATATGTTCGACGAGCAGGTGTCCACATACTTTTGGGAATGTAGTGTATATTGAATAATACTGTATATTGAATGGAATTTTTGGTGCTTTAATTCTTGACAAGGAGACATACATCTTTGTATTTGCAAAGTCAAATTCCTTAGGGCCTGATCGAGTTCTGATGCAATGAATGTGATTTATGTAATCTATTTTCCCTTTTCTTTCTAGCACCTTCAGTCAGAAGAGATCTGTTTCTCCACTTAGCTCAAGTTCATAATGAATAGGGGTTCTACGTGCAATACTGTATGAAGCATGCCGACAAATCATTATGCCGTGGAGAAGATTGCAATAGATTACTGTGGTCTTCATTTGCATTTACATTTTAGTCATTTAGCAGACGCTCTTATCCAGAGGAATGATTACCACTTCCATATCTAAAATCCGGGGGATGCGGCAATAAAACGTAGGGGTGGGGTACCCTGAATTCAGCAACATATTACAAGCATTTGGGGACTGACCTGTCACAAAGACTGCCGGAATGTTGATCGAGAGCGGGTGGTTTCGGCAGACTTCATACCGCTGTGTTACTGTAGATTTTGTGATATCACTGCAGAGACAACAGTAACAAGTTGAGTATGTATGCTCCGCCCATTTCCCTCATCCTCCATCCTTTTTAAAGGGCCCGTGATTGAGCAGAATAATTGCATGGCTGGAATAATAGTTTACTCACTGTTATAATCAATCCAACCACCATATTTTTATGTTCCCCATACAAACGCCTTAAAATACTGTAATGACCCTGGGTTTATAAGCGCGGATATCGACTCTGCAACGCGAGTATGCTTTTGGGGTACAGTCGATGGCGCGCTGGACTTCAGGCTAGAAGGTTGAGGGTTCGAAACCTGCGCCCTACCTGTTTCATTACAATACCATAGATTACAATGGTAACTTTTCAAAAATCCTTTGGTTTGTTGCACTTGTAGTAGTGTGATGTTGTTCCCCTAGATTATGGACAGTTCAAGTAGGCCAGGTCAAGAGGGGATGTTAATAAGTTAATAATAATTCAATGTGTTTTCTTTATTTAATTACAGCTGCATAGCTAACGTTATTTTTTGGTGTACAAACATTGTTATACATCTATATTGTAAATACACCTAAGTGTAAAAGTTGTGTATATTTTGGTTTGGTCCATCGCGGGTTATCTGTACTTACGTACCCTCTTATTGTTCTCTTTTACCTGACCTTCAATTAGCAAAGCATGTTGTCCTTGGCGCCGTAATTTGTCAATATAAAACTGTGGTAACGTTACGTTACACAAAGTGCTGTTACGCAACTATAGGTTTTGTTACAATGTGGACAATATAAAGATTTATGTTAACAACTTTCACCGAGCTCGCTAATTATGGACCTATTGTAACTCGGGAGTATTTGGGACAGTGTATGAGTGAGTTTCTATGTGCTCACGCAGGTGCCCGAGAGCAGTGACTGCACCAAGGGCTAACATATTGTGTGTTGTCTCTTCGTGTGCAGGTCGAATAAAAATGATCCAACCATCAGAATTCCAGTTGTGGCAGTGTCCTAAGTAAAAGTACACAACGCAGAACGAACCACGCTACAAACTGGTGCTGTGACCTGCCGACTGGTCAGCTCAAGCCGACTGCAGGAGCTGTGGATGAGGTACACGACCTGCGCATGCGCATTTGTTGATGGTTTGCTGTAAGCTAATATATACTGTAAATAGTGAAAGTGAATGTAGCATATTCATTAGATACAGGTATTTGTGTTTATTTGTATGTTTTGGATGAATTTGTTTATTGCAAAAAAAAAATGTGTTTGAATGCAGTAAATTACATTATATTTTAGTGCTCTGTTGAGCCATGGAAGATTCTCAAGTCCATAAGATGTGTTATGCTGGGGATTTTAGTGTGGGTAGAGGGAGGGGTGTCCTTCCATTTACACCAATTGTACAGTCAGCTCCTGGGAGTAGAGTGTTTGCTAGTCCTGAGTTTGCAAGCACTGGGAGGGGTAGGCTGTTTATTCCACCTGACCAGGGTATCCCACCTCTGTCTTTTGATGTACCATCATCCACAGTACTCGGTGATAATGGGACGCCTCCGAGTCAGCTTAGTGACCTTATTAAGCAGATTGGTTCAGAGATAGGAGAATCTATCAGAGCGAGTTTACTGCAGCCTGGGGTTTCAAGTCTTTCTCCTGCCTGTCCCCCTCACCAACCCCAGCACTTTCCCCTGCCTGAGCAGTGTGGGTCAACCTTTATTGATGCGTCCAAGCTAAATCTGGTTGTGAAGTTTTTTTTTTTTACATATTGGTAGCCCGAGTCGTTCAAGGAATTCGGGACATGGGTGACTAGTTAACGTTAGCTTGGCTCTCTCTGTGTGTTCGTGCCGTGAAAGGAGGGGTTCTTCTTTGTCTGAAAGCAATGGCTAGCTAGCTTGCTAACTATTCTAGCTAACTAACTGGCTGAATAAGTTGACGACGGACTCGCTCAAGCTGTCAGGACTAACCCACAACGTTAGACACGGACACGAACGATCTGCTTGCGTGTTGATACACTGGTGGTTTGTTGTGGCCGAGTATTGGCGCTAAACCGTGTTGTTGGAGTCCGGCATGCTAGCTGGCTGTGGCGTCTTATGACTAGGTGCCCGGACGATTTTCATGGAATAATACTGTACCTAGTTAGCTAGCTAAATAAACTAAGTTAGTCTATTCCTAGAAAACATTGAACCGCTGTAGTTTACAACAATTATAGTTTCTGAGGTGGAAGTTGGGAGAGTTATATTTGGGAGTTGTGGTGAGGGAGGCCCCGCTCTCTCCTTTCCCAGATGTTTAGTTCATTTCATTCTGATCTCCTCTTTATTATTGTATCCATTTGCTGCAGCCTGTCAACTATGCCTCTGCCTATCCCTGTTCTCTCCTCTCCGCACAGGCTATACAAACGCCTCACACCGCGTGGCTGCTGCCTCTCTAACCTGGTGGTCCCTGCACGCACCACCCACGTGAAGTTCCAGGTCTCAGGCAGCCTCTGGAACTGCCGTTCTGCTGCCAACAAGGCAGAGTTCATCTCAGCCTATGCTACCCTCCAGTCCCTCGACTTCTTGGCGCTGATGGAAACATGGATTACCACTGAAAACACTGCTACTCCTACTGCTCTCTCCTCGTCTGACCATGTGTTCTCGCATACCCCGAGAGCATCTGGTCAGCGGGGTGGTGGCACAGGAATCCTCATCTCTCCCAAGTGGACATTCTCAATTTTTCCCCCTGACCCATCTGTCTATCTCCTCATTTGAATTCCATGCTGTCACAGTCACTAGCCCATTTAAGCTTAATATCCTTGTCATCTATCGCCCTCCAGGTTCCCTTGGAGAGTTCATCAATGAGCTTGACGCCTTGATAAGTTCCTTTCCTGAGGATGGCTCACCCCTCACAGTTCTGGGGGATTTCAACCTCCCTACGTCTACATTTGACTCATTTCTCTCTGCCTCCTTCTTTCCACTCCTCTCCTCTTTTGACCTCACCCTCTCACCGTCCCCCCCTACTCACAAGGCAGGCAATACGCTTGACCTCATCTTTACTAGATGCTGTTGTTCTACTAATCTCACTGCAACTCCCCTCCATGTCTCCGACCACTACTTTTTATCCTTTTCTCTCTCGCTCTCCTCCAACACTACTCACTCTGCCCCTACACAGATGGTAATGCGCCGTCGCAACCTTCGCTCTCTCTCTCCCGCTACTCTCTCCTCTTCCATCCTATCATCTCTTCCCTCTGCTCAATCCTTCTCCCTCCAATCTCCTGATTCTGCCTCCTCAACCCTCCTCTCCTCCCTTTCTGCATCCTTTGACTCTCTATGTCCCCTATCCTCCCGGCCGGCTCGGTCCTCCCCTCCAGCTCCGTGGCTTGATGACTCATTGCGAGCTCACAGAACAGAGCTCCGAGCAGCTGAGCGGAAATTGAAGAAAACTAGACTCCCTGCGGACCTGGCATCTTTTCACTCCCTCCTCTCTACATTTTCTTCATCTGTTTCTGCTGCTAAGGCCACTTTCTACCACTCTAAATTCCAAGCATCTGCCTCTAACCCTAGGAAGCTCTTTGCCACATTCTCCTCCCTGCTGAATCCTCCACAGAAGGGTTGCCTGGATTGGAGATCTGTAAATAACAAAAACGATACTGAAAGTGAAACAGTCACAGTGCACTGTTTTTTTTTTATTTTGTTTTTTTGATGTTTCAGTTTGTTCAATATAGGCCTACTGCAAAAGCAATAGGATTTCAAACTGAATAAACTAGGAATTCAGGTGAGGACTCATTCAGTCACATAGGCCCACATTTGGTTTGACAAACTGGTGTAAAATTCCTTTTCAATGGTTTCACCGTTGCTTTCAGTTAAATTATGGCATGAAATTGTATAAATTCAGAAATACTTGCTTACTGTCTGATTCACTGGTGGGAGATGGCCTTGGAGGATAAGAAGCTGTTGATATAGGGCCCTGGTCAGTGTCCAGTTGCTCCGCTGATGGCACACCAGAGTGCCTTCTCACCAATAATGTCCCTGATGCGATGATATATGCAGATAACTCGGGGCCTGCATACCCCCCTCCAGTGGTCAGCATATGTCTCTTATGTTTGGCAATGGATTTTTTGGTCTGATTTTAAGTCAAGCCATTTTATTTTTTACATCTTCAATTGAGCGACGTTGTCCAGAAACAGAGTTCACGGAATCCGTGATCTCCTTCCATGCCTCCGTTTTGTTGGTGGCTTTAAAACCACTGGAAACACTACTAAATATTATGTCTCGTTTGGCAGTTACCTGTTGCAGTAGAATTTCTATTTCAGAATTACTGAAGTTCCTTTTTCATTTGGTGATCGGTGGACCACCACCGTCTGTGAGTCTTTTGGACATTCTCCAACTTTTCTTGCACACTGCCCTGAAGTGTCATGTCCTTATATGGGAATTTGCGGGGCGTTTTCTTATGCTAATTAGGAACAACTGGCACACGCTTTCAATTACGAAGACGTGGGATTCATCAATCCTAAGAACACAGGTGCGAACAATTATGTTGTTTAAGAACATGTCATGAATCCGACGTAGACTTTTCTTAGGGAGTTTATTAAGAACAAAGTTTAGAAAATTCTTAGGTAGATATTGGTAAATGAGGCCCATTGTCCTGTTGGAAGGTGAACCTCCGTCCCAGTCTCAAATCTCTGGAAGACTGAAACAGGTTTCCCTCAAGAATTTCCCTGTATGTAGCGCCATCCATCATTCCTTAAATTCTGACCAGTTTCCCAGTCCCTGCCGATGGAAAAACATCCCCATAGCATGATGCTGCCACCACCATGCTTCACTGTGGGGATGGTGTTCTCGGGGTGATGAGAGGTGTTGGGTTTGCGCCAGACATAGCGTTTTCCTTGATGGCCAAAACGCTTAATTTTAGTCTCATCTGACCAGAGTACCTTCTTCCATATGTTTGGGGAGTCTCCCACATGCCTTTTGGCAAACACCAAACGTGTTTGCTTATTTTTTTCTTTAAGCAATGACTTTTTTCTGGCCACTCTTCCGTAAAGACCAGCTCTGTGGAGTGTACGGCTTAAAGTGGTCCTATGGACAAACACTCCAATCTCCACTGTGGAGCTTTGCAGCTCCTTCAGGGTTATCTTTTGTCTCTTTGTTGCTTCTCTGATTAATGCCCTCCTTGCCTGGTCTGTGAGTTTTGGTGGGCGGCCTTCTCTTGGCAGGTTTGTTGTGGTGCCATATTCTTTCATTTTTTTAATAATGGATTTAATGGTGCTCCGTGGGATGTTCAACGTTTCTGATATTTTTTATAACCCAACCCTGTTCTGTACTTCTCCACAACTTTGTCCCTGACCTGTTTGGAGAGCTCCTTGGACTTCATGGTGCCGCTTGCTTGGTGGTGCACCTTGCTTAGTGGTGTTGCAGACTCTGGGGCCTTTCAGAACAGGTGTATATATACTGAGATCATGTGACAGATCATATGACACTTAGATTGCACACAGGTGGACTTTATTTAACTAATTATGTGACTTCTGAAGGTAATTGGTTGCACCAGATCTTATTTAGGGGCTTCATAACAAAGGGGGTGAATACAAATGCACGCACCACTTTTCCGTTATTTATTTTGTAGAATTTTTTTTATGTCACTTCACCAATTGGGACTATTTTGTGTATGTCCATTACATGAAATCCAAATAAAAATCAATTTAAATTACAGGTTGTGATGCAACAAAATAGGAAAAACGCCAAGGGGGATGAATACTTTTGCGAGGCATTGTATTTTCACTTGTGAATGATGCGCAGCATAAGAAACAGCCTTTTTTTGGCCGACTTTTTCGAATCATAGTCGCACACCTCATGTAGCCTAGTCCATAGGCCTATATGTTTTGATAAGGTTTGTATCACAACTTAAGTGGCCAAAAAACGTCTTAAAAGTAAGCACATTAATCAGCTTTACAAGGGGTTTAGAGCCTAACTGGCATACATAAGCAGCACGTGAGGTTCAAGTTTGGGGAAGATAATTTTCGTATCTGCGGTCACTTTTGATAATGGTGTTTTCCCACTAATGGAACATTCCCGCTTATAGCCTACTGCCATGTGAGCATTGCTGCGCTTATAATGTGAAGAAATAGCCTAATAGTTTATCAACATTTTAAGCTAAACATTCTGATCTGTTGTGTCAGCCACATTACGTAAAAACGTTTTTGTGACGCTAGTGGTTGTATTAATTTGGGATCTATTGCATCCCAGAACTGTCACAGACTATGTTTGGAATATTTATTTCTCGCACAGAATACAAAACGTCGACTTTTGTACTATGGGGATAGTAGATTGAAATAGGCTAGTGCTTTTGCTGTTCGTTAGACCTACTCATCTTGTTGGCTGACGAAAAGTAAATGTGGACAGTTCTTCCAATATCTTCAATATGCACCTCGGAATTGGATAAGGACGCGCGATGTGTCTGTCTTCACTTGTAGCCTGTGAGAAAGTCCCGATCATGTGATGGAGAGCGTGCAGCACTCAGTGAGTGCTTCGGAGCGTGCACTCAGGGAGAAGGGCACAACAAAGGCCTGGATTGTTTTAGGGTACATTATGGCTCAAGGGATGCTGCTGTGAAATTCGAGGCATTATCAAGTGCTTGTCAAATTGTGAATGAGAGACTAATGAAGTATGTGCAGCCTTCGCAAAAAAACAAAGCAGAGATCATGCCTTTCAAGCAACTTTTTTCAAATCATCATTAGAGTCGCATCATGCAGCCTTAAAATGTATTACAAATCAAAACATATAGTCCAACATTTGTAGAACAACTAAAGTTACATTAATAACTCTAAATTAAGCATATAGGAGTACCTATTTCTTTGTTAACCGCTCAACACAGAATAGCAGCATGTGCGCACTCCCTCAAATCGTTTGGAGAAAATATTTTGTTCAATTGTATTCTTCTGACTATTAAATAATGCCACGGAATTCTAAGCAAATCTTGTCTGCTAAATGAACTAGTGTAGCCCACAGCCATTTGGCATAGCCACATCAGGACCAAACATAAGGACAACTCAGAGTATGCGATCCTGTTCTTTCTTCATATCATGCTTCTTTAGACCTGTCTAAAATAAATAATGGATTTATTGTGAAGGTGTAGGCTATATTACATGGTTTATTAGAGTATTTTTACAGTGCCATATCCCCCCCCTCCCCCCCAAGAAAAGAATCGCAGCACCCACACCCCCAGACTACTTCCTGTGGCTATGAAGCAAACGCGTTAGCTGACTAAAAAGCTGCAGAGCTTAGAGAGCCAGTCATGCTGCTAGCTAGTGATCATTAGTTACCTTAGCTATCTACCGCTAGCTAAAGCCTTTTATAACGTCCAGATGTTTGTGTGTCAATAAGCTTCCTGTTCTGTTAATGCAAGAGTGTTTTCTTATGGTCCATTGTGTTTTCTCAGGAGCGACTCACGCCCGCTGAAACACGAGTGGCGGCCCATGTCTCTCCTGGTTATGCAAAGGAACTCCTCTGTGCCCAACTTCCGCCGTGACGTCAAGAAGGTGGAGACGCTGAGGAAGCCCGCAGTGACCGCTATGAACTGCACCACCTTCCTGCAGGACGAGCTCAGCAGACTCCGCTCCCAGATCGCCAAGATCGTTGCCACAGAGTCTGGTAGAGAATATGTAAAGGAATTGTTTCATTAAGTTCAATTCCCCAGTGAAAGGGGCTCTTTCTCTGGCTAAGTTAGCTATATTAGGCCTATTCATGGGTTGCACCTCCGTCACTCTGTTGCGTAGTTGCCATTGTTATGAACGTTCTACAGACGCAGCAGCCATATTGTTGCCCAAACGTCCAGTGATTCACAGTAATTCGGAAAGGGGGCTAATGACTGTTTTGTCTAAAATACACTGTAGTGATCTGGAAATGCGATGGCATTGCTAAAATAAGCAAATATTTAGTAGGAATCAACTTTGCCATTATTATCATGTTGTCAAATTTGCTTTAGACAGCTGGTCCTCTGTAGCTCAGCTGGTAGAGCACGGCGCTTGTAACGTCAAGGTAGTGGGTTCAATCCCCGGGACCACCCATACACAAAAATGTATGCACGCATGACTGTAAGTCGCTTTGGATAAAAGCGTCTGCTAAATGGCATATTATTATTATTTATTAGCTAGCAAAGTTTGTCCAAAATAGCTAGCAATGCTAATGTTAGCTAACTAAAATCCGGTGGTCTCCCCTCAATCTTAGCTAGTTAGCTATCGTTATACTGCTTCTAAAGTCAATCTGGTGACATCACAATGATGAAAAAAGGTTTTCCTAGTAATTATTTACATTCTTTAGAAATGGCATTGTATTTCCAAGCCTCTATAAAGCACCTTTGATGAAATCTTCATAAGCGCCAATTGACAATGCATTTAGTAGAACCCTCAGTCGGGCATCAGTCCTAAAACGAATGTTCAAAACAATATTGTGACAAAACGTGCAACCCATGAATATACAGTGCATTCGGAAAGTATTCAGTATTCAAATTTTGTTACGTTATAGCCTTATTCTAAAATGGATTACATCAAAAATTTTCCTCATCAATCTACACACAATACCCCATAATGACAAAGAGAAAACGGGTCGAGAAATGTTTGCTAATTTATAATAACAAATAAAAAACAGAAATACCTTATTTACATAAGTATTCAGACCCTTTGCTATGAGACTCGAAATTGAGCTCAGGTGCATCCTGTTTCCATTGATCATCCTTGATGTTTCTACAACTTGATTGGAGTCCACCTGTGGTAAATTCAATTGACTGGACATGATTTGGAAAGGCACACACCTCTCTATATAAGGTCCCACAGTTTTATAGTGCATGTCAGAGCAAAAACCAAGCCATGAGGTCGAAGGAATTGTCTGTAGAGCTCTGAGACAGGATTGTGTCGAGGTACAGATCTGGGGAAGGATACCAAAACATTTCTGCAGCATTGAAGGTCCTCAAGAAAACAGTGGCCGCCATCATTCTTAAATGGAAGAATTTTGGAACCACCCAGACTCTTCCTAGAGCTGGCCGCCCGGCCAAACTGAGCAATTGGGGGAGAAGGGCCTTGGTCAGGGAGGTGACCAAGAACCCGATGGTCACTCTGACAGTGCTCCAGAGTTCCTCTGTGGAGATGGAAGAACCTTCCAGAAGGACAACCATCTCTGCAGCACTCCACCAATCAGGCCTTTATGGTAGTGGCCAGACGGAAGCCACTCCTCAGTAAATGGCACACGACAGCCCGCTTGGAGTTTGCCAAAAGGCACCTAAAGGACTCTCAGATTCTGTGGTCTGATAAAACCAAGATTGAACTCTTTGGCCTGAATGCCAAGCGTCACGTCTCGAGGAAACCAGGCACCGGCCATCACCTGGCCAATACCATCCCTACAGTGAAGCATCATGCTGTGGGGATGTTTTTCATTGGCAGGGGAGACTAGTCATGATCGAGGGAAAGATGAACGGAGCAAAGTACAGAGAGATCCTTGATGAAAACCTGCTCCAGAGCGCTCAGGACCTCAGACTGGGGCGAAGGTTTACCTTCCAACAGGACAACGACCCTAACAACACAGCCAAGACAACGCAGGAGTGGCTTCAGGATAAGTAAAAAATGTCTTAGCCAGTTTTTGGTTTGTCATTATGGGCTATTGTGTGTGTGTGTGTGTGTGTGTGTAGATTGATGAGGGGAACACACTAAGGTTAGCAGCTAACGTAGCTAGCAGGCTAAAAACACAACCCAACACTTACCTATCAGTCCATGAGAACAGTGGCCATTTCAGTGTCACTCTACCTTTCAAAATTAATTCCAATGTTTATCCGGTTTCTGGATTGATCATGAGGAGTATTTTTCTCGCTTATTTTTCTCCTTTTGGGGTGAAGTTGATTCAAGAACCGAGAATGATGCTTGTTTCTTTTGTCCCTGCTACAAGGACCGTTTATCTTCAAACAAGTTAGCTAGCTTTGTTGGCTTTGTGTTTTTTTCTGGTGGCTGTTAGCTTGCAAGTGGCTTTCATTTCCGCTGCTGGGCCATGGCAGCAGGGTCATTCAAGTAGGTGGGATTTAACGCAAAAATACACCTTGCCCAGAAGGCCAGCCCAAGGCTCAACCCCCTTGTTTTCGTTCAAAGTGAAAACACTACACAAGAAGTGGGGCGGCGTAGGTCCACGACCTGTGGATTCCTGCTTTAAGGTGTGTCATCACCTTCAATATGGCTTTAGCGCAATGCTGATGTGTTATATTAGCCTCCTGTAATAATCAACCTCTGTTACTGTGTTTATGTTTTGTAGGCTCGTCTATTGGTCATTATGATTGTATGTCTTTCTGCATGGATATGCACAGGAACTCTCTGGCATAAAGTCATGTCATTGTTGCAGGGATTATGATGACCAGTTTCACATGCTATAGCCATGCGCTGTTCGATGACTATGGAGTTCTTATCAGGCAGATAACCTGCTTTTCCTAGACAAGCATAGGGCTGGTCTTCTGAAAGTGATGGGCTTTAGGATTGAAACTGAAAGCACACTGACCCGCGCATGCCTCAGAAACTCATAAAGGACATTGTATTAAAAATAGCCTGACCATGTGGCTAATGTTCCCTCAAATTCTTTTCAGCACTGAGCAAATTTCAGGTCAGCTGAGCGCAAACTTGAACGTTGTGAAAATTCTGTGCAACTTCCAGCGTGCGTTTACTGTGAACACCGACATGCTGACTAGACCAGGCATGTGCGTGCGTGCGCCATTGCGCGCATCTTGATTTTGTCCATCCACACCAGACGCGATCAGGACACGCAGGTTGAAATATCAAAACGAACTATGAACCAACTATATTAATTTGGGGACAGGTCGAAATGCATGAAACATTCATGGCCATTTAGCTAGCTAGCTTGCTGTCGCTAGCTAATTTGTCCTGGGATATAAACATTGGGTTGTTATTTTACCTGAAATGCACAAGGCCGTCTTTTATTCCGACAATTAATCCACAGATAAAAGGGTAAACCTAGTTAGTTTCTAGCAATCTCTCCTCCTTCAGTCTTCTTCTTTTTCTTCTTCATCTTCTTTGGACTTTATATGGCGGTGGGCAACCAACTTTAAGGTGCATTACCACCACCAACTGGACTGGAGTGTGGACCTCAGTTCAGCTTTCAATCACCCATGTGGGTATATGCTCCTAAAAACCAATGAGGAGATGGGAGAGGCGGGACTTGCAGCGCGTCAAGGGTAAAAAATAGAACCAAGTTCTATTTTAACGCCTGCTACGTAGACGCTCGTTGACGCAACGCGAGCGGTGTGGTCAGCATGTGAGGCTGTACCCACTTTAAGTTACAGTTTTAAATGGCCAAGTAGGCTACTGTGGGTATTTTATACTAATGTAGGCCTAGCAGAGTGGCTTACCATCAACAACAATGGAGAAAATGCATCCCTTAACATTTTTACATGTTCTATCATTCCGCCTACAGTAGCAGCCAATGTGTGGTGTTCAATGTAGGCCTACATTCCATGACACAAAAAAAATTAAAATAACGCAGGGCTTGACATTAACCTGTTTATCCACTTGTCCTTCAGACAATGAGGTGACTGAAAATGTTGTTGTATGATGCAAGAAACCACTTCACAAAATAAAATTGATTATTATTCCCAGACCATTATTACAGAGAATCAGACAAATTATGCTACCTTCTGCCTATTGGCTACTTAGCTTATTCAAGCCTGCCTCAAAATACAACACTGCCCCTTTTAAGACAAGAAAAAGCTCTTTACCTGACTCGCTTTTCAAAGATGTGTAGAAATGTACACGTTTTGTGCTCTTGTAGGAAGCAATCACTCCCCTATTGCTGACTACAAATGATCTATAACTGGGCTAATAACTCACTAACTAGCAAAGGATATGAACAAAATGTGCACACGTGGCAACAAGCGCATCTACTCACGACCGCTCATGCTGTAAACACAGTTCAGTTAAAAGTAAATGGCACAGATCCATATATGGCAATGGTCTATTAGCATATAGGTCTACTGCAGCCCTTATTTGGTTATGCCGCACCGGCCTGTGTAGAGTACGGGCTGAGTGTCACGATCGTCTGAGGAAACGGACCAATACGCAGCGCGTGGAGTGAACATGATGACTTTATTTAAATAAAAGCAACCACGAAAACAACAAACAAATGACGAATGTGAAGTCCTACGGTACACTGACCAAAAGGAACAAAAACCCACAATACCCACGAGAAAACACACAGTATAAATATGGCTCCCAATCAGAGATAACGAGCCGACAGCTGACACTCGTTACCTCCGATTGGGAGTCAATGACCAAACGTGACAGAAATGCAACCATAGAAAATCACCCAAAACCCAACAAAACACAATACACCCTGGCTCAAATATAAAAGTCCCGGAGCCAGAGTGTCACAGTACCCCCCCCTAAAGGTGCGAACCCCGGGCGCACCAACATAAGGACTAGGGGAGGGTCTGGGTGGGCGTCTGTCCACGGTGGCGGCTCTGGCCCCGGTCGTGATCCCCACCCCACCACAGTCACAACCTGCTTCAGTAGCCTCCTCCCAATGACCACCCTCCAACTAACCCCACCTGGACTAAGGGGCAACACCGGACTAAGGGGCAGCACCGGACTAAGGGGCAGCACCGGGATAAGGGGCAGCACCGGGATAAGGGGCAGCACCGGGATAAGGGGCAGCACCGGACTAAGGGGCAGCACCGGACTAAGGGACAGTACCTGACTAAGGGGCAGCACCGGACTGAGGGGCAGCTCCGGACTGACTGGCGGATCCTGGCTGGCTGGCTCTGGCGGATCCTGGCTGGCTGGCGGATCCGGGCTGGACGGCTCTGGCGGATCCTGGCTGGACGGCTCTTGGCTGGCTGACGGATCTGGCTGCTCATGGCTGGCTGACGGATCTGGCTGCTCATGGCTGGCTGACGGATCTGGCTGCTCGCGGCTGGCTGACGGATCTGGCTGCTCGTGGCTGGCTGACGGATCTGGCTGCTCATGGCTGGCTGACGGATCTGGCTGCTCATGGCTGGCGGAAGGCTCTGGCTGATCCTGTCTGGCGGACGGCTCTGGCTGATCCTGTCTGGCGGAAGGCTCTGGCTGATCCTGTCTGGCGGAAGGCTCTGGCTGATCCTGTCTGGCGGAAGGCTCTGGCTGATCCTGTCTGGCGGAAGGCTCTGGCTGCTCCTGTCTGGCGGAGAGCTCTAGCGGCTCCGGTCTGGCGGACGGCTCTGAAGGCTCATGGCAGACGGGCGGCTTTGCAGGCTCAGTACAGACGGGCAGTTCCTGCGGCGCTTGGCAGACGGACAGTTCAGACGGCGTTGGGCAGACGGGCAGTTCAGACGGCGTTGGGCAGACGGACAGTTCAGGCCCCGTTGGGCAGACGGACAGTTCAGGCCCCGTTGGGCAGACGGGCAGTTCAGACGGCGTTGGGCAGACGGACAGTTCAGGCCCCGTTGGGCAGACAGCAGACTCTGGCTGTCTGAGGCGCATCGTAGGCCTGGTGCGTGGTGCCGGAACAGGAGGTACCGGGCCGAGGACACGCATCTCAGGGCTAGTGCGGGGAGAAGCAACAGGGCATGCTGGACCCTGGGGACGCACCGTAGGCCTGATGCGTGGTGCCGGAACTGGAGGTACCGGGCTGAGGACACGCATCTCAGGGCTAGTGCGGAGAGAAGCAACAGGGCATGCTGGACCCTGGGGACGCACCATAGGCCTGATGCGTGGTGCCGGAACTGGAGGTACCGGGCTGAGGACACGCATCTCAGGGCTAGTGCGGGAAGCAGGAACAGGACGCACAGGACTCGGGGAACACACAGGAGGCTTAGTGCGTGGTGTAGGCACTGGTGGTACTGGACTGGAGACAGGAGGTGGTGCCGGAAATACCGGACCGTGCAGGCGTACTGGCTCCCTTGAGCACTGAGCCTGACCAACCTTACCTGGTTGTATGCTCCCCGTCGCCTGACCAGTACAGGGAGGTGGAATAACCCGCACCGGGCTATGTAGGCGAACCGGGGACACCATGCGTAAGGCTGGTGCCATGTAAGCCGGCCCGAGGAGACGCACTGGTGACCGGATGCGTGGGGCCGGCCTCATGACATCTGGCTCAATGCTCAGTCTAGCCCGGCCGATACGTGGAGCCGGAATGTACCGAACCGGGCTATGCCTGCGTACAGGAGACACCATGCGCTCTTCTGCGTAACACGGTGTCTGCCCGTACTCTCGCTCTCCACGGTCAGTCCAGGGAGTAGGCGCAGGTCTCCTACCTGACTTCGCCACACTCCCTTCTAGCCCCCCCCCAATAAATTTTTGGGTAGTACTCTCGGGCTTCCAGCCTTGCCTCCGTGCTGCCTCCTCATATCGCCGCCTCTCGGCTTTAGCTGCCTCCCGCTCTTCACGAGGACGGCGATATTCTCCCGGTTGATCCCAAGGCCCCTCACCATCCAGAATCTCCTCCCATGTCCATGAATCCTTTATGGGAGTCCATAAATCCTGTGTAGGTAGGTCCTGTTGCCGCTTGACACGCTGCTTGGTCTTTTTGTGGTGGGTTTTTCTGTCACGATCGTCTGAGGAAACGGACCAATACGCAGCGCGTGGAGTGAACATGATGACTTTATTTAAATAAAAGCAACCACGAAAACAACAAACAAATGACGAATGTGAAGTCCTACGGTACACTGACCAAAAGGAACAAAAACCCACAATACCCACGAGAAAACACACAGTATAAATATGGCTCCCAATCAGAGATAACGAGCCGACAGCTGACACTCGTTACCTCCGATTGGGAGTCAATGACCAAACCTAGAAATAAACGTGACAGAAATGCAACCATAGAAAATCACCCAAAACCCAACAAAACACAATACACCCTGGCTCAAATATAAAAGTCCCGGAGCCAGAGTGTCACACTGAGTCAAGTGTGTCAATGCTCTAGAATCCTTCTCCGATGCGTTCTGCCTACAACAAAATATTTTGCACAGTTTTGTTTCGGTATGTTGCATTGAAAGTGGCTAATATTGCGCTGATTTGATCACAATTACCACAGTAAAGGGAAATGTTGATAGTGTTAACTAACAGGGAAAACTCTAGAAAGTTGAGTAAAGTTCAATCTCGTGCTTCTCTCAGTGGGCTGATATTTATTCTGCTTGGCAGTTTTGGGGGAGCTACCGCCCGCGCGCAGCTTAGAGGGAACATTGCATGTCACCACAGTGCAGGAGATGAGTTGATTGCCAATCTGTGTCCCTTTTTTAAGGCTCTGTCTGTCCCAATGTTTATTAAGGGGAAAAGGATGGTATCTAAATTAACTCTGACAAGTTGGATAATTTGCCTGTCACTGCTCTGCTCTGTTTGCGCCTCTCAGGCTCCAACCCCTTGACACCTGACCTCCTGTCCCCCGACGACACCAGCATGAGCTTTTCAATGGCGCCCTTCGAGACGGCGCCCTACCAGCCCGCCGCCTCTGCCTCCTTCGTCATCAGCAACGTGACGGAAGAGGATGAGGAGAAAGATGAGAAGGACGTGGTGTCCGTAGTATCGGAGCTGATGCCGGACCCCCTGCCACTTGCGAGCATGTCGGCCTCCATGACCTACTTGAGTCAGGCCACACATAAGGTAGTCCATCTCGACAGACATTCATACACAATACGGCTCGCAAGATTAGACAGAAACATAAATAAACATTTCGATTCATTTGAATCTGTTTGGGTCTTATCTATGAAGCTTTACTTTTAAAATGTTCAATTGCCAGTGGACATTCCTATGTGTGTAGCATGCCAGGATTTTACTCTTGGTCCACAGAGGATTGTGTTTCATTGGTTCCGTATCTCTCTCTTCTGTTGCCATGCCTGTGCCTAAGGACGGCTAAACAACACGTCTGGAAAAACAAGCAACCACCTCCTAGCAGGCCAAGTGGATCTGAACCAAACCAAATCAAAACCATACCCCAATGTCCCGCACGACGTCTCCTGTAATCAATCAACACTCCCTGTACACTCACTATCTGGGCCCACACACCTCCCCAAAAGGAGTATTCCTTATCCCATTGGTTCAAGAGCAACGTCATAGCAACTTCATTTTCTGGGTGCTGTACAACATCCCCTTCAGATTTCACCTACTTTGATGTCTCTTGCTCACCATCAGACTGACTCCAGTGCTGCCTAGTAACCTTTTTCTCTCCGGTATAGTGCCTATCCTGGTACCATGAGAGAAACCATTCCCTATTTTATTCCTGACAAGTTTAGACTTTCAACAGAAGAGTTATGGATGAACGCATTTCTTGGAGTGGGATAGTTATTGTTAATGATGTGTGGTCTTTGGACTTGTCTGATACAAGGACAGCTTGGAAGACTTGCAAATCTACTGTATAATTTAAATTTAAGTGTTCTCCTTCCTTGTGTGCTGTTGTGCTATATCTGCCTGTTAAGACACCAGCGATAAACTGTAAAACATTTTTATGTAGATACAGAATTACAGAATGTGACAATGTGCATGTGTGCTGTCACAATATACTAAAGATATGAGTATGAGTGTTTTGAAAACAAATTATACTGTTCACGCCTTACTACGAAACCTATTGCCTCTATCAATATGACAGTTTTTCCTTTTATTCATTGGTTGGTGTGCCTTGACTTTGCTTGTTTTAAAAAAATCAGCCCATCCCCATTTCTTTCCACTGTTTTGGCTTTTTCCTGTTTACACCGCCTCTGTAGCCCATAAACTTGTATGCAACCACCACACTTTTGATGACATTTGCATAAATCAAGTGACTGACTGCTTCAGGAGCCAATCATGTGTCATTTCTTCATCTTTGTCATGAAACCCCTACCCCTTCACAGAATAAATGCTGCTCTCCACTTATTTTGAGCTCATATCAGAATAGGATGTTAGATAATTCTATTACTGTTCTCTTTGTTGAGATGTGTGAATAGCAACTTGCGTCTAGGAAGGGGAACTAGTTTAGTTTGCAGTGAAAGGGAAGTCCCACAAAGGTACACTTTCCAAAAGTATGCGGACACCTGCTCATCGAACATCTCATGCCATAATCATGGGCATTAATATGGAGTTTGTCCCCCCTTTGCTGCTATAACAGCCTCCACTCTTCTGGGAAGACTTTCCACTAGATGTTGCAACATTGCTGCGGGGACTTGCTTCCATTCAGCCACGAGCATTAGTGAGCATTAGTGAGGTCGCCAACTGCGATTAGGCCTGGCTCGCAGTCGGTGTTCCAATTCATCCCAAAGGTGCTCGATGGGGTTGAGGTCAGGGCTCTGTGCAGGCCAGTCAAGTTCTTCCACACCAATCTTGACAAACCATTTCTGTATGGACCTCGCTTTTTGCACAGGGGCATTGTCATGCTAAGGGTACTAGCCCGAACCATGAAGAACATATTCTTCCTCCACCGAACCCAGATTCATTCGTCGGATTGCCAGATGGTGAAGCGTGATTCATCACTCCAGAGAACGCGTTTCCACTGCTCCAGAGTCCACCACTCTAGCCGACGCTTGGCATTGTGTGTGGCTGCTTGGCCATGGAAACCCATTTAATGAAGCTCAAAGTTATTGTGCTGACGTTGCTTCCAGAGGAAGTTTGGAACTCTGTAGTGAGTGTTGCAACCGAGGACAGATTATTTTTACTCGGCGGTCCCGTTCTATGAACTTGTGTGGCCTACCACTTCGCGGCAGAGCCGTTGTTGCTCCTAGACGTTTCCACTTCACACTGACCGGGGCAGCTCTAGCAGGGCAGACATTTGATGAACTGACTTGCTCGAAAAGGTGGCATCCTATGACGGTGATACGTTGAAAGTTACTGGGCTCTTTAGTAAGGCCAATGTTTGTCTATGGAGATTGCATGGATGTGTGGTCGATTTTATACACCTGTCAGCAACGGGTGTGGCTGAAATAGCCGAATCCACTAATTTGAAGGGGTGTCCACATACTTTTGTATATATAGTGTATCTATCAGGTGAATAAGGATTTGCCCAGCTGTCTGTTACTGTCTGAGTTATTTTCAGTGTCTGACTTGCCAAATAGGCCATTTTTGGTGTGCAGAATTGAGACAATCAAAGCAGAGCATTTCACAAAGAAGTACAGTGCATTAGGAAAGTGTTCAGACCCCTTGACTTTTTCCACATTTTGTTACGTTACAGCCTTATTCTAAAATGGATTAAATCGTTTTTTTCCCTCATTAATCTACACACAATACCCCATAATGACAAAGCAAAAACAGGTTTTTAGACATTTTTGCTAATTTATTAATTATAAATTGAAATATCACATTTACATAAGTATTCAGACCCTTTACTCAGTACTTGTTCCTTTAGGTGCGTTTGGCAAACTCTGAGGAACTCTGGAGCTCTGTCAGTGATCATCGGGTTCTTGGTCATCTCCCTGACCAAGGCCCTTCTCCCCCGATTGCTCAGTTTGGCCTGGCGGCCAGCTCTAGGAAGAGTCTTGGTGGTTCCAAAATTCTTCCATTTAAGAATAATGTATGCCATTGTATTCTTGGGGACCTTCAATACTGCAGACCTTTTTTGGTACCCTTCCCCTGATCTGTGCCTCGACACAATCCTGTCTCGGAGCTCTACAGACAATTCCTTTGACCTCATAGCTTGGTTTTTGCTCTGACATGCACTGTCAACTATGGGACCTTATCTAGTCAGATATGTGCCTTTCCAAATCATGTCCAATGAATTGAATTTACCACAGGTGGACTCTAATCCAGTTGTAGAAACATCTCAAGGATGATCAATGAAAACAGGATGCACCTGAGCTCAATTTCGAGTCTCATAGCAAAGGGTCTGAATACTTATATAAATAACGTCTTAATGTTTTAAAAAAAATACATTTATGGGGTATTGTGTGTAGATTGATGAGGAAAAAAATACATGTAATTGTTTTTAGAATAAAGCTGTAACGTAACAAAATGTGGAAGAAGTCAAGGGGTCTGACTACTTTCCGAATGCACTGTATGTTTCAGAATTGTTGTTTTTTAAAAAGGTTTGGCATTGCTCATATCTAGTCAAGAGTCTATTGGCTTTACAGGTGTTTATGTGAACCCAATAGGTAACGGAATCAGTGCAGTTATCACTATTCTTGGTGCACCACATTCTCATTGATAAAAAGGGGTCTTTATTGACATTTCAGTCACCAGCTTTGTGTTTGTATTCTATTTTGCCACAATTTATGTTTTGGCTAACTAGTGACCATGCCATTTAATGGTCTCTGATTAAATGCCTGCCATATGTCTGTATTCTGCCAAATGGAAGAAAGAACTGTCTTTTTCTGTTTTGTGTTGAAACGTAAATAAAGATTGGCTGGTGATTTAAACTCCAGACTCATTCTTTATCATCCCTGTTTGATAATAGACCATTTTTTAAAAACTCTGTTACTGACTTTCACAATGTTGTAATATAAATCCATACAAGTTGTCATTGCTGTAAATAGTGTCAACAGTTGATGGTATGATTGGCTATATTTTGATTGTAAACACAGAACAGGCAAAAATTACCACCATTAGGTAGTTGTGCATTTCCATAGAGTGACACTAGATCACCACTGGGTGGCAGTGTAGATTCACTATTGACTGAATTGTTATACTGTATCAAGAATTACATCAGTAAATTGCTTTACATTTTATGCATATGTAGCCAAGTGGTAGAGCACATTCTTTGTATTATAATGTATGACCCCTTTTTCCTCATGAATGTGTAGGCATTTTATAATGTTATACACAATGCTTCATTTCAAAATAGTGACAGTAGTACCATTCTACAGTGCCTTGCAAAAGTATTCATCCCCCTTGGCGTTTTTCCTATTTTGTTGCATTACAACCTGTAATTTAAATGGATTTTTATTTGGTTTCATGTAATACACAACAAATTTGGTGAAGTGAAATGAAAAAAATAACTTGTTCGATAAATAATGGAAAAGTGGTGCGTGCATATGTATTCACCCCCTTTGCTATGAAGCCCCTGAATAAGATCTCGTGCAACCAATTACCTTCAGAAGTCACATAATTAGTTAAATAAATTCCACCTGTGTGCAATCTAAGTGTCACATGATCTGTCACATGATCTCAGTATATATACACCTGTTCTGAAAGGCCCCAGAGTCTGCAACACCACTAAGCAAGCGGCACCACCAAGCAAGGTGCACCACCAAGCAAGCGGCACCATGAAGACCAAGGAGCTCTCCAAACAGGTCAGGGACAAAGTTGTGGAGAAGTACTGATCAAGGTTGGGTTATAAAAATATATCAGAAACTTTGAACATCCCACGGAGCCCCATTAAATCCATTATTAAAAAATGGAAAGAATATGGCACCACAACAAACCTGCCAAGAGAGGGCTGCCCACCAAAACTCACGGACCAGGTAAGGAGGGCATTAATCAGAGAGGCAACAAAGAGACCAAAGATAAGCCTGAAGGAGCTGCAAAGCTCCACAGCGGAGATTGGAGTGTCTGTCCATTGGACCACTTTAAGCCGTACACTCCACAGAGCTGGGCTTTACGGAAGAGTGGCCAGAAAAAAGCCATTGCATAAAGAGAAAAATAAGCAAACACATTTGGTGTTCACCAAAAGGCATGTGGGAGACTCCCCAAACATATGGAAGAAGGTACTCTGGTCAGTTGAGACTAGTTTTTTGGCCATCAAGGAAAACGCTATGTCTGGCGCAAACCCAACACCTCTCATCACCCCGAGAACACCATCCCCACAGTGAAGCATGGTGGTGGCAGCATCATGCTGTGGGGATGTTTTTGGAATGGCCTAGTCAAAGCCCAGACCTCAATCCAATTGAGAATCTGTGGTATGACTTAAAGATTGCTGTACACCAGCGGAACCCATCCAACTTGAAGGAGCTGGAGCAGTTTTGCCTTGAAGAATGGGCAAAAATCCCAGTGGCTAGATGTGCCAAGCTTATAGAGACATACCCCAAGAGACTTGCAGCTGTAATTGCTGCAAAAGGTGGCTCTACAAAGTATTGACTTTGGGGGGATGAATAGTTATGCACGCTCAAGTCTTCAGTTTTTTTGTCTCATTTCTTGTTTGTTTCACAAAAACAATTATTTTGCATATTCAAAGGGGTAGGCATGTTGTGTAAATCAAATTATACAAACCCCCCAAAAAATCCATTTTAATTCCACATTATAAGGCAACAAAATAGGAAAAATGCCAAGGGGGGTGAATACTTTCGCATCCTCCAGACTTATTCTGAAATAGCAGGGTCCCAAGCAAAAATTTATCCTTTAGTTTCTGTTCATGCTACAGTAGCACACTAGAGGAAAAGCACAAATAAAAAACATTTTAAAAAGTTGTCATTTGCTCAGATCTGTCAAAGGGGTCACCTGCCCTGGCCCTATCCACCATGATACCTTCAGTTCTTTCAAAATCTTTAAAAGCTCCCCTCTCTCCTTCATTCCCTTGGGAGGCTAATAACTTTGAAGATTCTAGTTAACCTCATTCTTTTTTTTCTTACTACTCTCTTTCTCGAAGGCCCAAGATGATCCAGGCCAGTCTGTTTTCCGTGCGAGTCCTTGGCATACTTTGTCTCTTACTTCCACCAAGAGCTTCCTGCCTATTTTAGATGCTGGGAGATGTCTGTGGAGAGTTCATCAAATAGAGCTCAGTGTCACGACGTGGCATTGTTAACTGTTAATATAGACCTTAGGGTGACATTGAGACAGTTTCGTAATCCAAGATAGAATCACTTTAACTCTGCCCACATGTACATATTACTTCAACTACCTCAACTAGCCGGTGCCCCCGCACATTGACTCTGCACCGGTACCCTCCTGTATATATAGCCTCCCTACTGTTATTTTATTTTACTTCTGCTCTTTTTTTCTCAACACTTTTTTTGTTGTTTTATTTTTACTTTTTTGTTAAAATTAAATGCACTGTTGGTTAAGGGCTGTAAGTAAGCATTTCACTGTAATGTCTGCACCTGTTGTATTCGGCGCATGTGGCCAATAACATTTGATTTGATTTGATATACGTAAAGCTCCTCAAAACAGGTTACTGTGCTTCTAAGAGCAAATAAGCGGACCATGACATGAGAAGCCCCATGAGAGATTGTGTCTGCAAAAGTAAACTTCTTTCCCTTGGCCTAAGTAACATTTCCACAATAAGTGGATGCAATAATGTGACATGGAGTTTTGGCCCTTTTGAATTCTCCCTTACAAATGCCTGCCACAACTTGTCCTATAAAGGGTTAATTCGATATTGCTCAAGATCAAATACTTGGATGCATGACCTGTATTGTTGCCATATAATCCTCTCAGATAATCCATGTTTAGGTCCTTTAACATCTTAACCTGACTCATGTCTCTCAGCCTCATCCATATATAACAATTTTGTCAAAATGACTGTAGATCCCACTTCTGACACCATGTTATATACAGGATACAAAGTCATTTTGATAAATTATTAGAGTTCCTACACTCCCTTTGCCATTTCAACTAGGCTGCTAGCTACCACAAAGGGTTTCCTGAATAGAGTGCTCCTATTTGTCATATAGGCTTGACCAACAGGGTTTTTCAACTTGTCGAGCTACTGTGCTTTTCATCAATGCCTCTTTTGTTTGCCGGAAACTCTTTATAAACAGACAAGTAATTAAGCACAGAAACTTCCCAATGCTCTTGAAGTTCTCCTCACTTCCCAGACATTGCCATGACCATTTATAACTTTTAAATTCGTCTCTGTCACAGACTATGACTGTTAGTGTTGTTATTTCGTTGTCAGTCTTCAAAGGGCCCCAGGAACAAGACACTTCGACAGCAAAGTGATGAAGTTTTGCTTTGGGGAAAATGTGGCAACTAGCCTCAATTAATCTTTCTGAGAAATGTGTAGAGAGTTGAGGCATGGCACTGCACTCTTAGAAAAACAAGTTCCAAAAGGGTTCTTTGGCTGTCCCCATAAGAGAACCCTTTTTGGTTCTAGATAGAACCCTTTTTGGTTCCAGGTAGAACTCTTTTGGGTTCCATGTAGAACCCTCTGTGTAAAGGGTTCTATATGTCACTCAAAAGTTCTACCTGGAACCAAAAGGGTTCTACCTGGAACCAAAAATGATTCTTCAAATGGTTCTCCTATGGGGACAGCTGAATAACCCTTTTAGGTTCTAGATAGCACTTTCTCAAATTGTGCAGGAGACTGAGCAGAGAGGTAATTCTGAGGCCTGGCTAGGCTTGGTTGAGGTGAAGAGCGATTTGCTCTACGTCTCAGCTCCAACCAGGGGAAGAGAGATTGATGACCTAACAGACATCAGTCTCATAAAACTGCAAGCTGCAGGGCGGGTGTCGCAGGGAATGTGTCAAAGTGGGTGTCATTTAGGCAGATTTACACCCTCTTTTGGCTGTCAGGGAGGTCACTTCAGCACAGCGGAATGTCCTCATCCATGGTTCATACCCATTCTATGGAAATAAGCGGAAACTAACTGCACAATGTTTGTATTAATGTACACTAGCTCTGTATTTGTGTAAATGAAAGTTGTATTGTATGAGATGTAGTCATTGTTTGTGTGCGTCTATACTTTTCTACATGGAGTGGATAATTATTTTTGCTGAAAAAAATGAAATATTATTATACAAATTAAAAAGAAGAATGTTGTATTGTATTTTATCACAGTCATTCTCCTTTGAAAAATCCCCCATAATCTCAAGACAATCACAATACACTATATATACAAAAGTATTTCAGCCACACCTTTTGCTGACAAGTGTATAGAATCGAACACACTGCCATGCAATCTCCATAGACAAATATTGGCAGTAGAATGGCCTTACTGAAGAGCTCAGTGACTTTCAACGTGGCACCGTCATAGGATGCCACCTTTCCAACAAGTCAGTTCGTCATATTTCCACCCTGCTAGAGCTGCCCCGGTCAACTGTAAGTGCTGTTATTGTGAAGTGGAAACGTCTAGGAGCAACAATGGCCTAGCCGCGAAGTGGTAGGCCACACAAGCTCACAGAACAGGACATCCGAGTGCTGAAGCGCGTAAAAATCATCTGTCCTCGGTTGCATCACTCACTACCAAGTTCCAAACTGCCTCTGGAAGCAACATCAGCACAAGAACTGTTCATCAAGAGCTTCTTGAAATGGGTTGCCCAACATCAGTGCCCGACCTCACTAATGCTCGTGGCGGAATGGAAGCAAGTCCCCGCAGCAATGTTCCAACATCTAGTGGAAAGCCTTCCCAGAAGAGTGGAGGCTGTTATAGCAGCAAAGGGGGGACCAACTCCATATTAATGCCCATGATTTTGGAATGAGATGTTCGACGAGCAAGTGTCCACATACTTTTGGTCATGTAGTGTATCTGTTGCCATAGGATCCAAAACTGTCCAGATGAGTATGAATGACTTGCCAATTTGAAAATAACAGAAGCTGAGAGCACACAGCCGACAGCTTAATGAGCATTACAGTGCCTGAACTCTATCTCAACCATACCCATAGCAACAGATTAGCAGGAGAACATTACCTTTAGGAACGCACCCTACGCCAGTATTTCATAATAATTACATTCTCTGACAGCACCTTGCTCCTGCCCTCTGTCTTATTATGATTGCTTTATGGGGCCCAACTGTCTACTAAATGGTTAGATGGAGGCGCAGGAATATACAGTGCTATCATTCATAGGTTTTATGAAGTAATCAATCACTTAACAATATCTAAACTACCAGAACTACAACTAAAACTATGCAATCCCTCAAAGGGGTTCAGACAACTTTTAGATTGTTATAATGACAAGAATATACAATAAGGACACTGGTTTGAATCTAGATCACCTCCGCATTTGCTTCAAACGAATACACAAAAACGTGCTATCTAGAACCTAAAAGGGTTCTTCGGCTGTCCCCATAGGAGAACCCTTTGAAGAACCCTTTTTGGTTCCAGGTAGAACCCTTTTGGTTCTACCTGGAATCTGAAATGGTTCTACCTGGAACCAAAAAGGGTTTTACCTGGAACCAAAAAGGGTTCTCCTATGGGGATAGCCGAAGAACCCCTTTGGAACCCTTTTTTCTAAGAGTGCAGGCTTACATGACTTAGTCAAAGCTGTGCGTGATGAGGTCTGTTGCAGTGCAATAAAGGGTTCCCAGGATGAGTATAAAAAGTTGGAAATCATTTTTGCGTCTACTCTGGGAGTCATTTCTTGCCTCCTGACATCACGCATCGGAAGGTATTGTAGCAACAGCCAATTAGATGTTGTTAAACTAAATGGAGGACAAGAGTCTTGGGGAACATCCCCACCACCCTCACCACCCGCCTCAGTCGATGATTCACAGGCAAGACAAGAAAGTCTCAACAACAAAGAGAGTCTCCTTACTGGATGTAATGTATATTCATTTGGATCTATTTTCAGCGTTCTGTTTTCTCTTGCTTTTGAAAATGGGTTTGGTCTCTCCTCTTGATGCTTTGTAATGGAAAATAAGTGTGTCCTTAATGGTACTCAGATAGCACTCAGGAAATGAAGGAGGACTCACACTAGGGAACTATCACGCAATATTGCTTTGTAGTTCAACAGTAATGTTGTTGACCTTCCAACTACCTATTGTGACTCAGTCTTGGCTGAAAGCTGCCTCGCTTACTCATTGATTGTTTTTTCTTCAGAGCTCCACTAATCTCATTACATGTTAATTGAGATGAATTATCAGAAATTAACAGTGTTTTCTTCACTACATAGTCTTATGGCTTTTCTCATTTGAAAGTATTTTGAACATGTATTCCATACTTGTATTTTCTGTACAGGTGAGAAATCATTCCAAGTTATTCTGGACATGGCATCCCATCATATTGGAGTGTGATTAAATTCCTGAAATGAATGAGATCGAGATGAAATTGACCCCAACTGCATAAAATTAGATTCACAAATGTGTTCATGATGCTTGATTTGGTCTTTGTATGGATTAGGGACTGTTGGACAGGTTGAGAGGGGCTGAGGATCAGTCGTGTTTGAAAACAATACAAACCCAGATATTTTTGGGATGCTCAAAAGCATCAGTTGCACCGTTAATTGGAGCATGCCATCACCATGGTCCTGTTCGAGGCAGCCGTCTTCTTGTGGGGGGCGTTTGGAGTTAATCTGACACCTTTGTAGCAAAGGCTATGATTTGGGGCCCAGTTCATTCATCCTGGTCTGCTCCCAGCCTGCCTCCGCCGCCAGCTGCCTCCAATAGCTGATAAAAGGGAGAAGAGATGGGGGAGAGAGAGAAACAGAGAAAAACAGAGAGAGAGAGAGAGAGAGAGAGAGGGGAGGGAGAATGGGAGTAATTGTGCAGTCTTTTCCCCTTCCTCAGCTCAGGGTTAAGTTTTGATTAGAAATTGATGTGAGGCAGTTGTCTTCCACAGATGGTACTCTGATAACAAGGCTTCTGTGTTAGAAGTCCGTATCGGAGACATGTTATGTTGCCGTAACACTAAAGGCCAAATGAAGAAACCGATCACATTTATGGGGGGAAATATGAGAATGAGCTGATATTCTTGAAGTTTCTCTCCATTTCTCTATTAAAGAGTTCCTTTATAGGGTATAATTGAAGTGTTATTGGGGATCATTACCAAAATAATGTGTTTCATGTCACTGAGTTTCTTTTTGTGTCAGATAGGAATAACCCATTCTTTCAAAACAATAATGAGATTCCTATGGTAAGAAATTACTTGGGTGGAGAATTGATGCTACCTAGAAACAAGAAATGAGAGTAAAGTGAGCTAATGAAGAAACAATTACAGAAGCAAAATGGAATTATTTGTGCTGCTTTCTTCAGCAACCCAACACATTTTAGCAGAGTGCCTGTTGATTCAGTCATAGCCTCTGGAGTCATACCCACAAATAAACCCATTTAGTCTAATATAAATACACTACATGACCCAAAGTATGTGGACACCTGCTCGTCGAACCTCTCATTCCAAAATCATGGGCATTAATATGGAGTTGGTCCCCCCTTTGCTGCTATAACAGCCTCCACTCTTCTGGGAAGGCTTTCCACTAGATGTTGGAACATTGTTGTGGGGACTTGCTTCCATTCCGCCACAAGAGCATTAGTGAGGTCGGGCACTAATGTTGGGCGATTAGGCCTCGCTCGCAGTCGACGTTCCAATTCGTCCCAAATGTGTTTCATGGGGTTGAGGTCAGGGCTCTGTGCAGGCCAGTCAAGTTCTTCCACACCGATCTCAACAAACCATTTCTGTATGGACCTCGCTTTGTGCACGGGGGCATTGTCATGCTGAAACAGGAAAAGGCCTTCCCCAAACTGTTGCCACAAAGTTGGAAGCACAGAATCGTCTAGAATGTCATTGTATGCTAACATGGTTTCATAGAACATCCTCTTAATACTGGTACTGTATACCAATGCTCTTTTGGTCACACTTTATAATAATGTTCAGTAATAAACCATTTATAAGTATTTTGCTAACAGTTTGCTTAGCATTTATTAATCATTACTCCCACATTTGTAAATGTTAGTAAGCTAGTTATTCACACATTTATAAACAACTTTATTTTCTGTCAAATGTAGGGCTTTGGATAAATCTCTGTTTACATATGAAACATCTTATCTGAGCTCTCCCCATATAGATCAAAGGTAAATTCAAGTATAAAAGCAATGCTTTTGTATGTGATGGTTATCTTGAAAGATATATGAGTTGAAACTGAGTTATCGGCTGCCATAACAAAATATCTTAACATTTATGAGAATATCTAAAAGAGAATGGTTTACCATCACAGTTAACAACTGAGGAAAGGTATGACAGATAGTAGCATAATATAACAATGCCTTTCAGCCTTTTCATATACATTCAGCATGTATGACATATGTCTTTAGTGCTGCCTGTGAGACCTTGTGCCAACATTACGCTAACTAATAACCACATACCTCATTAGGTAGGTAGAGGTTATGGGAGCGATATGAGAGCGTTCCCCCTGGCACTCAGTTTAAAGCACACAGCCACAGAGTCCGCCAAAAACCAGGGGCCACACATTGTGCTATTTAGAGCCATATTCCAATATGTCAGGTTCAGACATCCATGATTGAGATCTCCTGTACAGTACAGTAAGAAAAACTTTTCATGAAAGTTGAGCAACTGACAGCTTCTTCTAACGTGGTGTCATTTTCTCTTAGGTATGAGCATGTTGCTTTTAGATGAAAATGTTGTTCAGCACAGCTGCATATGTTGAAGAAACTGTATTATCCTTGTAGGTGCCTACTCACAGGTGGCAGGTGTTATTTTGCTGCACTCATAATACCTTCTGACAATTAGCACTTATATAGAGGAATCACCTCAGCTAAGAATGAGCAATGTGTGGATTGAGGGAATGAGAGGAATATGTGCTCTAAAAAAAATTAAGGGGAAAAATACAACTCTGGGGTTCTCCAGGTTGCAAGTTGTCAATGGCCTCACTACCAGACCATCTTCATTGTGTGGGGCCCTCAATGTGTGTTGCATCTCTCCCTGGGGTTAGGCAGCCTTTGCCACAGTGCCACTCTAGGAGAGAGATGCTTTCAGTGAGGCAGGGGGCTGCTGGTACTGTTGCGTGCTGTTTTTAGCCCAAGTCTGCAGCCTCATTAACGCTGGCTGGTGAACACAGAGACGGAGTGACCAACTGGAGACCAGCATCGTGGTGTTAGGGGTTCAGTTGTTTGCGTCACTGGATGAAATACAGAGGATGAAAAGTTCTAAACATGACACTCGGCAAAGACAATGAAAAGGGAGTCCTATATTTTCTCCATTCTAAGCATTTAGGCAGTGCATTTTACATTTTCAATAAAAAAAACACATACACCTATTGAGTTTTTGTGGTATAACACACACCCACTTTCACATCAGACTTCATAAATCAGCTTTCAACCAATTTAACTAAAAGGATATTCAAGTAAAATCTGATATCTAATGATGCTTCACAGGCACTATTACACCCTGACCATGGTATCAATATTATTCGGTTTAAAAAAGTGATACTGTGCACCGCCATCGATTATAATTTTTGATCTTAAAAGCAACATTCACTTTATAATAATAGTTTCTGTCTTTTATTTCTCATCAGTCTACCTCCCTGCTGAGACCATTCCTTGGATTCCTCATTATGAGTTGGGTTAATTAGCCCGGTGCCAGTGTACAGCTTCTTAGGGAATCCATTTACCCATTACTCCACACACGCTGTGCCTCTTTCGCCAGTCGGTACAGACAGTATGGGAGGTGTGTGTCAGGTTATGTTGGGTGGGGTCACAGTATATTTCGGTCACATTTTTGTTTTGAACATTGTGTTTTCTGAGGTTGAGGTGTCCTCTGTCAGTGTGAGACTTAAAGCTTGTTAGCTTCCTGATCAAAATCCCATTAGAATAACTGGAGTGCTGACATTCCCACAGCCTGTAGTAGTTAATATGGCCATCAGAGAGAATTCATGCCAAAGAAAGGCAATTATGAAGGGAATTAGCAATCTTTCATCCATAACTTTAACATTTCACTGAAATACAGATACATTTGCAGCGCTTCAACTTTAAAGGTACATTTTTTTACAGGGTGGTGTCAGCATAATGATTTAGACGTTGTTAAATTATGACATTTTCCTCCTCACTCATACGTCAAAAGTGTGATTTTTTTGTAAAGTTTTTGCCGATGGCCTGACACGTTACATTACAGTGGTATCACACCAGGGTAACATCCAAAGAACATCTTACGTAAGAACTTGTTGATTTTGTGGTTATTTAAAAATATAAGTATTACCACATAAATATGTAAGTACAGTACAGTACATTCTCGCCTGATAAACAGTGATAATTAGCACTGTAATGTAAAGTGCTACCTTTACCATTTCTTGTTGGCATCAAAGCAGTTAACACCATGTGTGAATGAAGGAAACTACATTCTAAGAATAACTGGCCGACATGTTTAGTCTCTCAGGGGAGCTGAGAACCAAAAAGAGGGAAGTTGAGATTTTGGCAGAGACAAATGCATCGGAAAAAAATTGTATCCTGACATTTTGATCAGCATCAAGGCAAATGTAATTCATGAAGTAGAGAGAGATAGAGAGTCCCTTTCCAATCTACAGTTATTTTGATCATCTTATCTCATTCTGGCACTGTTTTTGGTGTGGAATGAGAATTGAGCAGCCGGCATAGGGAAATGTGTTCTACTGTAACGCAAAACGATCTCCAACAAAAGTCAAAACAAATAGCCATAAAAAGCCTTTCTGCATATGCTATATCAGTACTAGTGACTAATTCTAGGTTAATTGTAGAGCATTATAGGGAGGGAACCGAGCAGCTGTATCATATTATTTCAATATAGCACGTGTTGTGTGACAAAACTGCACATTTTAGAGTGGCCTTTTATTGTCCCCAGCACAAGGTGCACCTGTGTAATGATCATGCTGTTTAATCAGCTTCTTGATATGCCACACCTGTCAGGTGGATGGATTATCTTGGCAAAGGAAAAATGCTCACTAACAGGGACGTAAACACATTTGTGGACAAAATGTGCATATGGAACATTTCTGGGATCTTTTATTTCAGCTCATGAAACATGGGACCAACACTTTACATGTTGCATTTATAGTTTTGTTCAGTGGAGTATTCTCAGCTCCTTGGTGCAAACAGCTAGTGAGCACAATTACCCCAGTACATTATTCACACGTTTAACTCGACAGGTCCCAAAATAAAACCAGAAGGTCTGACAACCTGGTGAAGGTACTGAGAATGAGGCTTCTGTATATTTAGTGATTCTGAAACCTAGTAGCCTATATCATCATCTGTTATGTAAGGATTAGCATGGTAATCACAGATGCATATGGCTCATAGACAAAACCTTGATTCTGTAGCCAATATCTCCATTTGCCTCCATAATCATCATACCGTGTTTGAATTGGGTGTGGTTTGGCAGCGACAATGACATCATTACAATGTGCACATGTGTAACGTGTAACATGTGGTTTGGCAGAGTCAACATTACCAATAAGCTGCTAAATGCCAAATGCTTGTGGCAGAACAATACTCACAAAAAATACTCAAACAAAAATAAAAACAGGTATCTTGGTAGCTAGTCCCTTTCCCAGAGGCTAATGCATGGATAATGGACACAGTACAGGACAGCATTCAGGACTGGGTAGCTTAACCTAGGAAAGAGGCTCCCATCAGGACCACAGTCTTTAAGAGATCAGTCATATCTAATAGGAGGTGCTCAGGCTTTTCATAGGCCTACAGAATGGTGGGAGCCACAGAACGGTTATGGGATCATAGGGACTGGTGGAAAGGCTGTGGTCTTGGACCAGACTGTGTAGATGTTCATACATTGAGAGCTGAGAAAACGCAGAAGCGCTCTCAATTGAACACATAGGATTATTATTTGTATTATGATTATTATTATTAACACACCAGCTCTCTCGTTCCTTTGTGATGACTATAAATGTAATGTTATAATGGTAAAAAGCAGAGAATATTGAGCGTGTTTTTATACTAGCTACACACAGTAGGTGATGAGACCACTGAGAGACTTGAAATGACCTCCCCTTAATTAGTAGAATCTCTGGGCTCTAATGGATGTTATGTGTGTGTGTGGTGTGTGTTCTCTGGAGGCAGTGGGTCTGACAGCACAGCACTGATTCTGTGGATATGTCTGCAACGTACAAGGACTAAATCATGAAAGGCACTCCCAAGGCATTGACCGTTATCGCAAAAGACGCATCCATCACAGCCAAACCCATTGTTTCTCTATTCTCTGTGTAGCACACAACATCCATATAGTAAATATTATGACCTCCAATCCTTTGAATAGCCACCCTGGGCCTGAGTTTCTATATTTCTTCATCTGAAATTAAATCAAAGGATGGTTGATATTGGTGTCGGTACTGTACATTAGGTTGTTAAAGGGCTGAGATTGGAGTATTCTTCATTTGATTTCCATTTTCTCCAATTTAGAATTACATTGATTGCTAATAGATGGGCTTGTGCCATACTGTCCTCTCCCAGAATAGATTACACAAAGAACTCTTACCTTTTATACTTTCTAATCATTCTGATCCACCGGATGTACAGTAGCTGTCAACATAAACATTTAATTTACATGTATTTATTTATTTTGCACTAACTCTCTTGCACTGACTCTACCCACACACTCACACATACTTACACTGACATCCCAACACACACATACACACACACACACACACACACACACACACACACACACACACACTACATACGCCCACACAGACATAACATGTGCACACATGCATAATGACGCCACACACACACACACACTTTCACACTCACCACATACGCTGCTGCTACAGTCTATTATATATCCTGTTGCCTAGTCACTTTACCCCTACCTATATGTACATCCCATGCACATCGACTCAGTACTGGTACTCCCTGTATATAGCCATGTTATTTTTACTTGCTTTGTTATTCGTTATTCACTGTGTGTTTATTCCTCGTGTCACTATTTCAATGTTTTTTTTTTTTTTTTATCTTTAACTCTGCATTGTTGGAAAAGGACCCGTAAGCATTTCACCATTAGTCTAGACCTGTTGTTTACGAAGCATGTGACAAATACAATTTCATTTGATTTGATACACAAGCTAATGGACTTTTATGGAATTATGGAATTGTATTTCCTGCATTTGGGGGAAATTGCAAGTTGCTGAAATGTTGCCAGGGGAACCACACGCACTGGGCTCTCAAACATTCAACCTGTGAATGTCAAAGCTATTTCAAGTGGATATTTGTCATTTTTAAGTGTTTCTTCTGTGCTTTGGATTTCCCCCAATGTGAAAAATAAAACTGGCACCCATTTATATCCAGTTGAGAAGTTAATGATCACGACCTCTCATTATTCAAGACTTTCAGTCATGCAGTGCTTGAAAGGTAATTCCAAGTTAATTCATGTATGTATCATCCCTCATTCCATCTAGCAAATAGCATTCCATGAAGTGGCTGCTTGGCACTATGATTCTGGTACCAAGAACAGAGTTTGAACACTCACTGAAAAGGTAATTGAAGATTAGCACTTCAATAGTGTTGTTTGCTAAATCAAGGAGAAGTCTTACTAAAATGTATTAGTAGATCCCATACTGATAGGATGTACATTATACTGTAGAGTTCCATAACACGCAAACAATCTCACTGGATTTCTTCCAGAGACTGGCAAACACTGTAAACCCCCTGGATTAGATTCTCTCAGTAACATGAGTAGAAGGTCAAGGTTAGAATGAACAAAGTTGCCCAGGTATCCCAAACTCTCTTTATTACTCTGCCAGGTTTAGCTGGGGAACCGCAACTGCATATTGGAGTCATAATGCAAAATAAATCTAGTTACATTTTTTTTCCTCCCTCAAATAATAACCTCGGTCTCCGAACGCTAATTGAAAAACAACCCTGGAAATCTTCAAACTGTCATATCTGAACTCTTGCCTGAGAGAACAATGGGAGAAGTTGGACTAACATTTTCCCAATGGCAGAGGTGAAGCTTTAGCCTTTGTTTTCTTTAAGCAGAGTCTTGGTGCTTAACGGAAGCCATGACAAATAAGGAAAGAAAGAAAAAAAGAAAAGAAAGAAAGAAAGAAAGAACTGATAGAAAAAAAAAGAATCTGTGTTAACCAGTCTGTCAGCCATGAAATTACACAAGTCAGCTCGTCACAGTGCCTCAGCCTAGACCCTTAATTTGATATAATTAACCCTGCATCTCTCCTAGCCCTTTGGCTCTCAGTCATGACCAGCAGCTGAGAGTAGAAATTATAGTGTTTCTTCTCCTTCACTTTCCCACTTCCTGTCTACAAGTGGTGATACATTTTCGTCTTATTCACTGATGAGTTGGTTCTCTGTAACCCACTTTCTTGGTTGAGTCACACTCACTCACTTGTGTGAGTACTTCTCACTCACTTGTGACTGATTTCATTATGCATAATGAAGTGTCATGAACCTGTTGATCTGACACTGTTGAGTCTTTATGCTGATGAAAGAAAGACTTAGTGGCCAAAATGTGTCCTTCTGACTGCTGTTATGGATTACAACAAAATAAGTTACCATGTTACAGTAGTGGTGCATGGGTAAAATCACTGAGGAAGCCAAAATGCTTGCTCGCTAGCCTAACTTCCATTTGTGGGCAACGTTAGCTAGTTAACATTAGCCTTATACATCTAGCTACATATTGAACTTCCATCCTCTCAGGCCAGGGGCACAACAGTGTATGAATTAATGGTTGGATCAGAATCGCCGTTATAATCATTGGCCAGTACGGAGAATTAAGTAAACCACAAGTCCAAATCCCTATTTCCATCCATGGCTAATTTAGGAAAGGGCCAATTTTAGCTAGCTGGCTAGCTAGTCACTGGAGGACAACAACACAAGGAGATGCAACAATTCAAGTTTTTCTGTAAATGACGTATGCTCTCAATGGGATTTGATAGGAGTGACGCCAAATCCAAGCTGCCTTCCCTTGACACTTTTTTTTTGGTGTGCCAGGCCAATTCACAGTTGAGCTCGCTCAGCTTAGCTCAATGCTGATTGGCAAAACAATTTGTGAAGGGAGGCCAGATGCATACTGGCTTCCCTTGCCTTCAACGCTACGGGTGGCAACAATGTCATACTCGTTTGGACCAGACAGCATCAGATAGATGGCCCACACGTAGAGAGACAGAGGGGCGCTGTTTCGCTCTCTCGGATGCATTCTCCTGTGAGATACATTTAGCCTCTTATGAATTGAAGGAAAATTATGAAACACAGAGAGACGAAAGATAAAACATATTTTTTGGGGGGGTAAATGTTTTTGAGAAGCTTGGCTTCCCTTGGCATCCTTGAATAAACGCCACTGCCATGTTATTTAGGGATTGCTGTCTTCATTCGTTTCAAGCAGCACTAGGCCTGCAGGAGATAATAACAAAAACCTGTATCACTTTACCATAGAGTAGACTAAATATCAGAATTGATTTGAGACATATAGGCCATGCTATGATGTTAAGACTATTGTTATTTCTGACCCTTACTATTTTTGGATTAATGCATCCTGATAGAAGATCAGTATCATAATATCTGTATTTCATATCCTGCTCTGTTGTGGTGTTTGTATTCAAGTCACAGCGAGGCTGCAGTCTAGCTCACTCTGCTATAATTTCAAGGACATCACCTCACAGGGGAGCCTTGGGGGAGGCACAGAGATCTGTCACTACTAGGATCACAAGACAGGGATTCATTTGTGAGTAAAAAAATTTTTTTCATTAGAGTCCTGTACTACAAAACAAGTCAATGTAAAACATAATGACAACACATAAGAAAAACATTTAAGATATATGCATCATTTGTTTGTGGCTACAACATATTGGGGGAATAATACCAAATTGATTGGCAATAAAGACGCATGTCTGTCTAATTGTATTGGCTGTCTCGCGCAGAATTCTGTTTCTGCTCTCCTGCAGAAGTAATGTTGAAGGTATGCAGAAACACAAATTAATTATACCAAACGTCATGGCATTTTGGTCCAATTGCTTGAAAGAGTTATCAAGTCTTCTAATTTAAACTAGATATGCTGGATCTGGAGAGTGACAGGAAAATTATAGAACTTCAAGGTGAAAGTATTGCCAGAATATGAATTAGACTATAGTGAAAAGTTGATCATGATTGTATAACATACCGTATTTCAGAAAATAAATTATATCAATGTATGAATGAATCTCACGGAACCCAGGAGGTGACATTGACTGAGATTTTCCGTAGAATCCAAAGGCCCTGCAAACAAATTGCCCAACATGCCAAACATGTATATTTAAGCGTTAAGGCCCGAGGGGGTGTGGTATATGGCCAATATACCACAAACTCCCGAGGCAATCAGCATTCAGGGCTCGAACCACCCAGTTTATAATATACAGTATACACTTGGTATACAAAACATTAGGAACACCTGCTCTTTCCATGACATAGACTGACCAGGTGAATCCAGGTGAAAGCTATGATCACTTATTGATGTCACCTGTTAAATCTACTTAAATCAGTGTAGATGAAGGAAAGGAGACAGGTTAAAGAAGGATTTTTAAGCCTTGAGACAATTGAGACATGGATTGTGTATGTGTGCCTTTCAGATGGTGAATGGGCAAGACATAATATTTCAGTGCCTTTGAACGGAGTATGGTAGTAGGTGCCAGGTGCACCGGTTTGAGTGTGTCAACAACTGTAATGCTGCTGGATTTTCTATGCTCAACAGTTTCCTGTGTGTATCAAGAATGGTCCACCACCCAAAGGACATCCAGCCAACGACAGGCAAGTGGTCGAAAACGGGTCATTGATGAAAGAGGACAAAGGAGGCTGACACGAATTGTGCAGAGCAACAGACGGGCTACAGTTAGTCCAGTACAACATTGTTGCCAAAAGACCCATAAAAGAATGCACAATTCATCATACCTTGACACGAAGGGGGTATGGCAGCCGACGACCTTACAGAGTTCCACTTATTTTCAACAAAAACACTGAACACTGGAGATTTGGAAAAACATCAGGAATGGTCCACCACCCAAAGGACATCCAGCCAACTTGACAACTGTGGGAAGCATTGGAGTAAACACTGGCCAGCATCTCTGTGGAACACCTTCAACACCAAATTGAGGCTGTTCTGATGGCAAAAGGGGGTGCAACTCAATATTAGGAAGGTGTTCCTAATGTTTTGTACACTCAATTTATATTTTATATGTAAATATGATAGCCTGCCTGCTGCCTGCTTCAGTCTGACCCAATAATAATAACCAAATACATGTAGTATTCTTTCTGAAATGTAGATGACAAAAATAGAAGGCTGTCTGGGACTGCCTTACCAAACTACATTGACAAGAAAGTCCCCATCCCTCCACAGCCACCACGAGGCAAGCGCTCAAACAGAGAGTAAGAGGCGAAGCGAGAGGTTTTAGTCTAGCCAAAATCTGTCCAAAATAAGCCCAATGCGTTTCTATTTATTTTGCGCCTTCCCGTCCTTGGGACAAGGACTCCCATTGTCAGGGCGGAGACATTATCATCTCGTCATTATATACAGCTCTCTGGCTCAGCTATCCACCCATAAACAAGCTGACAGCAGAATCCAGCTGATCACTGACAGGACAGCAAGGGCACGAACAGCTCGAAACCAGAGGCAGCGCGCGCATGGACACGGATGTATTGTTGGCAACATTACGCAGCACAATAGTGGTGGAAAGCACTGAACAGAGTCGATAGTAGGTGAATTATAACTCATTTGCCTTACAAGTGTGTGTCCACATACCTAAAGGTCATTTTAAAACCTTATTCTACACACCACATTTTTTTATTTTCATCAGAGTCGATTCTGTAGCCTACCTTTCCCTTTCGACGGGATTCCAGACATCATCAACGGTATTCCAGAACCGCCAGCATCAGACAGACTTCTCTTCACAGGGACAGTTGAAGAAGTCACGACGAAGACAGGAAAAACACTGAAATATGTAGCCAACTGGGATATTTAAAGCTGGACACGAGCGTAAAAACTTCCTCAACGCAACACGAAGCCGTTCTTTCAGTTTTTTTGTCCAAGAGGAGAGAAAATGATTCCACCCGCTAACATCATGCAGGAGGAGAGTTTGGTCAAGAACGAGCGCGAGCAGCACGAGACACCTCAATCACCAGCGCCCAGCACTAGTCGACAGGAGACAAAGGTAGTGTACCCAAGAAGGTCGTTTTTAGGTGATGCACCCATTCCATGAAATAATAGATCGTGGAATGGTCTTAAATAGATAAAGAGGATGCATGAATGCCTCTCAATCTGGACATGTATTTGACAAATTTAGCCTGTTCAATTAATTATATATTTTGTATATTTTAAATGGCTCATATATTGGACATGGTCATACTTCGCTCATGCCCCATGGTGGAAACAAAAACATATTCACACTGTATATGGCACCGGAGGGGATGGCTGCCGTTTTATGAACTCTTAACCAACGGTGCTATTTTGTGTGTTTTTTCAAAATGTTTGTAACTTATTTTGTACATAATGTTGCTGCTACCGTCTCTTATGACTGAAAAGAGCTTCTGGACATCAGAACAGCAATTACTCACCTTGAACTGGACAAATAATTTTTCTTTAATGAGTCGGACAAGAGGGATTTGCTCCAGACACCTGACAGGGCCCTCATCCCCGTCATTTGCAGTAGAAAGAAAAGTAGGTATCGCGGAAGGAGATCGGGGTGCTTGGTAAGGAGCCAGCGATGAGTGGCTAATCTGCCTTTGCCATCGATACTATTGGCCAATTTACAATCACTTGATAATAAAGTGGACGAACTACAGGCACGAATATCTCATAATAGGCTGTAGACCACACTATCTACCAAGAGAGTTTTCATCTATATTCTTCGTAGCTGTCTATTTACCACCACAAACCGATGCTGGCACTAAGAGGGCACTCAATGAACTGTATATGGCCATAAGCAAACAGGAAAACGCTCATACAGAGGCGGCACTCCTAGTGGGCTGGGACTTTAATGCAGGGAAACTTAAATCAGTTTTACCTCATTTCTACCAGCATGTTAAATGTGCAACCAGAGGGAAAATACTCTAAACCACATTTACTCCACACACAGAGACACGTACAAAGCTCTCCCTCGTCCTCCATTTGGCAAATCTGACCATAATTCTATCCTCCTGATTCCTGCTTACAAGCAAAAACAGGAAGCACCAGTGACTCGGTCAATAAAAAAGTGGTCAGATGAAGCAGATGCTAAGCTACAGGACTGTTTTGCTAGCACAGACTGGAATATGTTCTTCCGATGGCATTGAGGAGTACACCACATCAGTCACTGGCTTCATTAATAACTGCATCGATGACGTCGTCCCCACAGTGAGTGTACGTACATACCCCAACCAGAAGCCATGGATTACAGGCAACATCCGCACTGAGCTAAAGGGTAGAGCTGCCGCTTTCAAGGAGCAGGACTCTAACCCGGAAGCTTATAAGAAATCCCGCTATGCCCTCAGACGAACCATCAAACAGGCAAAGCGTCAATGCAGGACTAAGATCGAATCGTACTAACCGGCTCCGACGCTCGTCGGATGTGGCAGGGCTTGCAAACTGTTACAGACTACAAAGGGAACCACAGCCACGAGCTGCCCAGTGACACGAGCCTACCAGAAGAGCTAAATTACTCCTATGCTCGCTTCGAGGCAAGTAACACTGAAACATGCATGAGAGCATCAGCTGTTCCGGACAACTGTGTGATCACGCTCTCCGTAGCCGATGTGAGTAAGACCTTTAAACAGGTCAACATTCACAAGGCCGCAGGGCCAGACGGATTAACAGGATGTGTACTCCGAGCATGCACTGACCAACTGGCAAGTGTCTTCACTGACATTTTCAACCTCTCCCTGTCTGAGTCTGTAATACCAACATGTTTCAAGCAGAACACCATAGTCCCTGTGCCCAAGAACACTAAGGTAACCTGCCTAAATGACTACCGACCCGTAGCACTCACGTCTGTAGCCATGAAGTGCTTTGAAAGGCTGGTCATGGCTCACATCAACACCATTATCCCAGAAACCCTAGACCCACTCCAATTTGCATACCGTCCCAACAGATCCACAGATGATGCAATCTCTATTGCGCTCCACACTGCCCTTTCACACCTGGACAAAAGGAACACCTATGTGAGAATGCTATTCATTGACTACAGCTCAGCGTTCAACACCATAGTGCCCTCAAAGCTCATCACTAAGCTAAGGACCCTGGGACTAAACACCTACCTCTGCAACTTGATCCTGAACTTCCTGACGGGCCGCCCCCAGGTGGTAAGGGTAGGTAACAACACATCCGCCACGCTGATCCTCAACACGGGGGACCCTCAGGGGTGCATGCTCAGTCCCCTCCTGTACTCCCTGTTCACGCATGACTGCATGGCAAGGCATGACTCCAACACCATCATTAAGTTTGCCGATGACACAACAGTGGTATGCCTGATCACCGACAACGACGAGACAGCCTATAGGGAGGAGGTCAGAGACCTGGCCATGTGGTGCCAGGACAACAACCTCTCCCTCAACGTGATCAAGACAAAGAAGATGATTGTGGACTACAGGAAAAAGAAGAGGACCGAGCACGCCCCCATTCTCATCGAGGCTGTAGTGGAGCAGGTTGAGAGCTTCAAGTTCCTTGGTGTCCACATCACCAACAAACTAACATGGTCCAAGCACACCAAGACAGTCGTGAAGAGGGCACGACAAAACCTATTCCCCCTAAGGAGACTGAAAAGATTTGTCGTGGGTCCTCAGATCCTCAAAAGGTTCACAGCTGCACTATCGAGAGCATCCTGACTGGTTGCATCACTGCCTGGATTGGCAACTGCTCGTCCTCCGACCGCAAGGCACTACAGAGGGTAGTACATACGGCCCAGTACATCACTGGGGCCAAGCTTCCTGCCATCCAGGACCTCTATACCAGGCGGTGTCAGAGGAAGGCCCTCAAAATTGTCAAAGACTCCAGCCACCCTAGTCATAGACTGTTCTCTCTGCTACCGCACGGCAAGCGGTACCGGAGCGCCAAGTCTAGGTCCAAGAGGCTTCTAAACAGCTTCTACCCCCAAGCCATAAGACTCCTGAACATCTAATCAAATGGCTACCCAGACTATTTGCATTGCCCCCTCTTTTTCACTGCTGCTGCGCTCTGTTTATCATCTATGCATAGTCACTTTAATAACTCTACCTACATGTACATATTACCTCAATTACCTCGACTAACTGGTACCCCCTGTATATAGCCTCGATATTGTTATATTTACTGCTGCTCTTTAATTATTTGTTACAATATAAAATTATACGAAATTATTTTTTTTTTGTGATTTCTTTGGGGGGTATTCTTTCATAAAACTGCATTGTTGGTTAAGGGCTTGTAAGTAAGCATTTCACTGTAAGGTCTACAGCTGTTGTATTTGGCGCATGTGACAAATAACATTTGATTTGATTTATATTCCACCCATTCATACATATTTAATGTATTCAGTGATGTATTCCAAAAATGTTAATTAAAACTTCTGTCCCATAATAGGCATTCTTGAAGTAGAGTTATATGATTGACAAATTAAGCCTATACTCTGAAATGCTATTCTAGGCAACTATGTTGCAATATACAGTGGGGGAAAAAAGTATTTAGTCAGCCACCAATTGTGCAAGTTCTCCCACTTAAAAAGATGAGAGAGGCCTGTAATTTTCATCATAGGTACACGTCAACTATGACAGACAAATTGAGAGAAAAAAATCCAGAAAATCCCATTGTAGGATTTTTAATGAATTTATTTGCAAATTATGGTGGAAAATAAGTATTTGGTCACCTACAAACAAGCAAGATTTCTGGCTCTCACAGACCTGTAACTTCTTCTTTAAGAGGCTCCTCTGTCCTCCACTCGTTACCTGTATTAATGGCACCTGTTTGAACTTGTTATCAGTATAAAATACACCTGTCCACAACCTCAAACAGTCACACTCCAAACTCCACTATGGCCAAGACCAAAGAGCTGTCAAAGGACACCAGAAACAAAATTGTAGACCTGCACCAGGCTGGGAAGACTGAATCTGCAATAGGTAAGCAGCTTGGTTTGAAGAAATCAACTGTGGGAGCAATTATTAGGAAATGGAAGACATACAAGACCACTGATAATCTCCCTCGATCTGGGGCTCCACGCAAGATCTCACCCTGTGGGGTCAAAAAGATCACAAGAACGGTGAGCAAAAATCCCAGAACCACACGGGGGGACCTAGTGAATGACCTGCAGAGAGCTGGGACCAAAGTAACAAAGCCTACCATCAGTAACACACTACGCCACCAGGGACTCAAATCCTGCATTGCCAGACGTGTCCCCCTGCTTAAGCCAGTACATGTCCAGGCCCGTCTGAAGTTTGCTAGAGTGCATTTGGATGATCCAGAAGAGGATTGGGAGAATGTCATATGGTCAGATGAAACCAAAATAGAACTTTTTGGTAAAAACTCAACTCGTCGTGTTTGGAGGACAAAGAATGCTGAGTTGCATCCAAAGAACACCATACCTACTGTGGAGCATGGGGGTGGAAACATCATGCTTTGGGGCTGTTTTTCTGCAAAGGGACCAGGACGACTGATCCGTGTAAAGGAAAGAATGAATGGGGCCATGTATCGTGAGATTTTGAGTGAAAACCTCCTTCCATCAGCAAGGGCATTGAAGATGAAACGTGGCTGGGTCTTTCAGCATGACAATGATCCCAAACACACCGCCCGGGCAACAAAGGAGTGGCTTCGTAAGAAGCATTTCAAGGTCCTGGAGTGGCCTAGCCAGTCTCCAGATCTCAACCCCATAGAAAATCTTTGGAGGGAGTTGAAGGTCCGTGTTGCCCAGCGACAGCCCCAAAACATCACTGCTCTAGAGGAGATCTGCATGGAGGAATGGGCCAAAATACCAGCAACAGTGTGTGAAAACCTTGTGAAGACTTACAGAAAACGTTTGACCTGTGTCATTGCCAACAAAGGGTATATAACAAAGTATTGAGAAACTTTTGTTATTGACCAAATACTTATTTTCCACCATGATTTGCAAATAAATTCATAAAAAATCCTACAATGTGATTTTCTGGATTTTTTTTTCTCATTTTGTCTGTCATAGTTGACGTGTACCTATGATGAAAATTACAGGCCTCTCTCATCTTTTTAAGTGGGAGAACTTGCACAATTGGTGGCTGACTAAATACTTTTTTTCCCCACTGTAGCTCAATATCCTATCATAACAACATTGTTTGTTCCTGAGTTCATTAAGTCTGAATTGAGTTCTTCCACTTATTGTTTTCAGCCAATAATATAAATGTATGACATTCAACCTTGCCAATGAAAGTACAGTATCATAAACAGCTTAATATTTATGAATAGGACAGACAGATGGACCCTAAAAGTTATGGGGGTTGCAACATGTGGGAACTACAGGAGTGTTCCAGCGTTGCAATTGGCATTTTGTCTACAGATGTAAGATCTTAATTTAAGCCAGTTTGCTACAGCAGGAAAATAGTCATGCAACAGCAGGGAAATAACCATGCAGCAACAGGAAATGGTTAACTATTTTGTGGATTACAATTAATGAAGTAATTATAAGGTTGATACATTTTTCGTTAGGGCAAATCAAGTCTGAAATTTCAAAGTGGAATTTACAAACTTTAGAAGACTTTTAAAAACTCATACACTACATGTTTGCATTTCCTGCTCTGCAGGAATATTCTCAGCAACAATAGAGTGATCAAATTAAGACTCTACATCTGTAGTTTTGTAGTCCACACCCATTTATCTGGGTCACCTGTAACCCTGAGTAAGTACTTCAATTAGATGTAAAATACTGGACCAGTCACCATCACTATGGTTATAGATTTTAAAGCAGTTACGCTCCCTTCCTGTCCCAAATCTCTCAGGCTTAAGCGGGACACTTTAGACACGCTTCTGGGTTTTCGTAAATGACGGTCTCAAGTTGAGAAAACCATTTCAGTTTTTCCATTTCCTTTCCATGGCAGCCAGTTGCTCCAGCGATGGTAAAATCAGAACTCTTTCCCTTTCATTGTTACATTACTGTAGCACTCCCCATCCCTACACATCAGTAAATGTGGTCACTAGACTGTGCTGTTTGAAGGGATTCTTGGCAGGTATCCTGGCATAGTTAGCAGCTGTGGGCAAGCAACTGTACTACTTGCTTCCTGGTGTCTCAGTTGGGATGCTATGGTTGGGTTCCTTTGAGAGAGGTGCATGACTGTGAGTATGTTGATTGCTTTCTAAATGGATAATGAGCTATTTGGCCAGGTGTCATGACACTCTTTAATAATCAGAAATGATACCTGCTCCCAGAATGCCATTGATACGCTAGGGCATTCAACTCTTACCCTACGAGGTCCGGAGCCTGATGGTTCTCTTTTCTACCTGATAATTAATGGTACCCACCTGGTGTCCCGGGTCTAAATCAGTCCCTGATTAGAGGGGAACAATAAGCCCGTCGGCTTCGAGGTCTAGAGTTGAGTTTGAGGGTTCTAGGGCATTCTAGAAGGTCAGAGTAGTGCATGCAACCATACCTCAACGTGTGATTCAATGCACATGGCACAGACTGTTGATTTCACTCAAAATGCATAATAAACCATTTGTAATACATGTTCATAACGTTGCAGAGAAAAAAGCTAGGCTACTTCTTTAAAGACACTATATAGGGACTCTTTCATTCGTTTCTGTTACGAACCTGGCTTTAAACGTCTAGGGTGGATGGACAAGAGACCTGTAACATAATTCATGCAAATTAGTATCGTGACATGAAACAGTGAGAACAAAAACTACACGACAACCATAAACTACCGTCAAACATAAAAGGTTTATTTTTGAACACACGGTAAAGGTTTGGGAAAAAGGGCTGAGCAGGACCCAAGAAATGAAACAATAGTGTAAAAATAACCTAAACTGATCTTGCCTGCCTCAAGAACCGCTAAGCTACTGCTAATCATACAAAAATACAGTGGGTGGTCCGCTCAAGTCTAACTAGTGTTTTTAGACAGTTTTCTTCCTACGGGTAATGTATGCCCAAGGGCAACTTGCTTAAATTCCCCTTTTCCCAGAAACACACAACAAAGTTACCAAACAGAGTAACCAGCAAATGAGTGAGTACACAAAACACCACAGTATCCATACTCACATACGGAAAATAGTCTTCTCTCAACAAACACAACTGACTGGCTTTTAAACAATGGGATGTGTGATTGACAAACCAGAAACAGGTGGTGCAATGCAGAGGAATGTCCACTGATTGGTCCACCTCAGCAATCAGCAGACACCCCAACGACCACCAATCAGGAACATACAGGACACCTGTGATTAGGGCAGAAGGAGAGGAAAAACACAAAAAGACACAGGATACCTGTATCCGTAACACTCCCACCCTTAAAAGAGCAAACCACAATGGTTTGCGACACACGTACCATCACAACACCCAAAATTCAACGATCAACAGCATCCTGACGGGATAACAAAAAACCTAGTTCTAACACGAGACAAAGAATCTGCCAACACATTATCCGACCCCTTTTTGTGGTGGATCTCCAAATTATAATTTTGCACTACAGGTGCCCAACGCATAAGGCGTTGGTTTTGGTTGTACATCCGGTGGAGAAAAACTAAGGGGTTATGGTCAGTATACACTATCACTGGTAATGCACTGGAACCAACATAAACTTCAAAGTACTGCAGAGCTAACAACAAAGCTAGAGCTTCTTGTTCAATGGTGGAATAGTTTGTCTGACACTTGTTAAATTGCTGTGAAAAATAGCAGACAGGATGGTCCACTCCACTCTGGTCCTGCTGCAGTAGAACAGCACCTCTGGCACTTGCATCTACCTCCAGTTTAAACGGTCGTTCAAAATCTGGCGCAGCAAGAACAGGAGTACTACATAAGAGTGCTTTAGCAGTGTTGAAAGCAGTACGACAATCTTCAGATCATACAAATTTTCTCGCCGGACTGAGCAAATCCGTTAATGGAGCAACTACCGCAGAGAATTTTTTACAGAAACTACGGTAGAAGCCAACCATCCCTAAAAAGCGGCGTAGCTCTCTTCTGGTGGTAGGTGCGGGAAATGCATTTATAGCTGAGACCTTGGCATCTACAGGGCGCACCTGACCAAGGCCGACCTGTTTACCAAGATAAGTAACAGTGGCCTTCCCAAACTCGCACTTTGCTAAGTTCAGGGTTAGAGAAGCGGCTGCTAGACGTTCACACACTACCCTTAGAGTGTTAACATGATCAGACCACTCAGTTGAATAAATTACCAGATCATCAAGGTAAGCACTACAATTAGGAACTCCAGCCAATACTGTGTTATTCTCCAGCAAATAACTGACCTCATCCCTCATTATCTTTCTTTTAGAGACGTTGACACGATAAGCATGTTGCTTGATAGGTGCAGCGTTTCCAACATTAATTTCATGTTCTAACACATTTGTGCATGTAGGAACATCATTAAAAAGACATGGAAAGCTGTGTAATAGTCTCACAATATCATCCGACTGTCCGTCCGTCCGTTAAATGAATCAGGCTTGACGGGAGAGACAGCAGCATCTCTGAATTGGGCAATCTAGCACACTGCTGCTGAGTATTGCGCAACTCCAAACCATCTCCGTCCACATCATTAACATGACCTCCCACTACAGCCGTAGCAGCAATAGAGACAGCCGATTCGGCCAGTTTCTCTGGACTGTCTATCTGAGTGACGGGTCTGGTATGGTTTGTCTTCAACATGTTAACGTGGCACACACGAGATTGGCGTTTTCTATCAGGAGTCTGTATCACGTAGTCAGTTTCACTTAGTTTCTTTTCAATTACATAAGGACCAGAGAAACGGGCTGACAATGACGCTCCTGGCACAGGCAACAATACAAGAACTTGGTCACCTGACTGCAGTGAACGAGAAACAGCCTGTGTGTCAGTGTCGTTTCATCCGTCTCTGTGAGGAAGACAGCGCTTCCTTTGCTAGAGCACAGGCACCATGTAGGCGCTCACGAAAGCGACTAACGTAGTCCAACACATTTTCTTTCACACACAACTCTTGTGATAAAAACGGATCCTTAAGGACTTTCATAGGTCCTCTCATGGTGTGTCCAAACACCAGTTCAGCTGGGCTGAGCCCTAAGGATTCCTGTACTGTCTCACGGACAGCAAACAAAACTAGAGGAACTCCCTGATCCCAATCCTTCTCAGATTCCAAGCAATATTTACGGAGCATAGACTTCAGTGTCTGATGCCAACGTTCAAGCGCACCCTGAGACTCTGGGTGATATGTGCTTGACACACGGTGTGTAACTGACAAGGATTTTAACACTTGTTTGAAAAGTTTAGAAAGGAAATTCATACCCTGATCAGTTTGTACCACCTTAGGTAACCCAAAAGTTGAGAAGAATTTGATCAACGCTTTACTCACCACCGGAGCAGTAATCCGTCGCAGAGGAATGGCCTCTGGGTACCTGGTGGCCACACACATAATCGTCAACATAAACTGGTTACCAGATTTTGTCTTTGGTAATGGTCCAACACAATCAACCATCACATGTTCGAATGGTTCACCTATGGCCGGTATGGGACAAAGAGGCGCGGGAGGAATAACCTGGTTCGGTTTCCCAGTTACTTGACAGGTGTGGCAAGTCCGACAGAACTGAGCCACATCTTGTTTTAAACCAGGCCAAAAGAAATGTCGCAAAACTCGATCATAAGTCTTGGTGACTCCCAGATGTCCGGACCACTGGTGATCATGAGCGAGGGATAAAACATTTTGTCGAAAGGCTGTAGGAATCACTATTTGGTAAACAGCATTCCAATCTCCGCCAGCGTCAACATGGGATGTCCATTTACGCATGAGGAGATTACCATCAATGAAGTACGCCATGTTTTTCTTCTTTAGCTCCTCCTCTGAGACAACACTAGAAAAACATTTAGCCAGGCTAATGTCAACCTTCTGGTTAGCAATCAGCTGCTCACGAGTGACTGGTAACTGTATTGCCTCAGCAACAAGTTCCACATCCTTCTTCCTTTCTCTGGGCTGTTGGTCAGACTGCACCAGCTTACCAGAGGTAGCACCCGAGCTATCCTCTGTGTCACACTCTCTGAATAGAATCGTGTTCGACAAATCTATCACGTCACCCACTTGTCGTGCTTGAGCACGTGTGACAGCACAAGCGGGGAACACATCTGGATAACCCTGTGCCAGCTCCTCAGAGAGAGACTGGTCACTTTTATCCAATACCTCCAATACGGGTATCACCTTTCCTCCGGCAATATCGTTGCCCATTATAAATGTCACACCTTTTACTGGCAACATAGGACGTACTCCAACTCTGAACAATCCACTGACTAACTCAGAGTGTACGTTCACAAAGTGCAATGGCACGGGGACGAATCCCATTTCAATTCCTTGTACTAACACACTGGAACCACAATATGTATTATTGGACAAGGGCAACACATCAGATAGTATGAACGACTGTGCCACACCAGTATCTCTGAGGATTCTAACTGGACGCTGAGACGCTTCGTCATCTGATATGGAAACAAACCCCTCAAAAATGAACGGTTCATAACTGTGATCTGGGACTGGGACAGGGACTTTCAAACCACATTCACTATGAGGCCTCTGTCTTGATTCCGGCCTTACAACCGTACGAATCAGCCCAACACCCGTTGGCGGCCTGGCGTGCTGAGGCATCCCCTGTTTGCGTTTTAGCAGAAAGCAATCATTAACCATATGTCCCACCTTATGACAATAGAAACAGTGACGCACATCTTTTGGGCGTGCTGGATGTACTGCTGGTCGACTAGGACAAAAAGTTAACAACTCTGCGGCCCTGCTCTCCGTACGAGCCGAAAACACGCTCTTATGCGTCAACACAAACTCGTCTGCCAATACAGATGCTTCCGACAGTGAGGATACTTTCTGTTCGTTCAGATAAACTACAATGCGTTCGGGTAAGCAATTTTTAAACTCTTCTAACAAGATTAACTCCCGTAGAGAGTTAAAATCAGTTACCTTACTAGCACTGTGCCATTTGTCAAACAGATTTCCTTTGTCTCTAGCAAACTCAACATAAGTCTGAGTAGAAGCCTTTTTATGAGACCTAAATCTCTGTCGATATGCCTCAGGAACCAGCTCATAGGCACGAAGAACAGTAGCTTTGACCACATCATAATTCAAGCTGTCTTCAAGAGGTAGCGCTGACAGAACCTCTTGGGCTTTACCTGTTAATTTACACTGAAGTAATAGGCACCATACCTCTTCGGGCCATTTCAATGCTACTGCTATACGTTCAAAAACACTGAAATAGGAATCAACCTCTGACTCCCTAAACACAGGTACCAAGGTGATCTGTCTACTAATATCAAAAGTAGCAGATGCCACAGCTGGTGCGGACAGCTCACTAGAAGACATAGTATGAGGAGAGACTAACCTCGCTGTTTCTGCCTCTAGTTCCATTTTACGCATCTCCAGTTCCATCTTACGCGTCTCCAGTTCCTGATCAAGCCTAATTTGAGCCTAATCCATCCTGGCATCACTGTCAGTCAGTGGGGAGAGTGGGTCAAAACGGGGCAATGTGGCTTGAGCCTTAGCCTCGTCCTCAGACACCGACGGGCTTACAGGAGCAGCAGCCACATCCCCTACAGGAGCAGCAGACTCAGGCGGCGGTAACTCAAGCACTCGCTCGTTCAACAATATCTCTAACACTGCTTTCCTAACTTCTGCTTTCACTAAAACCCTTGATATGGGTACAGAAAAGTGGTCAGCCAAAGCCTGTAGATCCACTCTACGGCAATTCTCAAAACCCTCCCACGTAGGGTTTTCCAAAAATGCATCCAACTCAAAAGTTGCCATCCTAAACTAGCAACACGAGCCGACGAATACTGAACACAAAAAAAACAGGTAGTTACAGCTGCCAAGCTCAACACTGAACCAGACACTAACTAATTTGCATGAGTATCAATGAGATATATCCCGGACGAGCCCCCACATTATGTTACGAACCCCGTGGCTTTGAACGTCTAGGGTGGATGGACAAGAGACCCGTAACATAATTCATGCAAATTAGTATCGTGACATGAAACAGTGAGAACAAAAACTACACGACAACCATAAACTACCGTCAAACATAAAAGGTTTCTTTTTGAACATACGGTAAAGGTTTGGGAAAAAGGGCTGAGCAGGACCCAAGAAATGAAACAATAGTGTAAAAAAAACCTAAACTGATCTTGCCTGCCTCAAGAACCGCTAAGCTACTGCTAATCATACAAAAATAAAGTGGGTGGTCCGCTCAGGTCTAACTAGTGTTTTTAGACAGTTTTCTTCCTACGGGTAATGTATGCCCAAGGGCAACTTGCTTAAATTCCCCTTTTCCCAGAAACACACAACAAAGTTACCAAACAGAGTAACCAGCAAATGAGTGAGTACACAAAACACAGGACACCACAGTATCCATACTCACATACTGAAAATAGTATTCTCTCAACAAACACAACTGACTGGCTTTTAAACAATGGGATGTGTGATTGACAAACCAGAAACAGGTGGTGCAATGCAGAGGAATGTCCACTGATTGGTCCACCTCAGCAATCAGCAGACACCCCAACGACCACCAATCAGGAACATACAGGACACCTGTGATTAGGGCAGAAGGAGAGGAAAAACACAAAAAGACACAGGATACCTGTATCCGTAACAGTTTCAATGTGACTTTCATGGTTTTTCCTTTTAAGGCAAAGTTGGGGTTCATAAAGTAAGAAAAGTGAAGTGCCCTATCAAAACTTTCATCAGTCTCTTTGCTAAAACTCTCATTTTGTATAGTCTTAATGACAAACACTATTTAAGATGCCTTGGGAAAATCATAATTCATCATATTCCCTGAGGTGTTTTTGGTAAATTAGGTTTTAGCTTGAAATCCCCCCTTCTCATGGCTCCTTTTAAGCTTGTCCATGTGGCTATTGCTCTTGTGATAGATCCCGTATCAACAGCCAGCCATTTCTCAATGGTGCACCCACAGTCTGGTGTTGCTTGATGCATTTATTTTCTTATTATGCTGACAACCTTTATGTTAATTTCCAGTCTTGAAAAAGAAAACATTGCATCGTTGAGCATTAATTGTTTAGAAATAGAAAGAGCTGAAAGCTCTTCGTCCAGAAAGTAGTTTGTTTTATTTTTCATAGTAGGGAAGCAATATATAGGTAAACATGTTTTCTATACAATATAATGCATGTCAAATCATTTTAGTTGGGCATCTAATTGAGGTACAGTACATTCTGTTTCATTCCATAGTAGCTCTGTGACTTAATCATAACACAGACAGATCATCCCCTTACTAAGGGAGGGAGAGAGTGGACAATATATTTTTTATATATCCCATTTAGCCTATTCTCTGACTACTTATTCCAGCCACTAAGCTCATGATAGAGTGGGTAACACACATGCACTGTATGCTCATAAAGTACTGATGTCGAGTGTATTATGTCTCTCTCTGGTCTTAGTAGAGACAGAAGTGCAAAATGCAATGAGAATGCACCTATAACGACACAGGATGAGACCCAGATGCAGATGGTTCGAGTCTCTGATATGTATTAAAATACAAGGGGCAGGTCGAGGACAGGCAGAAGTTCGTAAACCAGGTCTGAGTCCGAAAGGTACAGGGCGGCAGGCAGGCTGGAGGTCAGGGCAGGCTGAATGGTCTGGCAGGCGGGCTCAGTGTCAGGGCAGGCTGAATGGTCTGGCAGGCAGGCTCAGTGTCAGGGAAGGCTGAATGGTATGGCAGGCGGGCTCAGTGTCAGGGCAGGCTAAATGGTATGGCAGGCGGGCTCAGTGTCAGGGCAGGCTGAATGGTATGGCAGGCGGGCTCAGTGTCAGGGCAGGCTGAATGGTATGGCAGGCGGGCTTAGTGTCAGGGAAGGCTGAATGGTATGGCAGGCGGGCTCAGTGTCAGGGAAGGCTGAATAGTATGGCAGGCGGGCTCAGTGTCAGGGCAGGCTGAATGGTATGGCAGGCGGGCTCAGTGTCAGGGAAGGCTGAATGGTATGGCAGGTGGGCTCAGTGTCAGGGAAGGCTGAATGGTATGGCAGGCGGGTTCAGTGTTAGCGCAGGCAGAAAAGGTCTGAACCGGGAGGACTAGAAAACGGACTAGGAAAAAACAGGAGTATGGAACAACACGCTGGTAGGCTTGACGAGACAAGACGAACTGGCAACCAGCAGACAGAAAACACCGGTATAAATACACAGGGGATAATGGAAACAAATGGGAGACACCTGGTGGGGGGTGGAGACAAGCACAAGACAGGTGAAACAGATCAGGGTGTGACAGCACCTGTATTTTATCTATCCCAAGCTAGACATTGCTTTTATAATTATACTTCTCAGCCAGGTCCTATTGAAATGGAGAACAGATATTCCTTAGATAAGTTATCAGCTCATGTCTTACCCCACCTTATCTGTTTAATTCAATTAGACTTGAATTGAAATGGAAAGAGATAATTTGACTTTGAAGATGCCACAATGTATGCCAACATTGTTATCTTGACCATAGTTTCATTTCCATCTCATTACTAAGAAGGTAAACAAACAGGAAAGGTAGCATTTTTCAGTGAGGAGGTTGTGTGTTTCTAAACATTATCGCTAGGTATTTTCTTTCCTAATCACCATCTCCTAGAGTGAAGGCTAGGCTACATCAAAGCTTCAGTGAACTCCCAGAGTACTGTGGTGTGTGGGTGGTAGAGGGCTGGATTGATTGTTTCCAGATTGACCAGAGTAATCAATAGGTCATGATCACACACATACTGCCGCAACTCCACTCAGTTGATTTGAACTGTTATACAATCATTGTCCACCACAGGTGATTTTAACTTAACGAAACATGAATGATCCTCTGACTGTATAGGCTAATGTGTGTTAACCTCAACACTTTCCAGTCGTAACCTAGAAATCATTGTTGAGGCCAATCTAATAAAAGCAGATCAAATGTAGTTTACGAAAGATCAATCATGAAGGCTGGTCTGAATGCTCGTTTAACTTCATCCGGGAAGCATAACATCATTCACTTTTGTTTCCTATTCTACGGGCATAGTGGGAATGAATACAAACATCATCATCCTCAGCATAGCATCTTGTTGCTTCTCTTCTTTCCTATTAGCCATGTGTGGAACGTCCTTCACCTACAGTATTTACCTTACAGCCTATAAGCACGGCACAATAATGCACATTCCTCACACTTGCTGTTTAACCTATGGGCTCACTCTTGCAATTAGCACCTTCCTCTTTCTCAATCAATGGGTGTAATTCTTGGGATGTATTTATACTGTATGTCAACTTACCCCTGTTCTCTCACTTGCTGTTTTTTGGTAACAGTTTTCAATAACCATCCACCTCACCACCACCAGCAGCTATAATAATCTTAAGGCCCGTCATGTGGGGGGGTTCGATGCCAGCAGCCCTGCATAGGGCTACCTGCTATCACATCATCTGGCTCCGAGGATCTTCCCTCGGAAACGAGGTCATTCCCCAAACTATTTAATAAAATGTCACATTGCAGTCCGTCTTTGTTGTTCATTCAGTTAAGCCTGTACTCGATTGAACAGCAGGGACAAATGCACCTAAATAGCAAGCAGAAAATAGCCACTCAGTGTTGGGTCCCCATTACAGAGCCAACCCTGTCCTGTGTAATTGAACATAATGTTTTTTTATGAGTCCATTCTCTGATCATCATTCACCATCATTTATAAAGAAGTGCTCTTCAATGTGACGCTGCAGGCACTGACTGGACAGATACGGAAGCAATGAAATGATCGTTTGGTGGCGAGTCGTTTGGTTGAGACTTTGTCACGACCCAAGTGGGAGCGTAGTAAACGATCCTTTCTCCCGGGTTGCTCTATAAATTATAGTTTAAAAAAGAGAAGCAGTAATGAAATTGATGCAGGTTGTGGCATGGAATTGCCGCCCAGCAAGGTAGAAATAATAGGCTACCTCCATGATGCATAGCCTAACCCGGGAAATTACGTTTCCTTTCGAGGTGTGGGACCGGACCTACTGGATACAGTTTTTCACAACAACAACAAAAATCAGGTTGCCTTGGCAATGTAAGTGGCCAATATTGAGCATCAGAAAGCTACAAATGAATGAAAAATCATGAATGGTTGTCTCTTTCAGTTGAGGCAAGACTAAATGTGAGTTTTCTTGGAACAGCCCAATGAGAAGTCATAAGGAGTAATAGTGCAGAACAGGACTTTACCACACATTGTACAGATGTAATGCTTATAGTGATGGCAATTTCAGGAGCAAAGATACCCATACATACTACAGTCATGATGCCAGTTTGACTGAATTTGTATAGTCAATTACTCTCTCTCTCTCTCTCTCTCTCTCTCTCTCTCTCTCTCTCTCTCTCTCTCTCTCTCTCTCTCTCCAGATGCAGAAGCTGAAGCGCTCCCTTTCCTTCAAAACCAAGAGCATGCGCAGTAAGAGCGCAGACAATTTCTTCCAGCGCAACAACAGTAACGCCAAGCTGTCGACAGAGCTGCTCTCGGACAACAGCAGCATCACGGGCCAAATGAGCGTCATCGGGGTTACGGTGGCCCATCCTGTCCACCATGCCCCCCCTCGCTCAACCTCCAACCTGGTGATCTCTAATGCGCCCCCGGCCATCCCATGTGCCCCCCCTTCCTTGGTCTACTCCCCGGGACGCCACCCCCTCGACATCGACCCCACCGGACACGGCTTCATGGAGCACATCTTCAAGAAGCCCACCTTCTGCGACATCTGCAACCACATGATCGTAGGTAATGGTCACCCTTCCAACCCAAACAAACATTTGCACCGTATTGTATTGCAGAAAACATCAATGCAGATGATCTGGAAGGTGTCACTTATCCAGTGACTCTCGTTGATGTTTTGAAATGCTCCTCTGTAATTACTGCATATGATATTCCAATGATTAAGAGAAAGCATTGTTATGAAACCACCCCTTTCTCTGTGGGCTGTAGGTCTATCCATAAAAATGTGTCAGGGGTTCACAAGTGTCATACTGTATCCACTAGCTTCATTCCCATAGTGGATACAGTGGATACCTCCCGAGTGGCGCAGTGGTCTCTAGCTGTGTCACTAGAGATCCTGGTTCGAATCCAGGCTCTGTCGTAGCCGGCCGTGACCGGGAGACCCATGGGGCGGCGCACAATTGGCCCAGCGTCGTCCAGGGTAGGGGAGGGAATGGCCGGCAGGGATGTAGCTCAGTTGGTAGAGCATGGCATTTGCAACGCCAGGGTTGTTGATTCGTTTCCTACGGGGGGCCAGTATGAAAAAAATTAAAAATGTATGCACTCACTAAAAACTGTAAGTCGCTCTGGATAAGAGCGTCTGCTAAATGACGTAAATGTAAAAAAATGTAAATGTAACCATAGGGACGTAAATGTAATTTTTTTTAAATGTAACCATAGGGACAGTGGAAATGTGTCGGAGCTGTCCAGGAGCTGCAGCATGAACAGGGTGCTTAGTGAAAGAGGTCAGTCGGTCTCTCTGTGTCTGACAGGCAGCACAGATCCATATGGCGGTCCCCAAACAGATGCTCCACCTTCCCTGCCCCCTTGTTAGGCACCATGCAGGCAGGGACCACTGGGAGCTTATGTAACAAGGTAGTAACGAGGGTCGCTTCAGACCATCTGCTAAGCCAGTGTTTGACAGCCTCTCTGCTAGCCAATAAAACAAAACAGACGGTAGGTAAGGACCACGTGCTTTTGGTGTTGTTTGATGTGTTGGGGAGATGGGATTACCAGGGGATTTGTTTCCTCTCTGAGTTTTTGAGAACAATAGTGCTTTATTATTATGTAAAAAGTGCTTTGTTATTTTGTATGTCTGTACATAGATTGAGAAGTGGACTTAGTAGATTTCACTGAAGATTTCAATGAACCCAATATTTTTTCTTTCAACACTCATATATGAGTTCTGGACACTTTTTGTTTACTGTATTATCACAAAGGTGACATGAACTTCTAGAGGTTATCATGAAAGTGTATAAACCATGAATGAGCTGTCTGGTCTTTTTAATGCATGGAATGCCCATTCCCCATAGCTCATAGCCCATAGCCAGTGACACATATCGAGTGGCGCTGTGCTGCTCACAATTTGTCCAGCTCTGATGAGAGCATGTTTGATGGTCAACACTGAGACCGCTCCTGAGCTGTGGTGGGAGAGGTCAGCTGATAGCCAAATGAGAGAGAGAGAGCGAGAGAGACTGTTTAATGAGCCCAGGTGGAAGGAGCGTTGGCTGAGGTTCAGCCCAGATGTCTATCTGTCATACTGAGACTTAGTCAGAGAGTCACAGAATGGCAGCCAGAGATGCTATGCATCAATTAAGGGGCCTGATGAACTTTCCTCAGCGATCAATGCATCTCTAATGCCTATCTAGACTGTAGAAAGTTGGAAAGTAAGTGCGGGTAAGTAAGTAAGTAAATTAGAAGACCTGTTGAGAATTTTCTGCCAGGAGTCAACAACAACCTTTTTGCACTTTTTGCTTTTGTTGCATAAAATATTTCAGAAAAGACCACGCTATACTCTCTAGCACTCTCTCTCCCCCTCTCTCCCTCTCTCTCTCTCTAAAGGTGATATTATTTTTCTGACTGGCCCCAAGCACTTGAAAGATGTCTTGTGCGTTGCACCCTCAAATTTTGATGGAAATTAGCTTCAGTCGACGAAGGCTTTTCAAAAAGCCATTTAATTGACTAGAAGGCTCCTTGTGTTCCGCGGATGTAGGCTGTCTTATTGAACGTGATGGGAACTCCACAGCAGATGGGTTGCCTCTGATTGAGCACTGCACGTTACTCGGTTATTGATTAAAGGGCCTTGCTGCAAATGACCTATTAAATAATAGTCTACCTTGTTACTGGGGAGTGAATAGGAGAGCTATAGGAGGGTGACAGAGGGTGGAAAGTAATTTACTGTTGAAAATAGGTTATAAATAATCGTCCAGCTTTTACTCAATGCCTCGATATGAATAATATTCTAGCCGTAAGCTGTATGTATGCGTGTGTGTAAGAGTATTTAACTAACAAACTTTGATTTATACAGCTTATAAGGCATGTATGGAGGCTCGTTATGTGCGGGTTGACTCATAACGCGCAGTCCCCGCAGTTAATCCACGGGGTGGACGGGTTTAGGGTCAATAAATATTGTGGGGCTAAAGGGCGGGTGGGTGGCGGACGGTTTGAAAAAAGAGAAACAATACCTTTAAAAATCCATAAATGTATACTTATTGTGCAATTTACATAGGCTACATTGAGGTTTTTCTTTAATTACTTTAGGCTATCTGGTATTAGTGCATAAGCCTAAACTTCAGGGTTTAATTGTACGTGCGCTAAATAGCCTACACAGCTAATCGCCAAATAATGATTTTGGGAAGGGCAGAAAAAGTTAACGTCAAACCACGGATGCAAAAAGGACATTGTCGAAGTTTTAATTCAATTAGACAAAAGCTGCGAAAGGAGAGTTGAAAATAAGGAGAAGGGAGGTCCAGAAAAGTAATGTTTGGGAAAAATTTGGTGAAGTGGTAAAAGAGGATGATAGCAGTGCCGGCTATGTTATGTGTGATGATTGTGAGGCTCTATACAAATTCAACAGTCACAAGATGGGACTTCAAATAGGCCTATGGCATGTCAAGGGAACTATAGCCTACTGTTTAGATGGGTTAAATGGAAACTGAAATCTGGACATTGACTAACCAGAATAAACTCAAATTTTTTGGCAAACTCCAAAGTCCTCTGATAATACTAGTCCCGTGCGAATTGAAATCCCTGTGTTTTGAGAGAAATGTTTGAGTTTGACAGGTGATGCTCGCGGTTTGACCAAGAAAACAATAACTGATTCGATAAATTGAATGAAGTGCTGCGCATAGCCTATATATGAAGGGCCTTTCACAGTGAATTATTTTGTTTATATGTTTTGTGCGAATGAATTGAACATCGCCAAATGCATCATAAAAAAATATTGCGCCTCTGGAATAACGGACATTCTGGGGTAATAAATACATAACCAACGCTCTCTAGTAATACTAGTCCAGTGCGAATAGGGCTATAGCCTTAATAATAACTCCTGCAGAATTAAGCATTTCTTGCTGTAAAATTATATACCAAATGTATGCAAAATTTTGACTTGGGAACAAGAGTGGAGAAATATGATTTATTTACTTCTGCATCTTGAGAGAATGCAATGCTCAGTTAGATACCATCTGTAGAGGTGCTATATTCATCATAAACGCATCATAAAAGCTGATAGTATTTCAACCACATAAAATATGCATCGAAGCTGAACTGAAATCTTATCAGAAACACGTTGGGTCGTTTTCACAGCTTTCTTTTTCCTTACAACCGGTCAAACTGATGTAATTTGGTAATTTTGCACAGAAAATCTTTCCCGTTTATTTGTTTGTTTTATTGTATTTTCTCTCCAGTCCCTAAACGTCTTTGCTCCGCGAAAGATGACAGAGAAAACTTCACCGATGTCAACTAGATTGAAGCATTCGTTCTGTCTATCTATTACATTATTCTGTTGAGTAAGGGTTTATTTAGTCTTCTAGGGCAAATTATAATGACAAAAGAGAAGCTACATGTATCTAATTATAAACAAGTTGACTAACAAATAGCCTACCAAAATGTCGGACATTATAAGCAGAAACATATCTAAATCAGGCAACAACAAGAAATGCTACACCCTGTCAAAAAATTGTTCTGCAGTCTTTAACTGTAGCCTATAGCGCATTTTCATTTCATCACATATAGTCGGGCGGTTGCGGATGGCTTATTAGCAATTGCGGGCGGGTGCGAGTGAACAAACCGCTGACCCTCGCACTGCTAATGGAGGCGTTATTGCTCCAGGAAAGAAATAGGGAAATATAAAACAACACCATTCTAAGCCAAGAGTTCAAAGAATAGCACCTGCTTAAATCTACAGTGCCTTCAGAAAGTATTCATACCCCTTGACTTGTTCCACATTTTGTTGTGTTACAGCCTGATTTCAAAATGGATTAAATAAATGTTTTCTCTCATCCATCTACACACAATTCCCCATAATGACAAAATGAAAACATGTTTTTAGATATTTTAGCAAGTGTGTTGAAAATGAAATACAGAAATATCAAATTTACATAAGTATTCACACCCCTGAGTCAAAACTTTCTAGAAGCACCTTTGGCGGCGATTACAGCTTTGAGTCATCTTGGGTATGTCTGTATCAATTTGCACATCTGGATTTGGGGATTATCTCCCATTCTTACTTGCAGACTTTCTCAAGCTCTGTTAAATTAGATGGGCAGCGGCAGTGAACAGCAATCTTCAAATCATTCCACAGATGTTCAATGAGATTCAATTCTGGGCTTTGGCTGGGCCACTCAAGGACTTTTACATTCTTCTTCTGAAGCCATTCTAGCGTTGCTTTGGCTGTATGCTTGGGGTCATTGTCCTGTTGGAACGTTAATCTTCGCTCCAGTCTACGGTCGTTTGCACTCTGAAGCAGGATCTCATCAAGATTTGCCTGTATTTGGCTCCATTCGTTGTTCCTTCTATCCTTACCAGTCTCCCAGTCCCTGCCGCTGAAAAGCATCCCCATAGCATGATGCTGCCACAACCATGCTTCACGGTAGGGATTGTGTTAGACGAGTGATGAGCTGTGAGTGTTTTTTTCCAGACATAGCGCTTTGCATTCAGGCCAAAGAGTAAAATTTTTTGTCTCAACAGACCACAGAATATTTTGCCTTTGGTGCTCAGTCTTTCACGTGCCTTTTTGCAAACTCCAAGCGTGATGTTGTGTGCCTTTTTCTCAGGAGTGGCTTCCGTCTGGACACTCCCAGATTGGTGAAGTGCTGTAGAGACTGTTGTCCTTCTGGCAGGTTCTCCCATCTTGGCCAAGGAACTCTGTAGTTCTGTCAGAGTGGTCATTGGGTTCTTGGTCACCTACTGTAAGTCTACACCTCCCTTGGATTTCTTTACATTTTATTGTGTTACAAAGTGGGGTTGAAATGGATTGAATTGTCAGTTATTTGTCAACGATCTACACAAAATACTCTAATGTCAAATTGGAAGATATTTTTTTTAAGGTTAATGAAAAAGAAAACACTAATATACCTTGATTAGATAAGTATTCACCCCCCTGAGACAATACATGGTAGAAACACCTTTGGCAGCAAATACAGGTGTGAGTCTTATTGGGTATGTCTCATAAAAGCTTTGCACACCTGTATTGTGCAATATTTGACTATTATTCTTTTCAAAATTCTTCAAGCTCTGTCATGGTGTTGAGGATCATGTCTAGAAAGTAATTTTTAAGTCTTGCCATAGATTTTCAAGCAGATTTAAGTAAAAACTGTAACTTGGCCACTCAGGAATATTCACTTCTTGGTTAGCAACTCCAGTGTAGATTTGGTTTTGTGTTGTGGGTTATTGTCCTGCTGAAAGGTGAATTCCTCTCCCAGTGTCTGGTGTAAAGCAGACTGAAGCAGGTTTTCATGTAGGATTTTGCCTGTGCTTAGCTCCATTCCGTTTATTTTTATCCTGAAGAACTCCCCAGTCTTTGCCGATTTCAAGCATACCCATACTCGCGTCATCAGAGTGCGCAGCTGAACACTGTATGCTGGAAACACTCAGTTTGATGTTTCTGTTGTTTTTTGCATGGATTCTGCGACGCGGTTAGCTTTTAACAGCTAGGACCGCTATTTCTTGTCCCAGAATCCCACTTAACAGACAGGTTGAAGCCTGCTTGACAGAGCCGCTAACATTAGCTAGCTAAGCTGCTAGCTAAGCTCCTAGCTAAGCTCCTAGCCATCAAGCTAACGAAGTTAGTCCCAAATGAGTTGTGCAATGGAGCATTTTTTGTCTGGAGAAGTAAATAAACGTTTCCAGCGCTGTAGGAGCTGCATCTACTACGCTTTGTTTCGGGACAAGCTGGATCCCTCTGAGTTCCAATGCGGCAATTGTTTGCTTGCTGAGGATTATAGGATGGAAGTGGCTTCCTTGATCAAGCAGGTCGCCAGTCTACGTAAGAAACTGGGGAAAACGTAGAGTGGAATGTTTACCTTTTCTACACCGGTGGCTGGACGGAGTTCGCGCTTATTGGCTGCATCTCTGCCTTGCCATTTGTCGTTGTCCTAATGGCCAGTGTTGCCCGGAGTTCGTTCGCCAGGGGAGCCATCTCCTACCTCTCCTCCCCCATCTGATAGCGGAGTCGAAGGAGCACAGGAAGAGGAGCATGCCAATCAACGATGGTTGCATGTCACGAGCCGTGGAAGCCGAAGACAACGTCCTCCCGCAAAGCAGGTTACACTCCCAACGAGAGGCCCGGAGCGGATACAAACAATGAATAGTTTCGCCGCCCTGGAGCCTGATCTTCCTGCACCTTCGTTTAGGGTACCTGTGTCTGCGGACGCTGTGCCTACTCCTTCCCCTACAATTTAGAAGTCGACGTCGGCAACCTTCTGTCCTTGCTCTGGATCGAATGGGGCTTCTCCATCTGTCAGAGGCCTGCACCAGGCGCCGGGAGCTACGGGCTCAAGTTATCCTGCCTCTCGCCTGTCCTTCTGGGAGTGGGAGTGGGCAGATTTCCTCGTCCTTCTCGCCAGCCATGATTTTGGGCAGCTCCATGGCAAGAAATGTCACTGTTCCTGGTGCAAAAACACTGTCCTATCCCGGAGCTCTAGTAAATTACATTACTAAGCTGCTCCCAAATGTTCTGCGCCAGGAAATGGAAATCGATTCTATCGTAGTCCATGTGGGTTTTAATTACATTATGAAGGACAGCTCGGAACAGTTGAAACTGGATTTTAAAGAGGTGATTGATTCTCTGCTAGACACTAATAAAAGACCCATCATATCTGGCCCTGTGCCCTCTCTGAATTGTGGCATTGAACGCTTTAGCAGGATTCTTTCTCTTCACAACTGCCCACGTGATTATTGCAGCTCAATGGGTGTAACCTTTGTTGAAAATGTCGATACCTTTTGGAAACAAAACACGTTTTATAAGGAGGATGGGATCCACCCAAATAAATTTGGTTCCTGGATCCTTTCACAGCATTATAAGGCTGCGTTGAGATAATGACTTATCAATGACCTAAGCCCAACTCAGTTAATCCCTACCATTGTGTCTCTGAGTTGTCATAATGTTTCAGCAAATGTACATTATCCCAGGGGCATTGGTAGACACAATGTAAGTAACCTAATTTATGTCCCCCTAACTGCCCTGAATGCCTCTGCTGATTTTACAGCTATTGTATGCAGTAATCATGTGCCTATGAACCAGAGTTATACTGTTAGCACTGAGGCGGTGTGCCCTAGTAGGAAGTCCACTGTGTGCAGCTCATTAACATAAATAACATGAGCATGTCTACTTCTGCTAAGCTTCCCAGTAAAGCAATGACAACAATCAAGCATCCCAGAAAAGTGCTCAAAATAGCCCATGTTAACATATGTAGCTTAAGAAACAAGATTCATGAAATCAATAACTTGCTAGTAACAGATGACATTCATATTCTGACTATCTCTGAAACTCACTTAGATAATACCTTTAATGATACAGTGGTAGCAAAACATGGTTATAATGTCTACATAAAATACAGAAATACCGATGGTGGAAGTGTTTCTGTTTATATTCAGAAACACATTCCTGTAAAGCTTAGATAGGATCCCATGTTCATCTGCCTCACCTAAAGCCCTAACAGTCAGTATCTGGATAACATGTGTGAACTGCTTGTTAATGTATGTGATATCAACAGAGGTGTATTTTCTGGGTGATTTTTTAATATTGACTCGCTTTCATCAAGCTGCCCACTCAAGAAAAAGCTTCTAACTGTCAGGTTATCAGTCAACCGACCAGGGTAGTTACAAACAGCACAGGAATGAAATCATCAACATGTATTGATCACATCTTTACTAATGCTGCAGAAATGTGCTTTAAAGCAGTATCCATATCCATCGGATGTAGTGATCACAATATAGTAGCCATATCTAGGAAAACCAAAGTTACAAAGGCTGGGCCTAATATAGTGTGCAAGAGGTCATCAATAAGTTTTGTAGTGATTCCTATGTTTTTTTATGTAAATCATATTTGTTGGTATGTGGTGTGTAATGAGGAGCAACCAAATGCTGCACTTGACACATTTATGAAATTGCTTATTCCTGTTACTAATAAGCATGCACCCATTAAGAAAATGACTGTAAAAACTGTTAAATCCCAGTGGATTGATGAGGAATTGAAAAATTGTATGGTTGAGAGGGATGAGGCAAAAGGAATGGCAAATAAGTCTGGCTGCACAACCGATAGGCAAACGTACTGCAAATTGAGAAATCATGTGACTAAGCTGAATAAAAAGAAGAAAAAACTATACTATGAAACAAAGATAAATTATATAAAGAATGATAGTAAAAAGATTTGGAGCACCTTAAATACAATTTTGGGCAAAAAGGCAAACTCAGCTCCATCATTCATTAAATCAGATGGCTCATTCATCACAAAACCCACTGATATTGCCAATTACTTTAATTATTTTTTTACAGGCAAGATTAACAATATTAGGCATGACATGCCAGCAACAAACGCTGACACTACACATCCAAGTATAACTGATCAAATTATGAAAGACAAGCATTGTAATTTTGAATTCCGTAAAGCGAGTGTGGAAGAGGTTAAAACATTATTGTCTATCAACAATGACAACCTACTGGGGTCTGACAACTTGGATGGAAAATTACTGAGGATAATAGCAGATGATATTGCCACTCCTATTTGCCATATCTTCAATCTAAGGCTACTTGAAAGTGTGTGCCCTCAGGCCTGGAGGGAAGCAAAGGTAATTCCACTACCCAAGAATAGTAAAGCCCCCTTTACTGGCTCAAACAGCTGACCAATCAGCCTGTTACCAACCATTAGTAAACTTTTGGAAAAAATTGTGTTTGACCAGATACAATGCTATTTTACTGTAAACAAATTGACAACCATCTTTACGCACGCTTATAGGGAAGGACACTCAACAAGCACGGCCCTTACACAAATGACTGATGATTGGCTGAGAGAAATTGTTGATCAAAATATTGTGGGAGCTGTTTTGTTAAACTTCAGTGCGGCTTTTGACATTATCGATCCTAATCGGATGCTGGAAAAACGTACACTACCGTTCAAAAGTTTGGGGTCACTTAGAAATGTCCTTGTTTTCGAAAGAAAAACTTATTTTTTGTCCATTTAAAATAACATCAAATTGATTAGAAATACAGTCTAGACATTGTTAATGTTGTAAATGGCTATTGTAGCTGGAAACGGCTGATTTTTAATGGAATATCTACAGTGGGGGAAAAAAGTATTTAGTCAGCCACCAATTGTGCAAGTTCTCCCACTTATGAGAGAGGCCTGTAATTTTCATCATAGGTACACGTCAACGATGACAGACAAATTGAGAAAAAAACTTCCAGAAAATCACATTGTAGGATTTTTAATGAATTTATTTGCAAATTATGGTGGAAAATAAGTATTTGGTCAATAACAAAAGTTTCTCAATACTTTTATATACCCTTTGTTGGCAATGACACAGGTCAAACGTTTTCTGTAAGTCTTCACAAGGTTTTCACACACTATTGCTGGTATTTTGGCCCATTCCTCCATGCAGATCTCCTCTAGAGCAGTGATGTTTTGGGGCTGTCGCTGGGCAACACAGACTTTCAACTCCCTCCAAAGATTTTCTATGGGGTTGAGATCTGGAGACTGGCTAGGCCACTCCAGGACCTTGAAATGCTTCTTACGAAGCCACTCCTTCGTTGCCCGGGCGGTGTGTTTGGGATCATTGTCATGCTGAAATACCCAGCCACGTTTCATCTTCAATGCCCTTGCTGGTGGAAGGAGGTTTTCACTCAAAATCTCACGATACATGGCCCCATTCATTCTTTCCTTTACACGGATCAGTCGTCCTGGTCCCTTTGCAGAAAAACAGCCCCAAAGCATGGTGTTCTTTGGATGCAATTCAGCATTATTTGTCCTCCAAACACGACGAGTTGAGTTTTTACCAAAAAGTTATATTTTGGTTTCATCTGACCATATGACATTCTCCCAATCCTCTTCTGGATCATCCAAATGCACTCTAGTAAACTTCAGACGGGCCTGGACATGTACTGGCTTAAGCAGGGGGACACGTCTTGCACTGCAGGATTTGAGTCCCTGGCGGCGTAGTGTGTTACTGATGGTAGGCTTTGTTACTTTGGTCCCAGCTCTCTGCAGGTCATTCACTAGGTCCCCCCGTGTGGTTCTGGGATTTTTGCTCACCGTTCTTGTGATCATTTTGACCCCACGGGGTGAGATCTTGCGTGGAGCCCCAGATCGAGGGAGATTATCAGTGGTCTTGTATGTCTTCCATTTCCTAATAATTGCTCCCACAGTTGATTTCTTCAAACCAAGCTGCTTACCTATTGCAGATTCAGTCTTCCCAGCCTGGTGCAGGTCTACAATTTTGTTTCTGGTGTCCTTTGACAGCTCTTTGGTCTTGGCCATAGTGGAGTTTGGAGTGTGACTGTTTGAGGTTGTGGACAGGTGTCTTTTATACTGATAACAAGTTCAAACAGGTGCCATTAATACAGGTAACGAGTGGAGGACAGAGGAGCTCTTAAAGAAGAAGTTACAGGTCTGTGAGAGCCAGAAATCTTGCTTGTTTGTAGGTGACCAAATACTTTTTTTCCACCATAATTTGCAAATAAATTCATTAAAAATCCTACAATGTGATTTTTTTTTTTTTTTTTTTAATTTGTCTGTCATAGTTGACGTGTACCTATGATGAAAATTACAGGCCTCTCTCATCTTTTTAAGTGGAAGAACTTGCACAATTGGTGGCTGACTAAATACTTTTTTCCCCCACTGTACATAGGCGTACAGAGGCCCATTATCAGCAACCATCAGTCCTGTGTTCCAATGGCACGTTGTGTTTGCTAATTCAAGTTTATCATTTTAAAAGGCTAATTGATCATTAAATGAAAATCCTTTTGCAATTATGTTAGCACAGCTGAAAACTGTTGTGCTGATTTAAAGAAGCAATACAACTGGCCTTCTTGAAACTAGTTGAGTATCTGGAGCATCAGCAATTGTGGGTTCGATTACAGGCTCAAAATGGCCAGAAACAAATAACTTTGTTCTGAAACTCGTCAGTCTATTCTTGTTCTGAGAAATGAAGGCTATTCCATGCGAGAAATTGCCAAAAAACTGAAGATCTCGTACAACGCTGTGTACTACTCCCTTCACAGAACAGCACAAACTGGCTCTAACCAGAATAGAAAGAGGAGTGGGAGGCCCCGGTGCACAACTGAGCAAGAGGACAAATACATTAGCGTGTCTAGTTTGAGAAACAGACGCCTCACAGGTCCTCAACTGGCAGCTTCATTAAATAGTACCCGCAAAACACCAGTCTCAACGTCAACAGCGAAGAGGCGACTCCGGGATGCTCACCTTCTAGGCAGAGTTGCAAAGAAAAAGCCTTATCTCAGACTGGCCAATAAAAATAAAAGATTAAGATGGGCAGTCTGAGAGATGGCCTCCCACTCCTCTTTCTATTCTGGTTAGAGCCAGTTTGCGCTGTCAGCCAAGAGCGACAATGCCACCACAGCGTGATTGGATGCCATGGTGCCATCACTTCTCCTGATATAATCTGAAGCTTCTTGCCAACTCACCCCACCAGCCACCATTCACCACCATATGTCATTACCCAGCTGAAAGGGCAGTGGGGATGGCTTGTAAGATGGAAGTATCTAGGCACTTGGGCACCATGGCTCATCCTACAGTGGCTTGCGAAAGTATTCACCCCCCTTGGCATTTTTCCTATTTTGTTGCCTTACAACCTGGAACGGCTTTAGATGTGCCAAGTGAACCTGCAACCACAACACTTCAATAACACTTGACAATCTTCTCTAAGCATTACAGGGATATGGCTCTGGATATATACAGCAACACCTCCCCCATAAGCTTTTCTCTCTCTTCTATAGATGTTATATCCTTGTATTGCTATTGCTGTATCATCAAATGAATTATCTAAGTGAGTCTCAGAAATTGTTAATATATGAATGTTATCTGATGTTAGCAGGTTATTGATTTCATGAACCTTATTTCTAAGGCTACATATATTAATATGGGCTATTTTCAGCCCTTTCCTGGGTAGCTAATCAGAGATAGACATAATATGGAAAAGAGCAAACAAAGCAAGATATAAAAAGATACATTCAGCAGTCCATTAATCAGTTGGTGTGTGTAAGTGTGTGTGTGTGTGCTGTGGGGTTGAAGCTACGAACCCATAGGCTTGGCTCTCTCAACTCTTCCAGTCTTTTGGGAGGGAGGGTGGACAATGAGCCTGTCATAGCAGATGTAAGCAATGTCCCCACGCGCTATGTCAGCTTTCATGGCTGAGATAAGTTCTTTCCTCTTCTGGTGCACAGCTTCAGGATAGTCATCATTGAGCAAGATATACATTCCTCTCAAGTTCTTGGCTCTTTCCAGAACACCTACCTTGTCCTTGAACCTTAGGAACTTGACCACTATCGGCCTGAGCCTGTCACCTGGGCCGGTGGTGGGTTTCCAGTTCTGTGAGAGCGCTCCACCTCAATCTTCCTGTGGTCCATCTTCAATTTCTCCGAGATAATTTCCCTAACTTTGTCCTCAGATTCTGTCCAGGTCTCGTGGAGATTCTGCAATTCTGTCCACAACCATGTTGTTTCGCCTTGATTGTCCTTCGAGATAATCTGATTTCTCCGTCATTGTTATCATGGATTCACATACAGAACTGATGTCCTCTCTCAATGACTTACAGATTGCTGTCATCTTGCCGTTCTCCTGTTAAAACTAATCGAGCTGACCCTAGGGGAAATGCAAACTGTTCTTCAGGTCCTGGACACCTCTGGTCAGGTCATCCATTATTTTATTAGTTGACTCCACCAGTATTTGGACAAAACACTTGAAGCTATTTTCTTGTTGTTGTAACAACTGCTTGTAGAACTCTTTTTGGTTCGTTTAAAAGATCCTTCACCTGTGATAGAGACACCACTGTCCTCAACGGTACTCCCGCCGGCTTTGGTCTTCGTCATGGTAGCGACGTAGGTTACGCTGTTACTCCTCACAGTTCCAGACAGGGCAGGTCACAGGGAAGATTGGAAACAACAACAAACAGCAGGGGTCTAGACAGCCACAAGCCCGGGACAATCCGAGGTCCCAGCCACAATTGCTAACCGCGTCGTGGGCTGCGTTCAAGCACTCAAGAAAACCCTGCTAGCTTGATAGCTGCTACGCCAAATAGCTCCTCAGACACGGCCTTGGTCAGCAAGATCACTGGACAGCAGTGGAGGCTGCTGAGGGGAGGTCGGCTCATAATAATGGCTGGAATGGAGCAAATGGAATGGCATCAAACACATGGAAACCATGTGTTTCCCCAATTAATGTGCCACCAACCTCTTGTGCTGGACAGAGAGTAGCAGTCCCAGCAACTGATGCCAACCACGTCGCGGGATCCAAACTCAAAAGATAGCTACAGTGAGGGAAAAAAGTATTTGATCCCCTGCTGATTTTGTACGTTTGCCCACAGACAAAGAAATGATCAGTCTATAATTTCAATGGTAGGTTTATTTGAGCAGTGAGAGACAGAATAACAACAAAAAAATCCAGAAAAACGCATGTCAAAAATGTTATAAATTGATTTGCATTTTAATGAGGGAAATAAGTATTTGACCCCCTCTCAATCAGAAAGATTTCTGGCTCCCAGGTGTCTTTTATACAGGCAACGAGCTGAGATTAGGAGCACACTCTTAAAGGGAGTGCTCCTAATCTCAGTTTGTTACCTGTATAAAAGACACCTGTCCACAGAAGCAATCAATCAATCAGATTCCAAACTCTCCACCATGGCCAAGACCAAAGAGCTCTCCAAGGATGTCAGGGACAAGATTGTAGACCTACACAAGGCTGGAATGGGCTACAAGACCATCGCCAAGCAGCTTGGTGAGAAGGTGACAACAGTTGGTGCGATTATTCGCAAATGGAAGAAACAAAAAATAACTGTCAATCTCCCTCGGCCTGGGGCTCCATGCAAGATCTCACCTTGTGGAGTTGCAATGATCATGAGAACGGTGAGGAATCAGCCCAGAACTACACGGGAGGATCTTGTCAATGATCTCAAGGCAGCTGGGACCTTAGTCACAAAGAAAACAATTGGTAACACCCTACGCCGTGAAGGACTGAAATCCTGCAGCGCCCGCAAGGTCCCCCTGCTCAAGAAAGCACATATACATGCCCGTCTGAAGTTTGCCAATGAACATCTGAATGATTCAGAGGAGAACTGGGTGAAAGTGTTGTGGTCAGATGAGACCAAAATGGAGCTCTTTGGCATCAACTCAACTCGCTGTGTTTGGAGGAAGGGGAATGCTGGCTATGACCCCAAGAACACCATCCCCACTGTCAAACATGGAGGTGGAAACATTATGCTTTGGGGCTGTTTGTCTGCTAAGGGGACAGGACAACTTCACCGCATCAAAGGGACGATGGACGGGGCCATGTACCATCAAATCTTGGGTGAGAACCTCCTTCCCTCAGCCAGGGCATTGAAAATGGGTCGTGGATGGGTATTCCAGCATGACAATGACCCAAAACACACGGCCAAGGCAACAAAGGAGTGGCTCAAGAAGAGGCACATTAAGGTCCTGGAGTGGCCTAGCCAGTCTCCAGACCTTAATCCCATAGAAAATCTGTGGAGGGAGCTGAAGGTTCGAGTTGCCAAACATCAGCCTCAAAACCTTAATGACTTGGAGAAGATCTGCAAAGAGGAGTGGGACAAAATCCCTCCTGAGATGTGTGCAAACCAGGTGGCCAATTACAAGAAACGTCTGATCTCTGTGATTGCCAACAAGGGTTTTGCCACCAAGTACTAAGTCATGTTTTGCAGAGGGGTCAAATACTTATTTCCCTCATTAAAATGCAAATCAATTTATAACATTTTTGACATGCGTTTTTCTGGATTTTGTTGTTGTTATTCTGTCTCTCACTGTTCAAATAAACCTACCATTAATTATAGACTGATCATTTCTTTGTCAGTGGGCAAACGTACAAAATCAGCAGGGGATCAAATACTTTTTTCCCTCACTGTAGCTACTAAGAAACTTTTCAATACACTTTCAAAACAACAAACTTTCCAAAACAACAAACCAAGCTCTCCCTCGTTCCGCGTTCAACAGGAAGTGACGTGAGTGATCACTGTTTCATTGTCTCAAAATGGCCACACAGGTTTGCTATGCTGTCAATCAGGCACCCTAAGCTATCCGGATAGACATTGCAGTGATCACAATATATTGTGATCAAGGCCAGCCACAGTTTCCATTAAAGACGGTCATAAAGAGTACACAGTAAACGCAGTAAAAACGGTAATCCATGCCTTCCAAGTCATACTAGTATGAGTTCACTTTGTTGTAACCTTGACATTTGACATTAGCAGTAACCTAACCTTGTCCCCAGGCCTATGAAGTCTAGTGCACGAGACTATCAGTAACCTGACTTTGCTTGACCGAAATCTCTACAGGTGTAGGTTTATAGGGCTCAGGTTCCTCTCTGGTTACAGTTGCTGTTGGTTTGTTTGTTGCCTTGTTGTTGATTGTGATCTGACAAGGATCCTATTCCTCTGGTATCCATCTCAGTATCACTAACAACTACTGTTGTTGTCTATTAATGAGGCTTGGTCAAACAACACAGGACAGATTGCAGGATAAGAACCTAGCTTTTCCCTCTGGTTAAAGTTGTTTTGGACAGATGAGGGATGTGAAGTTGTGCTCAGTCATTCATGACCTGTTAAGACCCAGTCAAATGGAAAAATCAGTTATGATGATAATTGCGTCATCATTAACCTTTTTTATAGGTAGGTGCTCATAGATACTACTTTGTATGAAACTACAATATACAAATAGTTATTAAATGTATGCAGATATTCAATAAGTGTTACAACAATTTGAACTCATACTAGTATGGCTTGGAAGGCATTGATGACTGTTTTTACTGCGTTTACTGTGTACATATAGGACCATTTTTTTATGGGAACTGTTGCTCTTTGCCGTTTTGTTCATCCCTGCTCTTGAAGTTCTACATTTTAGGTGCTGGTACGCCAATGTAGTCCATACCGGTGTGCACCAGCTCAATTCAAGCACTGATGCGTTGAGAGTCACATGTCTACAAGTCATTAAGTAAGGATCATTTCAGTTTGACGAGGGGCAGAGACACAGAGCGTCTCATCAGTCTAGCCTGGACATGGCCTCTCCAAACTTGAGCTGTATATCTCATGTCAGCGCTCATCCTATGGATCAGGTTTTACTGCTGTAATTTGGGCCTGTATCACATCTCACCACTAATCCAGATTCCACTGTTAATTATGAATGATGGCTGTGCAGGAAGTCAACATGGACACTGATAGAACTCAAACAAACCAGGGCTCACTCTGCCTCGATGCGATGTGAAGGAATCGATCAGGCTTTTGTGTGTTCACATATTCGCACGCACACAGTGTCTGGGCTGCATGGGCTTGTGCTCATTGATTAATGAATTGCTGGAAGGAAATCGTTTTGCCAGACAAATGGCAAATGACAGTGGGGCTTCACCATGGCATATTTCTTACAGTCGAATAGGGAACTCATATGTTGCATTTTAACATCATTATGTGAGCACCATTGTCGATGGAATGAAATATCAGTTAGGTTTCATACAAACATGCTAGTGTAAAGTCTACTCTACAAAGCCAATCAATAACATGGGCAGAAAAGAGAGGGAAAGGGGTTGATAAGGAAGTGGTATAGACACAGACACCAGCTTGGGTGTGGACTGTGTGATAATAAAATCCAGTATTAAGGACATTTAGTTTAATCAGTGGTAGTTAACTGCAGTTTATCAGGCCAGCCACATGCTACATGTCATTAGCATGGTATATGTGGCTAGGATTTAAGCTATATCTTCATTCAAAAGTACTAACCTTCTATGTTAAATCTAATTGACCTCAGTGAAGCTGAAACGACCCTCTGCTCTGACATTCCAAGGGTCAAAGGTTGAAAATGAGAGCCCAGTGATAAGGTCCTCAGTGACAAATGTCTTTAAGAAAAAACTAACTTTATTTACAGACAGCCATAGCGTGCTGCTGATTCCCGACCCAAAAAATACCATTCATAAAAATGTGGCAGCCAGTCAGAAAGATGGTGCCAAGCATCTGCTATCATCACCAGGGCTCCTTCACCCAAACAATTCTCTCTCTTTCTCTCTCTCACTGTCTGTTTCATAACTTCCGAACGCAATTAAGCCTAATTAATCTTCATTTATGCCAACGTCTGTGACTCAAACATCAATGAAACGCGGCAGCTTAGACACAGAGACAGGAGGTATCATTCCGCATGGGGATTTTAAAAAATGTGTAGCCAGACTAGGGGAAAGATTTTGAATGTGAATGGAAGCGCATCTAGACACTGAGGAAAAGAGTATTAGAGTAAGTTGGGTCCAATTTAATCAAAGTTTGAGAGGAAGTTTGGGGTAAATGGTTTGGGGTTGAGGGAGGTCATATTTGTTCCCTTTGTTTATTGAAGACTTGATTTAATTACCTTAGCCAGACGGACAAGTCTAGATAAGTCTGGTCCACTGCACTCTCAAGGTGAACGCTGCTGTGGCTCAGATTGACAGCACTGCAAATGGGCAATGTCTTAGTAGTACTTAGTAGCAATGACTGTGATTACAACAGAATGATAGTTAACTAACCTGTCCTCAATTCCTCTGCATGTAGGCTGGTGAAAGCAATCATGACATGACATGGTAGTTGTGATTGAATCCCCTTTCTTATGTCATGGAAAATGCTGAGTGAATTGAGTCATGAAATTGTACTGTGTCATGGAAAATGTGGAATGAATTGTGTTTTGGAATTATATTCTGCCATGGGAATTGCCGAATGGACTGTGTAATGGAAAATGTAAATTCAGCCAAATAATTTATGAACACATCACATAACTTTGATGTCTCTTTAAAGATTATTGAAATGGACTTCATGTTGTCCTTTTTCAACAGGCACCACCTCCAAGCATGTGGTGATGCTGGCAGGCAACACAGCCAAGCATGGCCTTCGCTGCAAAGCCTGCAAGATGAGCATCCACCACAAGTGTGAAAAAGGAGTGGGATCGCAACGCTGCCAAGGCAAGCTGGTAAGAGCCTCAACATCGTCACAAAATGTAATATACACTGAACAAAAATGTAAATGCAACATGTAAATAAATGTTGGTCCCATGTTTCATGAGCTGAAATAAAATATCCCAAGCATATTTCTCTAAAATGTTGTTCACAAATTTGTTTACATCCCTTTTAGTGTGCATTTCTCCTTTGCCAAAATAATCCATTCACCTGACAGGTGTGGCATATCAAGAAGATGATTAAACAGCATGATCATTACACAGGTGCACCTTGTGCTTGGGACAATAAGGCCACTCTAAAATGTGCAGTTTTGTCACACAACACAATGCCACAGATGTCTCAAGTTTTGAGGGAGCGTGCAATTGGCATGCTGACTGCAGCAATGTCCAACAGAGCTGTTGCCAGATAATTGAATGTTCATTTCTCTACCATAAGCCGCCTCAAATGTCGTTTTAGAGAATTTGGCAGTACGTCCAATCAGCCTCACAACCGCAGACCATGTGTATGGCATCGTGTGGGCGAGCAGTTTGCTGATGTCAACATTGTGAACAGAGTGCCCCATGGTGGCAGTGGGGTTATGGTATGGGCAGGCATAACGAACACAATTGCATTTTATCGATGGCAATTTGAATGCACAGACGTACCGTGACGAGATCCTGAGGCCCATTGTCGTGCCATTCATCCGCTGCCCGCATCACCTTGTGTTTCAGCATGATAATGTACGGCCCCATGTTGCAAGGATCTGTACACAATTCCTGGAAGCTGAAAATGTCCCAGTTCTTCCATGGCCTGCATACTCACCAGACATGTCACACATTGAGCGAGTTTATAATGCTCTGGATTGATGTGTATGACAGTGTGTTCCAGTTCCCACCAATATCCAGCAACTTCGCACAGCCATTGAAGAGTGGGACAACATTCCACAAGCCACAATCAACAGCCTGATCAACTCTATGCGAAGGAGATGTGTCGTGCTCCATGAGGCAAATGGTGTTCACACCAGATACTGACTGGTTTTCTGATCCACACACCTACCTTTTTTAAAGATAACTGTGACTAACAGATGCATATTTGTATTCCCAGTCGTGAAATCCATAGATTAGGGCCTGATGAATTCATTTCAATTGACTGATTTCCTTATATGAACTGTATTTCATTAAATCTTTGAAATTGTTGCATGATACGTTTATTTTTGTTCAGTGTAGTTGTTTTTATTAAAACACATGGGGTGTCTTCAGAAAGTATTCAAAACCCTTTACTTTTTCCACATTTTTGAAATTCTTGCATTTATATTTTTGTTCAGTATAGAACTAAATGTAGTACTATACTAGTATTTATACTGTATGTACTGTATCTCTATGGACATCATCACCAGTGTCATCATTATTGTCGTCATCAATTACATCACTGTCATCATCCATAGAGATACATATACTGTATGTTCTATCACAATGTCATCATCATCAGTGTAATCATCAGCATTCTCCCCAGCTAGCCAGAGAACATATTGAAAATATTGTATTAACGTTATCAGCAGTGCCATCAAGCTCTCTTTGTGCCTACAGAACAGCATGTGTCCCCACATAAAGCATTAATCCAAGGTCAATAGGTCTGGACCCGAGGCATCTTTTCATTGCATGTCATTTATTGACGTGCTACAGTATATGCCATTCTGTTAGAAGTACACCATTGGGATTGAAGCCTGTTGCTTAGTGTTATTCACATGTTCATATATTTGTCTCAAAAGTCCCAACAGAATACCAGATTAAAGATGTGGTGTGGAACATATTGTTCAGCGAGGCACAACTCCACAGAGGTTAATGTACTCATCACAAAGACATGAAAGATAGATTAGTAATGCGGCACTGCAAATACAGTATTGAATAATCATGGTGCTACCATATGAGTCAAAAAAAATTCAGCAACAGGATGTTCAAGGATACAGTTTGTGAGAAAGGGGGAGTGGATAGTTGCAGAGAATACCAACACCCATCCGTTATTTCGCCGTCGTCCACTGTACTCAGGGGAACTGGCAGTCACGACTACACTGGGGGTTTTAAGTCATTCACATCGAATCACACGTCCCACACAGAAAATATACAGCATGTGCGGTTCTGTGATGTGTGATTGCCTTGGCTCTCCAGTGACTAACTCCTCCAGAGTCCAGGTGTGCCTGGCCTGCATGGGAGGGAGTTTACTGGGATTGACAGGGAATTACTGGGAATAACTAGACATTACTGAGTTTAAATGGAGAACTGACCAGTAATGGGTGGGTTTGAATGAAAATGATCAGGATTGACCTTGGGTTCAGTGAACCTTGTGAACCATGAGACTGTATTGGATACAGGAAGACACGTGTTCCCTTTGCCCTCCTTTTATTTTCTTCCATGAGCTGCCCAATGCCTTGAGGATGAGCTTTGTAGAGATATGGATCAGCTTTCAGGAGTGGAAAATTAGGTTGAAGGGTAAAGCATAAAAAGAGAATATACTCCCAGTGGGGCTCGCCTCTAAATGAAGGTTTCTCTAAACTTGGCAGGTTGTATTTCTTCAACCCTGCTTATTTCTCTTGGCAACAGAATTTGGTCGGAGAAAAAAGAGAATACATTGCTGCTTGGGACTATCTTGAAACCAAATATATATCATGATGTGACGTTTGAGTTTAAGATCAAAATATAACAGTGAAACTGTGACTATTGGGCTCCACTTGAGAGGTGCTTATAGAGTTGAAGAGTTGCTTATTTTAGCTTCTCATTATGAGCCACGGCACATTGAGAATTAATCAAGGCAGATTACTTATGCAGATTGCTTGAACACGGTTGATCATACAAAATGTAAACAAACAAAATGAGGCCTCTCCTCCTTTGTGCAGTGGAGGCAGAATGATTGTGCTAATTGTAGGACTAACGCATCATCTGTGTAGCTGCCAAAAATCTAAACACAATACAAGTAGATTTCATTGTCAGATTATTATCCCAGTAAGGAAATTACCTTTCACTGTATATGATGCCGAGTTGAATCTGTCCTTGTTTTGATAAACATAGTTATTGATAAACACCTAGTGTAGCCCTTTCCTGCGGTCAAATGACCTAGTGGCCTCATGGATGGAATGTTATTAATATTTTCATAATTTAATGATTAATAAACATTATTTAAAAAACCAGCTGGAAATCTGGTGTTTCTATGTAAAGCGGTTTTATTATATTTCAGTCTTCTGTGATGTATATAAAGTGTAATATTAGGATGCAAACTCAAAATGTAATACATTTCAACTCTATATCTGAGCATTTTTTAAGCCCATAACCATGTGTGTGAGGTGAATACTTTTGTTTCAAAGTAGATTTGTTTAAGACTACCAAGAAACACTGTGTGAGCCATGATTTAGCCAACTACAGTAAAATGGTAATTATTCCACCTACTTGTCTTATACAATCATGTATTGCACTGACATTACCATCCTTGCCTCAGATTACTCTTTCTTGGGTGAGATACTGAGACTGAAATTCAGAAAATTGAGGCTGTCCACTGTCATTTTTCTGGATATACGAGGGACACATCTCTGATGGGAAATATTGATTTTATGGGAGACGGTAAACACAGAAATGTCATGGTTAGATAGATGATAGATGTCGGGAGGAGTGTCCTTGTTTGAACTTGGTATGTGGGGAATGGAAAGTGACTTAACTGCAAAGAAACTGGTATACATCTTCGTAATGACTCTGGGCCTGTATTCAAAAAGTGTCTGAGTAGGAGTGCTGATTTAGGATCAGGTCCCCCCTCCTGTCCATATAATCTTATAGATTATGCTCTAAAATGCTAAACTGATTCGTGATCAGCACTCCTACTCTGAGACTATGTGAATACGGGCTATGAAATCTGCTGTCTGGCACTCTGCCAGCTGAGCTGTACAAACTGTACACAAACTACTCAAAGTAACATAATTGATGCTGGACTAATCTGCTCCTGGTCCAGGTGCACGTCTTCAATCAACCCTCAATAAACTATTTAAACTAAACATTACGTAATATTGTTTAGCATGGCTGATGTAGGGAGAGTGATCAGCAGGCAGTTTAAGGGGGAAATAGGAAGGACAAGTCACAGAGTGGACTAAAGTGGTGAATGGGTTTTAACCCGTTTTTCTCGCTTGGGATATATCTAAAATGGCTCCTCTGCTTTAGCCAACTCATTATTGTCGAGCCAAACAATGATGTTGCGTGGCTGAATGCAGAAACACTCTGAAACCCAGACTAAAGTACAGTATAGACAAATACAATTTGATTTGATGTATACAGTGCATGTGGAAACTAACAGAGAAATTAGGTTATGCAGTGTCTCTAATGTATTTTGCTGGTGGTGTGCTGTGCTGTCTGTTGACGTATCGATCCATCACTCACTATGATGTTCCTGCCCTCTCTTAACCTCTCCCTCCCCCATCCACAGCCAAAGGGCTTTCGACGGTACTACAGCTCCCCACTGCTGATAACGGAGCAGTTTGGCTGCATCAAAGAAGTCATGCCCATTGGTAAGCGCGCTCTCTTTCCCTTTGCCTTGACAATACTCTAGAGATGTCACTACAAACCAAGGTGCATGAACAGTGGAGTAAACTGAGGATGAGAAGATACTCAGCAATTCTTGGCAAGACAATGGAAGTTTCCTTAAAAAAAGTATATTTTGTTGTTGAAACCATCACGTTTCAGCAAATGCCTTCATCATTTACTGAAACAAGACAGAGGACTCTATATTCCTTTCAAAATGACAACATGAACAGTAGGCTACATTGATACACAACTAGACTATCATGGAGGGGTTCTTGTTGTGTGATTGCTTTGACTGAAATTAGATTTTCTCTATGTCTCCTCCCAGCTTGTGGCAGTAAAGTGGACCCGGTGTATGAAGCTCTCCGGTTCGGGACATCTCTGGCACAGAAGAACAAGAGGGCCAGTGGCTCTGAGTCCCCCCATAGAAACTCTGTAAGAACAACAACAACACAATGTATTAATGAAACTACCTCATCAGCAACTCACCAGCTGACAGTCATTTAGGACACTACCCCATCAACCGTAGCGGTGTGCGGGTAAAATCACTGAGCAAACCAAGCCGGTAAAAAATACATATTACAACCTATGTTGTGATAATTGCGTTGTTTGCTCTATAACCCATTCGTTCATACGCCACCTTGATGTACAATAAGGCCGTGACTACAGTCACACAGTGCCGGAATAAATTCAACTACACATATGTTTGTTTCATCACAAAACCGGAGAGCAACATCTGTCCAGTGAAGTCCACAAAGCAAATATTGCATGTAACAAACAGTTATATCACCTGTAGCATGGTCAAGTAAGTTCATCTTTTCGACAGTTTACTAAACAACTTCTGATTTAGAACCACGGAGTTACCGCAAGTCACCACAAAGACAACAGGAGCACTGCCTCCACTATTCCAGCACCATTTCAATGTAAACATTTAAACATCATCAAATCAACAAGGCTATATATGCTTAGTTTAATACACTGAAAACACATTTAAAGATACCAAAAACTATTTAGTCAATCAATGTTGCTAAATATCATGTGGCTGTCCATGGTACTGATTTATCTGTGTGTGTGTGTGTGTGTGTGTGTGCGCGTGTGTGTGTGTGCCTGTGCGTGTGTGCGCAAGTAAACACATTTTTTTGACTCACCCTACTTGTAGACTAGTTGAACGCCAATGCCATCCTCCTCTCTTTCATGTTGGCAAAACGGTCTATGGCTCAGTCATACAAACAAAACACTTTTAGTTTTGGTTGTCATAGGCTACCTAGCTAAAATGTTTGCTAGCCTAAGTTCCTCGCATGGGCAACAATGAACCAGCTAAGTTAACTAGCTAGCTAGTTAAAGTGAGCCTACTAGGACACATCTAGGCTACATATTGAACTTCAATCATCTCAGGCCAGTGGCACAACATAATAATTTATTGTTAGATCAGAATCGCCATCATAATCATTGGCCTGTACAGGGAATTAAGTCAAAAACACAAGTCCAAATCCCCATCTCCAGCCATGGCTTAGGAAAGGGCCGATTTAGCAAGCAAGCTACTGCAAACGGTGTTTGAGGTCCCGGAACGCCCAGTCAGCAGCTGGGGACCATGTGAACGGAACCTTGGGAGAGGTGAGTGCAGACGGGGGGAAGCCAGGGTGCTGTAACCCCGGATAAAGAGGCAATAAAAGTAGGTGAATCCCAGGAAACGTTGCAGCTGCACTCTGGACGTAGGCTGGGGCCAATTCACCACCGCTCTTACCTTCCCAGGATCCATCTGTATACTCCCTGCAGCGATGATGTAGCCCAGGAAGGGGATGGTGGAGCAATGGAATTCGCATTTCTCCGCTTTCACAAAAAGCTGGTTCTCCAGGAGGCGTTGGAGGACCTGCAAGACGTGGAGCACGTGTTCTTGGGCAGATCGGGAGAAAACGAGGATGTCATCGAGATAGAAGTAGACGAACCGGTTCAACATGTCGCGGAGAACATCATTAACCAGGGCCTGGAACACAGCTGGAGCATTGGTAAGACCAAATGGCATGACCAGATACTCGTAGTGACCGCTGGCCATGTTGAAGGTAGTCTTCCACTCGTCCCCCTCCCGTATCCGCACCAGGTGGTAGGCGTTCCGTAGATCCAGCTTGGAGAACACGTTGGCCCGCTGGAGCGGCTCGAAGGCCGAGGAGATGAGTGGTAGCGGGTAGCGGTTCTTCACCGTGATGTCGTTGAGGCCCAGGTAGTCGATGCACAAAGAAGAAGGCCCCGGTTCTTCTTCTCCACAAAGAAGAACCTTGCGCTGGCAGGGGAGGCAGAAGGACGGATGAACCCGGCAGCTAGGGAGTCCTCAATGTAGGTCTCCATAGCCTTGGTCTCCGGACCCGACAGCTAGTACAGTCGTCCCCGGGGCGGAGTGGTGCCTGGGAGAAGGTTGATTCCGCAGTTGTAGGGTTGGTGCGGCGGAAGCGAAGATGCCTGTGCCTTAAGGAACACCTCCTGGAGTTCCTGGTACTCCGCGGGAATGGTGGAGAGGTCCGAGGCAACTTCCGAGCCCCCAGGAAGACATCCCGGGGCAGGCTGCGCTGACTTCAGGCAATGAGCGTGGCAGAACGTGCTCCAGCCCATGATGGCACCAGTAGACCAGTCAATAAAGGGGTTGTGTCGCTGGAGCCAAGAGAAACCCAATACCACGGGAACCTGAGGAGACTTAATTAGCAGGAATTGGGTTGTCTCGCTGCGGTTCCCTGATACTCGTAGGTTGATGAGGGTGGTATTTTGGGTGACCCGGCCTATAGAGCGCCCGTCCAGCGCTCTAACGTCCATGGAGAGTGGCTGAGTGGGGATGCCCAGCTCAGACGCCAGGGCAGCGTCCATAAAGCGCTCATCGGCCCAAGAGTCAATGATAATCCGGAGAGATTTAGACTGGTTCCCCCACAGCAAGATGGCATGAAAGGGAGTGCAAGTAAGGGGAGAGGAAAGTTATCCGTACTTAAGTTAAGTACTCGCTCCTACCGGTGAGCCTGGTCTTTTAGTGGACAGGTGGACACAAAATGACCAGTAGTCCCGCACTACAGGCAACTCTTCGTGTGAAGCTTGTATTTCCGTTCGGCTGGAGACAGCCTAGCTCTGCCTAGTTGCATCGGCTCGGGAAGAGGTGAATCGGCAGACTTCGGAGACTAGGGTAGCCTCGGGTTCTCTTGGCAACGGAGCTGTCGGGGACTTCCGGGATGCCTCAGAGTCGAGGTGGAATCCTTGGGCGAGCGAGTGGAATCGGACTTCCCCTCCTTCCTTCATTCCTGTAGTCGCCCATCGATTTGAATGGTCAAGGCGATGAGCGAGTCGATATCCGTCGGTAGTTCCCAGGCTGCAAGCTCGTCCTTTACATCCTCAGATACTCTGTGCAGGAACGTGTCGAACAGCACTTCCGGGTTCCAGGCACACTCAGCTGCCAACGTCCGGAAATCCACTGCATAGTTTGCCACACTGCAGGATTCTTGCAGAAGCTGGAGTAACTTCCAGGCAGCCTCTCTCCCGGACTATGGAGCATTGAAAACCTTCTTTACCTCGTGCATGAACTCCTCCAGACTGAATCATATGGCCGACTGCTGTTCCCACACTGCTGTAGCCCAGGCGAGAGTCCCCCCGGACATCAGCGTGATGAGGTACGCTATCTTAGAGTGGTCTGAGGGGAAGGAGGAGGGCTGCAGCTCGTTGATGAGCGAACACTGAGCGAGAAATGCCTGACAGGTTCCCGACTCTCCAGCGAAGCGTTCCGGGGAGGTAAGCAGGGTTCTCGGGAAACCGGGGTGGCCGCGCTGCTAACAGCTGGGTTACTGAGGGGCTGGGAGGTTACCGTCGTGGTAGGCTGCCTAACAGACAACCCGCGGAATTCTTCCAGCAATGTGTTAAACGCTCGGTCATGGCGTTCGGCCAAGGTCTGGAACCCTTCCATGAGACCACGAAGCGACTCTTCGTGCCTTCCAATGGTGGCTCCTTGGGAGGAGATGGCGTTGTGCAGCTGGTCCGAGTCTGCTGGGTCAGTCATGGCCAGTTCGTACTATCACGTTTCAGGAGAAGACCTAGATGCAGACAATGTCGAAGTAACAAAAGTTTATTACAAAAACAGTGGGCAGTCAAATGACAGGTTAAGGGCAGGCAAAGGTCAGTAATCCAGATCAGAGTCCAAAAGGTACAGAACGGCAGGCAGTCTCAGGGTCAGGGCAGGCAGAGGTCAATAATCCAGGGTGGTGTGACAAGGTACAGAACGGCATGCAGGCTCAGGGTCAGGGCAGGCAGAATGGTCAAAACCGGGAAAACTAGAAAACAGGAAATTGAGAAAGACAGGAGCAAGGGGAAAACCGCTGGTAGGCTTGACGAAACAAAATGAACTGGCAACAGACAAACAGAGAACACAGGTATAAATACACTGGGGATAATGGGGAAGATGGACGACACCTGGAAGTGAGTGGAGACAATCACAAAGACAGGTGAAACAGGGTGTGCCAGAGTGACATTATTAGGCCTATAAAGGAGCATCGCTTTAACAAATCCTCCTTCAGAGTCACATGCAGGTAAAACATTTTGATTTCTACATAGTATCTGAAAGAGCATATTCTGCTGTTTCTATGACACTTACCTTTTTTTAAATAACTCTAAAAATTCAAGAGGTTTTTTCAAGAATATCCATGCTGTCCATGCATTCAGTACATGACCACTCGCGTGGCAGCATTGCTCTGGCTACTAAGCAAAAAGTAGTAACATAATACACTTACAATTAAAATATGCTATTCTGTTGTCATTGGATGAATGGGCGATAGAAACCAGATAGAAACTGACTCTGTACCGGTACCCTATACTGTATATAGCCTCACTAGTGTTATTTTACTGCTGCTCTTTAATTATTTGTTATTTCTTTGGATTTTGTGTTTTTTACTTCTCTATTTTTTACTAAACACTTATTTTTCTTAAAACTGCATTGTTGGTTAAGGGCTTGTAAGTAAGTAAACATTTCACTGTAAGGTGTTGTATTCGGCGTATGTGACAAATACAATTTGATTTAATGGTGCATGTGACTTCAGTTACATTTTGGTTAACCGCAGATGTCGAAACCAAGTACTTGCTCAATGGCTTTCCATACCTGGAGAAAGATTAAACCAGGCCAGCGGGTGAGCGATTCTCTGAGACTGTGGTTTTGAGACTCGTGGAGCCTTACATGGGCAAAGACAGAAATGTGACCATGGACAACTTCTTCATATACATTTCCCTGGCAGACAAGTTGATTGCAAAGAAGACTAGCCTGTTCAGAACAGTGAACAAACAAAGGCAGGAGCTGCCCCCTTCTGCGCAAAACAACATACCAGTCGAGCTGTGGTAAAGCAACACTCATGGTGTACAGATGTAAAATAAATAAGTGTTTGCATCCTCAGCACCATGCATCCCACTGTTGCCATCGGCAGTGACCAGAAGAAGACAGTGACAGACTACAATCGCACAAAGGTATATATCTCTGCCATATACAGTGGGGCGAACAAGTATTTGATACACTGCCGATTTTGCAGGTTTTCCTACTTACAAAGCATGTAGAGGTCTGTAATTTTTATCATAGGTACACTTCAACTGTGAGAGACGGAATCTAAAACAAAAATCCAGAAAATCACATTGTATGATTTTTAAGTAATTAATTTGCTTTCTATTGCATGACATAAGTATTTGATACATCAGAAAAGCAGAACTTAATATTTGATACAGAAACCTTTGTTTGCAATTACAGAGATCATACGTTTCCTGTAGGTCTTGACCAGGTTTGCACACACTGCAGCAGGGATTTTGGCCCACTCCTCCATACAGACCTTCTCCAGATCCTTCAGGTTTCGGGGCTGTCGCTGGGCAATACGGACTTTCTGTAACGATCCCGGCAGTCTGAGTCGGGTCCTGTCTGTGGACTAGTTTTTCTGTTCGTGATCTCCAGTTTCCCGAGGGTTCGGGAACGCTCCGGGGAGCTCTCTTGATTTCCGCACCTGCATCCCATCAGCAATCTGCACACCTGGTCCTGATCATCACCCTTCTTAGGCTCTGGCCTAACATCCATTCCCTGCCGGATCGTTAGCCATGAACAGTAGGTTTACCAGAGTATCTGTCTTAGAGCCTAGCGTTAGTTTTGTTGTTTTTGCACCTTGTTGGTTTGTTGCTTACTTACCCCCGTTTTGTTCCATCTGCAGTCACCCGTCCGGAACCTTCATCCAACCTCTGCCTGGTGGTCGGGCGGCTGCCGACCCAGGATGGGATCAACCACTGCACCCCCAACAACTAATCAACGCCGCCCGCTCTGTTCCCTGGATTATTCAGCATCACTCTTGAATTTGTAAATAAACACTCACCTTCGTTTCAACTTACCTTGTCCTGGTCTGCTTCTGGGTTCTGGCTTAGCAACTCGTGACAGAACGATCCGGCCAGTAATGAACCCAGCGGACCTGGACTCTGTTCGCCATGCCATTACCCAGCAGGAGAAGATGTTGGGCCATCATAGCACGGTACTACAGGAGATCGCGTTGTCAGTTCGGAACCTTTCTACCGGTCTGACGGAGGTCCAGAACCAACGCAAGTGTCCGGTGGAGGATCCACTACCGGTTTCACCCATCTCGCCTGCCGCTTCTGAAGCTGTGTCCTTCCGTGAGCCCAAGGTTCCGACGCCGGATAAATATGAGGGGGAGCTGGGAAGATGCCGTTCCTTCCTTATGCAGTGTGGATTAGTGTTCGATCTACAGCCCTACTCTTATGCCACAGACAAGGCTAGGATAGCCTTTGTGATTGAGTTGCTGCGTGGTCGAGCGCTGGAGTGGGCTTCAGCCGTTTGGGAACGACAGGATCCCTGCATGGCTTCATACCAGGGGTTCACGGCCGAGATGAGGAAGCTCTTCGACCATTCCGTCCGAGGGAGGGACGCAGCTAGGCGCCTGTTTTCGCTTCGCCAAGGAACTCGCAGCGTGGCCGACTTCGTGATCGAGTTCAAGACGTTGGCTGTGGAGAGTGGGTGGAATGAGGAGGCTCTGCAAGCGGCCTTTTACCAGGGTCTGTCGGAGCAGCTCAAGGATGAGTTGATCTCCTATCCGGAGCCTAGTGACCTGGACAGCTTGGTAGCCTTGTCTATTCGGGTGGATAATCGAGTCCGAGAGCGAAGGAGGGAGAAGCAATGGGTTCCGTCCAACCGATCAGCTTCTCAGGTTCCAGTCGGGTCGTCAAACTGCGCGGCTCGCTAAAGTTGGGAGGACTTTTAGCGAGCCAGTTTCGACCTCTCAATACCTCTGTCAGACCCCGTTTCCCGGCTACCCTTATGAACAGGAATCAGAGCTTAGCGATTAACGCTTTTATCGATTCAGGTGCCGATGGAAGCTTTCTAGATGCCGAGTTGGTGGAACAGCTGGGGCTTTCCAAGGAGCAATTGCCGGAAGCCATTGAAGCTACCACTCTGGACGGCAGTAGTCTGGCACGTATCACGATGAGGACTGAACCGGTTAAGATGCGGTTGTCGGGGAATCATTCTGAGATGATTTCATTCTTCATTCTGCCGTCTTCCCATGTTCCTTTGGTCCTTGGATACCCTGGCTGAAGGAACACAATCCCACGTTCGATTGGGTGACGGGCAAGGTAACGAGTTGGAGCCTTGATTGTCATGCTAACTGTCTCAAGACTGCCTGCCCCCATTCGGTTCCCAGTCAGGTGATTGAGGCTAAACCCCCCAGATTTGTCCCTGGTTCCCGAGACATATCACGATTTGGGGGAAGTTTTCAGTAAGCAGAAGGCTCTGTCACTCCCTCCCCACCGACCCTATGATTGTGCCATCAACCTGTTCCCTGGAGCTGTCTACCCCAAGGGAAGGTTATACAGTATCTCCCGACCTGAACGTGAGGCTTTGGAGACCTACATCAAGGAGTCCCTAGCTGCTGGTCTCGTTCGTCCCTCGTCATCACCCCTGGGGGCAGGATTCTTCTTTGTGGGTAAGAAGGATGGCTCTCTTCGACCGTGTATTGATTATCGGGGGTTGAATGACATCACGGTCAAGAACAAGTATCCCCTGCCCTTGATGAGTTCTGCCTTCGACTCCTTACAGGGTGCTACGGTGTTCACCAAGCTAGACCTACGCAATGCGTATCACATGGTCCGGATCAGAGAGGGGGACGCAGTGGTTGACGGGTTTCAATACACCGATGGGTCACTTCGAGTATCAGGTGATGCCGTTTGGACTGACCAATGCTCCAGCGGTATTCCAGAGTATGGTGAACGGCGTCCTGAGAGATATGATCGGTCTCTTTGTGTTTGTTTACCTGGATGACATTCTGATCTTCTCGAAGGAACCTTCCGACCACGTCCAGCATGTCCGGCAGGTTCTGCAGCGATTGTTGGAGAATCGCCTGTTCGTGAAGGCCGAGAAGTGCGAGTTTCACGCCCACACGACATCCTTTCTCGGGTACATCATCTCCAGGGGAGAGATTAGGATGGACCAGGAGAAGGTTAGAGCGGTTCTGGAATGGGCCCAGCCCGTACGAGATTGCAGCTCCAGAGATTTTTGGGGTTTGCAATTTCTACCGCAGATTCATCCGGGATTACAGCCGTGTGGCCGCTCCGTTAACTGCCTTGACTTCCAGTATCAGGACCTTCAAGTGGAATCCGGAGGCGGATCGAGCGTTTCTGGATTTGAAGAGGCGATTCACCAACGCACCGATTCTCTCTCAACCGGACACGGCCCGTCAGTTCGCTCGTTGAAGTGGACGCGTCTGATGTGGGAGTTGGCGCCATCCTGTCGCAGCGATGCTCCACGGACAGTAAACTCCATCCCTGCGCCTACTACTCTCGTCGCCTTTCGCCTGCGGAGAGGAATTACGATGTGGGTAACCGGGAGCTTCTCGCGGTGAAACTTGCCTTGGAGGAGTGGCGCCACTGGTTGGAGGGGGCGGAGCAACCGTTTATTGTCTGGACTGACCACAAGAATCTTGCTTACGTGCAATCGGCTAAACGCCTCAACTCCCCGTCAGGCCAGGTGGGCGTTGTTTTTCGGACGATTCAAGTTTTCCCTGACGTTCCGACCTGGATCTAAGAACGGCAAGGCGGACGCCTTGTCCCGGATGTTCTCCAAGACGGAGGAGAGTGGGTCCAAGACCGAGACAATTCTCCCCGGAACTGCGTCGTGGGAGCAGTTATGTGGAAGATTGAGGAGGAGGTGCTGGCGGCCCTTCGGACTCAGCCCGGTCCCGGTAACGGTCCACCCGGTCGGTTGTTTGTGCCTGAGTCGGTTCGTCCTGCTGTCCTCAAATGGTCCCACGCCAGCAAGATGGCTTGTCACCCTGGCGTGGCTCGGACAATGGCGTTTCTTCGCAGACGTTTTTGGTGGCCTGCCATGGCCGAGGATACTCGGGGTTTTGTTGCTGCCTGTCCAGTGTGTGCGCAGAATAAGAGTACCAATCGGCCCAGCTCTGGACTACTTCACCCCCTTCCTATTCCCTGGCGACCATGGTCGCATCTGGCCCTGGACTTCGTCACTGGGTTGCCCGCTTCTGAGGGGAACACGGTCGTTCTGACTATCGTGGACAGATTCAGCAAGTTCGCCCACTTTGTGCCAATTGCCAAGCTTCCCTCTGCCTCGGAGACGTCCGAGATCCTGGTTAGGGAGGTTTTCAGGGTCCACGGTTTGCCCAGTGATATCGTTTCCGACCGTGGCCCTCAGTTTACCTCTGCTGTCTGGAAGTCCTTCTGTTTGGCCATTGGAGCTACAGTCAGTCTCACATCTGGTATTCACCCCCAATCCAATGGTCAGGCGGAGAGAGCCAACCAGAAGATGGAATCCACGCTACGCTGCCTGGCCTCTTCCAACCCCACCTCCTGGGTCTCTCAGTTGCCTTGGGTTGAGTATGCCCACAATACTCTCCCCTACATCTGCCACTGGGATGTCTCCCTTCCAGTGCCTGTATGGCTACCAACCTCCCCTGTTCCCTTCTCAGGAGAAGGAGCTCTCAGTGCCTTCTGTTCAGGCCCATATTCGTCGTTGCCACCGGACCTGGCATCGGGCCAGAAAGGCACTCCTTAGAGTTTCGGACCGGTATCAGCTCCAGGCGAATCGTCGCCGGATCCCCGCTCCCACCTATACCATCGGAGATAGGGTCTGGTTGGCCACACGGGATCTTCCGTTACGGACTGAGTCTAGGAAGTTGTTACCGAAGTTCATTGGTCCGTTTGTGGTGGAGAAGGTGATCAATCCAGTGGCAGTTCGACTCAAACTACCGAGGACGCTCAGAGTCCATCCCACCTTTCATGTCTCCTGCCTCAAGCCTGTTTTCCTCAGTCCTCTGTTGCCTCCTCCGCCTCCTCCTCCTCCTCCTCGGATGATCGGAGGTGGTCCTGCCTACACGGTGCGACGCATCATGGATTCCAGACGGCGGGGCCGGGGTTTCCAGTATCTCGTGGACTGGGAGGGGTATGGTCCTGAAGAGAGGAGTTGGATTCCGCGGCGACAGATCCTAGATGCTGACCTCATCCGTGACTTCTACCGCCTCCATCCTGGCGCTCCGGGAGTCCGCCCGGTGGCGTTCGGCCGGAGGGGGTACTGTAACGATCCCGGCAGTCTGAGTCGGGTCCTGTCTGTGGACTAGTTTTTCTGTTCGTGATCTCCAGTTTCCCGAGGGTTCGGGAACGCTCCGGGGAGCTCTCTTGATTTCCGCACCTGCATCCCATCAGCAATCTGCACACCTGGTCCTGATCATCACCCTTCTTAGGCTCTGGCCTAACATCCATTCCCTGCCGGATCGTTAGCCATGAACAGTAGGTTTACCAGAGTATCAGTCTTAGAGCCTAGCGTTAGTTTTGTTGTTTTTGCACCTTGTTGGTTTGTTGCTTACTTACCCCCGTTTTGTTCCATCTGCAGTCACCCGTCCGGAACCTTCATCCAACCTCTGCCTGGTGGTCGGCGGCTGCCGACCCAGGATGGGATCAACCACTGCACCCCCAACAACTAATCAACGCCGCCCGCTCTGTTCCCTGGATTATTCAGCATCACTCTTGAATTTGTAAATAAACACTCACCTTCGTTTCAACTTACCTTGTCCTGGTCTGCTTCTGGGTTCTGGCTTAGCAACTCGTGACACTTTCAGCTCCCTCCAAAGATTTTCTATTGGGTTCAGGTCTGGAGACTGGCTGGGCCACTCCAGGACCTTGAGATGCTTCTTACGGAGCCAGTCCTTAGTTGCCCTGGCTGTGTGTTTCGGGTCATTGTCATGCTGGAAGACCCAGCCACGACCCAACTTCAATGCTCTTACTGAGGGAAGGAGGTTGTTGGCCAAGATCTCGCGATACATGGCCCCTTCCATCCTCCCCTCAATACGGTGCAGTCGTCCTGTCCCCTTTGCAGAAAAGCATCCCCAAAGAATGATTTTTCCACCTCCATGCTTCACAGTTGGGATGGTGTTCTTGGGGTTGTACTCATCCTTCTTCTTCCTCCAAACACGGCGAGTGGAGTTTAGACCAAAAAGCTCTATTTTTGTCTCATCAGACCACATGACCTTCTCCCATTCCTCCTCTGGGTCATCCAGATGGTCATTGGCAAACTTCAGACGGGCCTGGACATGCGCTGGCTTGAGCAGGGGGACCTTGCGTGCGCTGCAGGATTTTAATCCATGACGGCGTAGTGTGTTACTAATGGTTTTCTTTGAGACTGTGGTCCCAGCTCTCTTCAGGTCATTGACCAGGTACTGCCGTGTAGTTCTGGGCTGATCCCTCACCTTCCTCATGATCATTGATGCCCCACGAGGTGAGATCTTGCATGGAGCACCAGACCGAGGAAGATTGACCGTCATCTTAAACTTCTTCCATTTTCTAATAATTGCGCCAACAGTTGTTGCCTTCTCACCAAGCTGCTTGCCTATTGTCCTGTAGCCCATCCCAGCCTTGTGCAGGTCTACAATTTTAACCCTGATGTCCTTACACAGCGCTCTGGTCTTGGCCATTGTGGAGAGGTTGGAGTCTGTTTGATTGAGTGTGTGGACAGGTGTCTTTTATACAGGTAACAAGTTCAAACAGGTGCAGTTAATACAGGTAATGAGTGGAGAACAGGAGGGCTTCTTAAAGAAAAACTAACAGGGGTGTGAGAGCCGGAATTCTTACTGGTTGGTAGGTGATCAAATACTTATGTCATGCAATAAAATGCAAATTAATTATTTAAAAATCATACAATGTGATTTTCTGGATTTTTGTTTTAGATTCCGTCTCTCACTGTTGAAGTGTACCTACGATAAAAATTACAGACCTCTACATGCTTTGTAAGTAGGAAAACCTGCAAAATCGGCAGTGTATCAAATACTTGTTCTCCCCACTGTACAGATAGCCTTTCCATCTGCCAAACACCAAATATTGTCCCCTTTTATTATATGACGTTCATATTATTATTATTATTATTATTATTATTATTATATATAATTCTAACCTTATCTATTTTATTTTATGTAATAGGTTGGTGTGGGTGCGCTCGACCAGATGGCAAGACTGTTCTCTGTAAAAGGAGGTACTCGCAGCTGTCCTGTTGCTGTGTTCTACAACGTGCTAGACATGGGTGCTATCAACGCACACGTGTTGTACAAGCAATGCCTTGACAAGACAGTCAGCAGGAGAGATTTCATCATGGATCTGGCATGTGAGCTTTGTGAGAACCACATGAACGCCTAGAAAGAAGCTACAGCCATCAAGCAGGCTGCCAAGGTAGCAGGTCCTGCTCGCCCTCTTCACCAAGCACCACAGCTCCCACTCGGGAAAAAGAAGACACAATGTCAAGTCAGCAGGTGCACACGAAAGAAGGCCCATGAAAACTGTGTGCAGTGCAACCGATTTGTTTGTGGGGCTTGCTCACACAAAGCCCCGAAGCTGTGTGCTGACTGTGGACCCGAAGCATAAAGAGAAGACGCGATTGATTCATGTGTAAAGGCACGGGTATAAGGGCACAATACAGTGTCCGATACAATCAACAAATGACTGTTTTTATATCTTGTCATGAATATATTTCCACAAATATTTCTTTATGCAATTAATCCTTTACAATTGTTCATGCACTGGTGCTTTTGTTTAGGAATAAAGCACCTGGCAGGTTATATTATTATTATTATTATTATTATTATTATCATCTTTTTCGTTTTTTCTATTACTAATCGAATCTACAAATAAAGTTGATCATGGATTACACTGTAATGTTTCTATTGTAAGGGAAACTAAAATAGGCTATAGGCCTACGTTTTTTCTAGGACTTTGTAGAATTATACAAAACATATCCTTGACTCGATCTAAACTAATTTTTTATTTATTTCTATATTTCCACGCATATTTCTTCATGCAATTAATCCTTTACAATAGTTTATGCACTATTTATCAAGAATTTATACATCAAGCATGTTTGCGCACCTTGTGGGTTGATATGTATCTGAGGCATATGTTCGCCCCGTAACGTTCCCTAGTGGATACTTATATGCTGAAAGGCCAGGCGGTTCTAGTGTTAAGCGGGCACGCAATGGATTATGGTCATAGTAGTTAATTACCACATTTTCTGCACTAAACTATGTCGAATATTGGGTGTTTTGAAACTACAACTCCCTACTACATCGCACAGTTCAGGCTTGATCTGATTTATCTCTACAGAAACTACACATCGAGCTCACAGAAGAAGAAAAAACATTACGAAATGGAATTCAAATAATTGAACCAATTAGTTGTTTAAAAAATGAAAAATAACAGACATTTTGGAATAATCGCTCAGCATTAATCTTTACCTACTGTGAGTGAATAAGGGAAGGGAAATGGAAAGGGGATACCTAGTCATTTGCACAACTGAATGCATTCAACCAAAATGTGTCTTCAGCATTTAACCCCTCTGAATCAGAGAATAAGTGTAGGACAGATACTGGCACGTAGGAAACATGGTGGTGTATCTGTGCTCCGGCACAGTTGCGTGGCTGCTGTTACACCGGCTTAATTGATTAGAGTTTGATCACTAATTTTAGCCTGGGAGCATGGATGACGGGTCAAGTGAATACATTATGTACTTTATATATTCTGTCATATTCAGCTGGACTAGTGGTATAGACGAGAGCCACACATTGAAGTACGTGCCAAAACTAGTGTGCTCTGTCTCTTACAGCAATGATTGGAATGCAATGATTGTACAATTGAGACAAAGAACATATTGAAAAGCTACAGTACAACAGCTTCAACACAGGTGTTCTTGTTGTATGTTTACTCCAGCTCTTTAATATCTGCCTTGAGCGATGATAGTGTACTCGGATACAGCCACTGTGGAGTAAATATGACCAATAAAGGAAATCTAGGGGGGATTGGAATGATGACTCCAGGAGAGATATCTGCTCATAAAAAACGCTCAGATTAAAGAGCTTTTAGACAGAGAGGAGGACTCGAAGACTCTACAGTTTATCTGTGTAAATTTCACATTAACTGTACTGCGACTTGAATCAGCCCTTTCTAAAAGGATGTCTCAAAGCAACCAGGGCAGTCCTGTCAACGGCAACTGCTATGGTGTGGGTCTAAAGTACTACGGGTTTAGACACTGGGACAATGTGATCACAGCAAGGGTTACCGTCAATGATAGCAGAGGGCATTTCCAAGTAAACTAGGCTCACCCACCCCTTTTATTTACCACTACAGACGATAATAATGACCAACTGTAGATTTTGATCCCATATTGCTTTACTTCCACATTCAGTTGATTGGATCATCAGTGTTGTTATGATTCCTCCAACTGTTGCCCAGTCATAATATTAGTCAATGTTTTTGAGCTCCATTGAGCAGCTTTTGTAAATTCAAGATAACATCAAAGCTTTTTTGGTGGTCCTAAAAGTGGTCCTACATCTAGACAACCCTCTACGATTCTCAGAAGTGTGGCAAACATTAGGATGTTGTAGAAAGCAGTGTTTCTGTGTGTGTGTGTGTGTGTGTGTGTGTGTGTGTTCTGGGTACCTATCTACTGTATAACGGGTGATCTGAATGACTGGTATCAATCTGTCAGTTAGATGTAATAGCGTCTATCTGCTCCCACAGACCAGTGACTTAGCCCAGGTTCCAGAAGAGGCCATCGCTCACAGCAGTCAACATGAACTCACCAGGAAGCACAGTGATAATGGTGAGTACTGTACACGGTGTACCCAATGGTGTAAAGTACTTAAGTAAAAATACTGTAAAGTACTACTTAAGTAGGTTTTTGGGGTATCTGTACTTTACTTTACTATTTCTATTTTTGACAACTTTTACTTTTACTCCACTACATTCCTAAAGAAAATAATGTACTTTTTACTCCATATATTTTCCCTGACACCCAAAAGTACTCATTACATTTTGAATGGCTAGCAGGACAGGAAAATGGTCAAATTCATGCACTTATCAAGAGAACATCCCTGGTCGTCCCTATTGCCTCTGATCTGGCGGACTCACTAAACACAAATGCCTCATTTGTAAATTAAGTGTTGTAGTGTGCCCCCTGGCTATCCGTAAAAAAAACAAAACAAGAACAAATAAGAAAATGGTGCCATCTGGTTTGCTTAATATAAGGAATTTGAAATGATTTACAGTGCCTTGCAAAAGTATTCATCCCCCTAGGCGTTTTTCCTATTTGTTGCATTACAACCTGTAATTTAAATTGATTTTTATTTGGATTTAATGTAATGGACATACACAAAATAGTCCAAATTGGTGAAGTGAAATTAAAAAAATACCTTGCTTCAAAAAATTCTAAAACATAAATAACGGAAAAGTAGTGCGTGCATAATTCATCCCCTTTGCTATGAAGCCCCTAAATAAGATCTGGTGCAAACAATTACCTTCAGAAGTCACATAATTAGTTAAATAAAGTCCACCTGTGTGCAATCTAAGTGTCACATGATCTGTCACATGATCTCAGTATATATACACCTGTTCTGAAAGGCCCCAGAGTCTGCAACACCACTAAGCAAGGGGCACCACCAAGCAAGCGACACCATGAAGACCAAGGAGCTCTCCAAACAAGTCAGGGACAAAGTTGTGGAGAAGTACAGATCAGGGTTGGGTTATAAAAAAATATCTGAAACTTTGAACATCCCACGGAGCACCATTTAAATCCATTATTAAAAAATGGAAAGAATATGGCACCACAACTAACCTGCCATGAGAGGGCCGCCCACCAAAACCAAACCTGACTCAGTTACACCAGCTCTGTCAGGAGGAATGGGCCAAAATTCACCCAACTTATTGTGGGAAGCTTGTGGAAGGCTACCCGAAACGTTTTACCCAAGTTAAACAATTTAAAGGCAATGCTACCAAATACTAATTGAGTGTATGTAAACTTCTGACCCACTGGGAATGTGATGAAAGAAATAAAAGCTGAAATAAATCATTCTCTCTACTATTATTCTGACATTTCACATTCTTAAAATAAAGTGGTGATCCTAAATGACCTAAGACAGAGAATTTTTACTAGGATTAAATGTCAGGAATTGTGAAAAACTGAGTTTAAATGTATTTGGCTAAGGTGTATGTAAACTTCCGACTTCAACTGTATGTACAGTATTTATTCATGAAATAGCTTCTCTACCAAAGCTTGTAAAATGAATGCTTAGGTTTATTCCAGGACATTCAGTAGATAAAATCCCACTGCTGTAGAGATTCAACCAAGCTTCTCTGTCTTCTCTAGCTTTTAATTTTTTTAATGTTTTATTTATTTAACCTTTATTTAACCAGGTAAGCCAGGTTTAATGTCTTTGATAATTTAAGTATTTGTCATTGATATGTGGTGATTTATTGAATGTTTTGTGTTCCAGTGTTCACATCACTTGAGAACGGGACGGAGCCCATTCCCTATTGCCATGTGGCCGAGAGGAAACTTGATGATTCACCGGTAAGGAGCCCAAACACTGAACATACAGTATAGTATGAAGATGGCGATGGCGCCGTACTGGATTGCCTCCGTTTTGCAAGCTCTGACCCAACTTTGCTATTTTGTGATTCTTTTGTAGTTTATTTTTACTTTATTTTCACTAAATGTATCCGCTATCATTTCTTACAACCGACAATAACTTTTGAACATCAGATTGGCAGTTAATTACCTCAATTCCATCTTTGACTTCGACTCATCTGCCCTGGGCTCTTTCTGTAATATTGTCAATGATCTCAAGGCAGCTGGGACCATAGTCACCAAGAAAACAATTGGTAACACACTACGCCGTAAACTGAAATCCTGCAGCGCCCGCAAGGTCCCCCTGCTCAAGAAAGCACATATACAGGCCCGTCTGAAGTTTTCCAATGAACATCTGAATGATTCAGAGGAGAACTGGGTGAAAGTGTTGTGGTCAGATGAGACCAAAATCGAGCTCTTTGCCATCAACTCAACTCGCCGTGTTTGGAGGAGGAGGAATGCTGCCTATGACCCCAAGAACACCAACCCCACCGTCAAACATGGAGGTGGAAACATTATGCTTTGGGGGTGTTTTTCTGCTAAGGGGACAGGACAACTTCACCGCATCAAAGGGACGATGGAGGGGCCATGTACCGTCAAATCTAGGGAGAGAACCTCCTTCCCTCAGCCAGGGCATTGAAAATGGGTCGTGGATGGGTATTCCAGCATGACAATGACCCAAAACACACGGCCAAGGCAACAAAGGAGTGGCTCAAGAAGAAGCACATTAAAGTCCTGGAGTGGCCTAGCCAGTCTCCAGACCTTAATCCCATAGAAAATCTGTGGAGGGAGCTGAAGGTTCGAGTTGCCAAACGTCAGCCTCGAAACCGTAATGACTTGGAGAAGATCTGCAAAGAGGAGTGGGACAAAATTCCTCCTGAGATGTGTGCGAACCTGGTGGCCAACTACAAGAAACGTCTGACCTCTGTGATTGCCAACAAGGGTTTTGCCTCCAAGTACTAAGTCATGTTTTGCAGAGGGGTCAAATACTTATTTCCCTCATTAAAATGCAAATCAATTAATAACATTTTTGACATGCGATTTCTGGATTTTTTTGTTGTTATTCTGTCTCTCACTGTTCAAATAAACCTACCATTAAAATTATAGACTGATCATTTCTTTGTCAGTGGGCAAACGTACAAAATCAGCAGGGGATCAAATACTTTTTTCCCTCACTGTATAGGCTAGGCCTACTATAATTATTTCTCAACTTTCCTAATATTAAGCACATTGCTTCTCATTAAAACAGGAGTATAGCCTACCTGGCTGGCATGAAAATGAACCAAGGGAAAAGCGTCCTCCATTCGCTATTTAAGTGCATAGATGACATATATTTTTTTCTGCTGCCCCTGTTTTGAAACAGGCGCATGATAATGGTCCATTCTAAATCAAAACAAATTTCACACATATATTATTTAGTATATGTAAAGACAAGATTAAATCAATAATAGTGTGATGGTTGACAATATTAGCCTATCACTTGTGAATGGTATATTATCACTTGTGAATGATGCCCAGCTTAAGGCAAACAACACATGCTTTTTTTGCGACTTTTTCAAATCATAGTCGCACACCTCATGTAGCCTAGCCCATAGGCCTATATGTTTTGATCACAACTAAAGTGGCCAAATAACTTCTTAAAATTAGGCACATTCATCCTCTTTACAAGGGGTGTAGAGCCTAACTGGCATACATAAGCAGCGCGTGAGTTTCAGGTTTGGGGAAGATACTTTCACCATAAAAAATAAATAATAAAAGCATTACATGCATTAATCACTTTTGAGAATGGTGTTTTCCTGCTAATGGAACATTCACGCTTATAGCCTACTGCCGTGTGCGCTTTGCTGCGCTTATAATGTGAAGAAATAGCCTAATAGTTTATCAACATTTTAAGCTAAACGTTCTCATCTGTTGCGTCAGGCTCATTGCTTAAAACAGTTTTTTTTAATGCTATTGGTTGTATTAATTTGGGATCTATCGCATCCCACAACTATCCCGGACTATGTTTGGAATATTTATTTCTCACACAGAATAGAATAGGTCAACTTTTGTGAATGAGAGACTGATGAAGTGTGTACAGCCTGCGCAAAAAACAAAGCAGAGCTCATACCTTTCATGCAACTTTTTTCAAGTCATCATTAGAGTCGCATCATGCAGCCTTAGAATGTATAAAAAATCAAAACATATAGCCCAACATTTGTATCACAACTAAAGTTACATAAATCATTCTAAATTAAGCATATAGGAGTACCTGTTTCTTTGTTAAACGCTCAACACAGAATAGCCACATGTGCACACTCCCTCAAATCGTTTGGAGAAAATATCCTTTATATTTTATTCAGCTATGTTCAATTGTATTCTTCATACTATAAAATAATATACAATTATTATATAAACAAGCAGGAAAACTTACATCCAGAGGCTGCTTTTCTGGTTGCCGGTGATTTTAATGATGCGTCATTAAGACATGTGATGCACAATTGAGGTTAACACCTGACCATTTCATAAAAACAACAACTCTGTAGGCTAGGCCTAATATAGTTTACTTAATAAATATACACTACCAGTCAAAAGTTTGGACACACCTACTCATTCAACGGTTTTTCTTTATTTTTAAAATGTTTTACATTGTTGAATAATAGTGAAGACATCAAACTATGAAATAACACATATGGAATAATGTAGTAACTAAAAAAGTGTTAAACAAATCAAAATATATTTTAGATATTAGATTCTTCAAAGTAGCCACCCTTTGCCTTGATGACAGCTTCGCACACTCTTGGCATCCTCTCAACCAGCTTCATGAGGCAGTCACCTGGAATGCATTTCAATTAACAGGTGTGCCTTCTTAAAAGTTAATTTGTGGAATTTCTTAAAATAGCCACCCTTTGCCTTGATGACAGCTTTGCACACTCTTGAAAATAGTAAAAAATAAAGAAAAACCTTGGAATGAGTAGGTGTGTCCAAACCTTTGACTGGTACTGTATATATTTGTTTAATGGTCATTTCCCCCCTCCCCCTTCCGTCGGCTCACTTGCCTCGCTCCAATTGTTGCCAGTCACTAGGCTACCTCAGATGCCAACCTACATCACTAGGCTAAATGATGAAGCCTTCAAGGAATTGCAATGTCTTGTTGCAGCCAAGGAACCATCACTAACATTAACATTAGAGCCAAAGCAAGAGCGATGTTTTAGCTACATTTGATGGAGTTGTCTTTGACAAGGAAGGAACCGATTACAGGGCTTGTAAAAAAATGCTGTGGTTTAATCAAATAGGCTTCCAACCGAGAGCGGGACAAGCAGCCTGAAGCGGCATAGCTGCTCTACTCCTAACAACTTTACCGTCAAGCCCAATTGTTTGTGTATTTAACTAAACCCATGCAATCTGAGGTGAAGAGTGAAATAAAAATAGATTGACTTATCCAGTACTGCCGCTGATGTTTTTTATTTTTTATGTTCATGTTGTAAATGTTCATATGTGTGCAGTGCTCAGCTCTAGGCTACAGGTGCTGAGCAGAGCATTCTGCTGGGGTCTCTGTCCTCATCCTTCAGTCTTAATCGCTCTAAATTGAGGTCATTTAGAATATGCTCTTATCCAGAGCAACTTAGGCCTACAGTCAGTGCATTTAACTAAAACAGGTAAGACGACCCCAGGTGGTGAGGGTAGGCAACATCACCTCCGCCACACTGACCCTCAACACGGGGGCCCCCACAGTGGTGTGTGCTTAGTCCCCTCCTGTACTCACTGTTCACCCACGAATGCGTGGCCACGCACGACTCCACCAACATAATCAAGTTTGCTGATGACACGACAGTGGTAGGCCTGATCACCGGCGACGATGAGACCGGAACAACAACCTCTCTCTACCTCAACGTCAGTAAGATCAAGGAGCTGATCGTGGACTACAGGAAGGGGGGGGCGAGAAGTCACGGTCACGCCCCCATCCACATCGACAGGGCTGCAGTGGAGCAAATCAAGAGCTTCAAGTTCCTCGGTGTCCAAATCACTAAGAACTTAAAATGGTACACACACACACACACACACACACACACGCACAGTCGTGAAGAAGGCGCGACAGCGCCTCTTCCCCCTCAGGAGGTTGAAAAGGTTTGGCAAAAGGTTTTACCTTTATACATACAGTATCTACCTCTATCGATCCAGTATCCCTGCACATTGTAAATATGGTACTGGAACTGACCCTGTACAGTGCCTTCGGAAAGTATTCAGACCCCTTGACTTTTTCCACATTTTGTTAAGTTACAGCCTTATTCTAAAATTGATTAAATATTTAAAAAATTCTCAGCAATCTACACACAATACCCCGTAATGACAAAGCAAAAATAGGTTTATAGAAATGTTAGGCAAATGTATTAAAAATTAAAAACAGAAATACCTTCTATACCTTAAGTATTCAGACCCTTTGCTATGAGACTCGAAATTGAGCTCAGGTGCATCCTGTTTCCATTGATCATCCTTGAGATGTTTCTACAACTTGATTCGAGTCCACCGGTGGAACGTTCAATTGATTGGACATGATTTGGAAAGGCACACACCTGTCTACAGTTGAAGTCGGAAGTTTACATACACCTTAGCCAAATACATTTAAACTCAGTTTTTCACAATTCCTGACATTTAATCCTAGTAAAAATTCATAGGTCAGTTAGGATCACCACTTTATTTTAAGAATGTGAAATGTCACAGTATGAAAAATGTATGCACTCACTAACTGTAAGTCGCTCTGGATAAGAGTGTCAGCTAAATGACTAAAATGTAAATGTAATGTCAGAATAATAGTAGAGAGAATTCTTTATTTCAGCTTTTATTTATTTCATCACATTCCCAGTGGGTCAGAAGTTTACATACACTCAATTAGTATTTGGTAGCATTGCCTTTAAATTGTTTAACTTGGGTCAAACGTTTCGGGTAGCCTTCCACAAGCTTCCCACAATAAGTTGGGTGAATTCTGGCCCATTCATCCTGACAGAGCTGGTGTAACTGAGTCAGGTTTGTAGGCCTCCTTGCTCGCACACGCTTTTTCAGTTCTGCCCACACATTTTCTATAGGATTGAGGTCAGGGCTTTGTGATGGCCACTCCAATACCTTGACTTTGTTGTCCTTAAGCCATTTTGCCACAACTTTGGAAGTATGCTTGAAGTTTTTTATTTAGGTTCCCAAAATGCAAAATATGTCCAGTTGTGATGACATTCTTACAATGTTTGTATCAGGGTGCACAGTTGAGGAATTTGTTTGTACAACAATTCATATAAAAACACATATGGCAAGTATATGTAATCACATGACAGTTTATTAGGCATTGGTTGTACAAACATAGTTTTATTGTATTTTGTTGATATTCACAATCGAACCTGGGAGTTTTGGAGTGTTTTCCCCGGAATGAATGCACTGCACCACTAGGATTGGATTTATACACAAATATAAAGCTGTTCGCACCTTTACTCTAACTTCCAGGTTGTGGGTTTTGTCTTTGCAGAGAGAGGATAACTAAATCTAAAAAAAAAAATAGTATCCTCTATTATTTCTTACTCAACCAATCCTCATTATATACTGTAAAGTTGGGATGTTTTGACTTTTATTTTCCTTACGAACTTGATTTAATTTGTTTAGATTTGTTTAGTTTAGATTTTCTTTCTTCCAAAAATAATAAAGTTTTGGAGTATTAAGGTATTATAAGCAATTTTATATTACTTTTCACAATGCAAATTGTTTATAATAATAATAATAATAGGCCTTTAATCTGTTACATTCACTGATAAAATTGACTAAATTTGACCGCCAATATATTTTTGGCAGTGATTTTGTGGTTCGCTGGCCTACAGGGATGGCAGATCGCAGGTTCAAATCTACTTGATGGCCTTTCTTTTAAAAAGCTGTAACTATGTTTGGACAATACCCTAATCAAATATCATGAGAGAAGATTGAAATACCATTAGTGTACAAGTTTGGCAACTTCATATAATAATGTTACACTACACTATCAATATAAGCAGAACATTGCAGCAAAAAATTTTCAGAACTACTTGCATTATTGTTGAAGTATGTTTTTAGAACATTATTAATAATTTAGAATATTATTTTAGAACATCATGCCATAACATTACAGAATAACTTTATAAGATTCTCGAAGGAATGTTTCTTATTTAAGCATTAAGGCATGAGAACCCGGGGATTATTGTGTGATAACTCCCGACTAAGGCCTGTTCTTAGGCCCGGGTTCGAGGGCCTTATTGCTTTTATAAAACATTTGCCAACATATTTATTAAAATATTAATTACATATTTTAACTAATTTTTTGGTTGGTTGTTAGTTATTTTCTCATGTTTTGACCCTGTCGTTAATTCTAATAAACCTATTCAACATTGCTTTGCTAAACAAATAATTGGCATGTAGCAAGCTAGCAGAGATTCAATGATGATGAGAGACAATAACTACAATAAATAATGATTTAATAGATATCCAATAGGCCTACATAGGCAACAACTATTATGGTTGGTGAGTCCGAGCTAACCAAGCTAGTTGGTGATGTTAATAGTGACGTTTCCGTTGATGGCGCACGAGTGGAAGAACAGTCCATGGTCCTGGTGCTGGTTGGTGACAGTCAGTGCATGCTTCTTCTTTGGCGGAGAATGGGACGTCCCACTCACATCATTGCCAGCTAAAATGTCACTCCAGCGCTTTCTGTTCTCCATGTTAGGGGCTGCTAATAACTCTTGAGTGAGCTCTCACACCGATGGCCACTCACAGCCATTATTTCCCTTGCCTCCAGGCCCGCATCGGAAAACCTTTGCATTCTGAATTTGCTACCCAAGCAGGCTGGTCGTTAGTTATCTTCTCATGTTTTGACCCAGTCATTAATTCTAATCATTATATTTATTTGACATTGCTATGCTAAACAAGGTGTTCCACAACTCCTGCATATCAACCAATCAGCATCCAGGATCCAAACAACCCGTTTTATAATTGTTGTTATAGGTGTTAGTACTAATATCTCCATCAACATTAGCTGAATATTCCAGGAATGTTTTCTCAGAACTTCTATTGCTCCAAAATGTTATCGCTGAAGTATGTTCAGGGAACATTATTGGAACAGTCATGTCATAAAATTACACTATAACTATATGGAATGAATTCGCTGCATGTTGTTTTGTGTGTTTTGGATGACGTCTCTATGAATATCAGCACAACGTTCCTGTAATGTTTTCTTAAAACCTATTCAATTGAATCTGGACATAATTGCTTAAGTATGTTCAGGGAATATTTTTGGAACATCATGTCATAATGTCACACTATAACTTTATGAGACCATTATAGGAATATTCCCTCCTTGTTGTTATGGGTGTTTTGAGTAACATATCCATCAACATTAGCAGAACAATCCTGTAATGTTTCCTCAGAACCACTTATATTGCTCCCACATTTTGTTGCGGCAGTACGGTCTAAGAACATTACAGGAAAATTGTGTTATTACATTCCCTGGCAACATAATGAGAATCTTAGGGGAATGTTCTGTGGTAGTTGTTACAGATGTTGTGAACAACATTTTAGTGAATGTTAGGAGAACATTCCAAGGATATCTTATTCTTAGAAAATATATTTGGTGATCAAAAACATTCTTTGAATGTTTGTGGGACGTTATCATCCTAATGTTAATGCTGGGTAGACAGAACCAGAGAGAAGAGTTCATATTTCACACAGACCTTTTCCTACTGTAAATTACTTTAGTGCTACTAATATAAAGGGCAATTCCACCACTTTTCAACCTCATTTTCATTATCTCCAACACAATATCATTGTATACATATTTGAAAATGGCGCATTTCAACGTTTTGTAGAATAAAATATAAAGTTCAAAAGTTCTATCCGATGACATCATCAAAAGTTAAGACATTTTAAAAACAGTGATTTTCAAACACTATGAGATTCGCAATGACCTGGGGACCAAGAAAATACAGGTTGCAGGTTTTGAAAATCACTGTTTTACTTACTTTTAATCCTACCCTGTGATGTCACAGAGAAGCATTTTTTAGGACCTTTCGTCCTATCTTATTAACCAAAGAATAAAGATAGAAACTTGCCGATTTCACATACAGTGCCGTGAAAAAGTATTTGCCCCCTTTCTGATTTTCTCTATTTTTGCAAATAACAAAAAAATTGATGCTTATTTTGATTTATTTAATTAACAAAGTTATGCAACACCCAATTCCAAAGTTATGCAACACCCAATGGGACCCATCTCGTCCAAAAAGTTGACTCAAGTTTGCCAAAAAGTACCTGGAAGCATCTGGATGATCATCAAGACTCTTGAAAGAATGTTCTATGGACAGATGAGTCAAAGGTTTAACTTTTTGGACGACATGGGTCCCATTATGCCTGGTGAAAACCCAAACACTGCATTCCACAGTAAGAACCTTATACCAACGGTCAAGCATGGTGCTGGTAGTGTGATGGTTTGGGGATGCTTTGCTGCCTCAGGACCTGGATGACTTCCCATAATAGGAACCATGAATTCTGCTCTGTATCAGAGAATTCTACAGGAGAATGTCAGGCCATCCATCAAGTCTACCTGAAAATGGCTAAAAAGCAACACATTTTAAGTTTTTGAATGGCCTAGTCAAAGTCCAGACCTATTCCCAATTGAGATGTGGCAGGTCTTGAAATGAGCAGTTCATGCTTGAAAACCCACAAATGTCACTGAGTTAAAGCAGTTCTGCATGGAAGAGGGGTACAAAATTCCTCCACAGCGACGTGAGAGACTGAACAACAACTACAGGAAGTGTTTGGTTGGTGTCATTGCCAGCTAAAGGTGGCACAACCAGTTATTGAGTATAAGGGGGCAATTACTTTTTCACACAGGGGCACTGGGGGTTGCATAACTTTGTTTATGAAATCAATTAAATAAGTATGTAATTGTTGTGTTATTTGTTCACTCAGGTTCCCTTTATCTAATATTAGGTTTTGGTTGAAGATCTGATAACATTCAGTATCATACATATGCAAAAGTAGAGAAAATGCTTTTACAAATACTTTTCCACAGCAATGTATGTAGACACTGGTAGGGTGCTGGAGATAATGAATATGAGGTTGAAAAGTGACGGAATTGCCCTTTAATTCCTGCTAAAGTACAGTGCATTCGGAAAGTATTCAGACCCCTTGACTTTTTTCACATTGTTACGTTACAGCCTTATTCTAAAATGGATTAAATTGTTTTTTCCCCTCATCAATCTCGACACAATACCCCTTAATGACAAAGCAAAAACAGGTTTGTAGAATAAATAAATAAAATATATATATATCACATTTACATAAGTATTCAGACCCTTTACTCAGTACTTTGTTGAAACACCTTTGGCAGCGATTACATCCTCGAGTCTTCTTGGGTATGACGCTACAAGCTTGGCACACCTGTATTTGGGGAATTTCTCCCATTCTTCTCTGCAGATCCTCTCAAGCTCTGTCAGGTTGGATGGGGAGCGTCGCTGCACAGCTATTTTCTGGTCTCTCCAGAGATGTTAGATCGGGTTCAAGTCCATGCTCTAGCTGGGCCACTCAAGGACATTCATAGACTTGTCCCGAAGCCACTCCTGCATTGTCTTGGCTGTGTGCTTAGGGTCGTTGTCCAGTTGGAAGGTGAACCTTCTCTCCAGTCTGAGGTCCTGAGCACTCTGCAGCAGGTTTTCATGAATGCTCCGTTCATCTTTCCCTCGATCCTCACTAGTCTCCCAGTCCCTGCCGCTGAAAAACATCCCCACAGCATGATGCTGCCACCACCATGCTTCACCGTAAGGATGGTGCCAGGTTTTATGCAGACGTAATGCTTGGCATTCAGGCCAAAGAGTTCAATCTTGGTTTCATCAGACCAGAGAATTTTGTTTCTCATGGTCTGAGAGTCCTTTAGGTGCCTTTTGGCAAACTCCAAGCGGATTGTCATGTGCCTTTTACTGAGGAGTGGCTTCCGTCTGGCCACTCTACCATAAAGGCCTGATTGGTGGAGTGCTGCAGAGATGGTCGTCCTTCTGGAAGATTCTCCCATCTCCACAGAGGAACTCTGGAGCTCTGTCAGAGTGACCAACAGGTTCTTGGTCACCTCCCTGACCAAGGCCCTTCTCCCCCAATTGCTCAGTTTGGCCGGGAGGCAGGCTCTAGGAAGAGTCTTGGTGGTTCCAAACTTCTTCTGTTTAAGAATGATGGAGGCCAAACCCTTCCCCGGATCTGTGCCTCGACACAATCCTGTCTCGGAGCTCTACAGACAATTCCTTTGACCTCATGACTTTGTTTTTGCTCTGACATGCACAGTCTACTGTGGGTCCTTATATAGACAGGTGTGTGCCTTTCCAAATCCTGTCCAATCAATTGAATTTACCACAGGTGGAGTCCAATCAAGTTGTAGAAACATCTCAAGGATGATCAATGGAAACAGGATGCACCTGAGCTCAATTTCGAGTCTCATAGCAAAGGGTCTGAATACTTATGTAAATAAGGTGTTTCTGTTTTTTATTTTTAATACATTTGCAAACATTTCTGAAAACCTGTTTTCACTTTGTCATTGTGGGGTATTGTGTGTACATTGAAGAGGATTATTATTTTTTAAATCCATGTGAGAATAAGGCTGTAACGTAACAAAATGTGGAAAAAGTAAAATGGGTCTGAATACTTTCCGAATGCACTGTATATCAGTGGAATGCTATAGTGTTTGATTGTGTTTTTTACTCATCCAGGAGGCCCCCTAACACCCAGATACTTTAAACAGGGCCAGTAGAAAGAGAAAATGGATGTAACACTAGAGAGAGAAAATGGTTGAGAAAATGGTACGGTGTGGCACATGTGGGTGTGTGAAGCGGCCTGTCTGTCTTACACTAGTGGAACAGAGTAGAACACACAAACATGAATAAGGATTTGTTTGATTTTAATACTGTTTTATGAGGTCACAAATAACGTCTCTCACGAGGCGCCTGCCTCATTAACAGACCCTTTGTCTTGGGTGCTGCGCTCTTTTATGACCAAGCACAAACGCATTGAAAAAGACTGCTGGCACATGTAACACAGGTATAAATACATTCTACGAGAGCTGTTCATGACAAATCATAACTTCTGATCAGGAAATGGAAAATGCAAAGCTAATGTTTCTTTGTGGAGCCCAGTGGCTAATTATTTTCTCAGTCCTTATTGTTTGTGCATGCTGCAGGATTTTTTGCCCACGGCTATCCAGTGTCCATTTGTCCTACGGACTAACACATTGACATCATAGAATTCTAAAGATAGCACCAACTGCTCTGGAGCTAATAACAGTATGCTATTGAAAGCCTCTGAGAAATATCTGTACTGTGCTTGCTGGCGGGCTGTAATCTACTCTGCCCCTTTAGCCTGAGAACTGATCCTGAGCCAGTTCTTGCTGTGTGTGTGTCCATCTGTGTGCTACTCTTGGCCAGACTCCCATCACTTCCGAATTTCCCAGGAGTTAGGAGAAAAACATATCTCCCTTACAGACAAATTATATCCCTGCCTTGGCCACTGGCACACACAGATATGAATAAGCTCTGACCCTAATGTTTATATATCCAGCTCTGGTCTGCGCAATATTTATTATCTGCGTGCAGCTGACACGTTACAGAATTCATTGTTTTGTCTCAGTGAAAGTTGGCAAACCAGTGCAAACTCCAGATTGCCCACTATAATATTGAATATTTTATGTGCAAATCTCAGATATATTTATTTTGCCCTCTCTCTGGCTTCTACGATGGTAGAATGACAAAGTTCTAGAAGAACTTTCATATTTGTAATATTTCTATCCAGCCCCTATTTATAATACATTTGACATGTTTATCCTTAATGTCAACTTTGGAAAAGACCACAAACACATAGATAAACACAAAGATATACAATCAAACTTGCACTACATACACACAGCTTTTTTCACACACACACACACACACACACACACACACACACACTGCAACACATACAGTAAATGTTTATTCAAAGCCAATTACTTTGTGGCGAAATCCTGCATGGAGCCTTCACTGTGCGCTGCCACTTTAAGAGTGCATCAGCAGTCAGGAAGGAGAAAATAAAGATAGCACTTCCGGCTCAGTGTGGGAGCTCTCGGTTGTGTAATTTAAATTGATTTTTATGTGGATTTCATGTAATGGACATACACAAAATAGTCCAAATTGGTGAAGTGAAATGAAAAAATGAACTTGTTTCAAAAAATTATAAAAAATAAATAACGGAAAAGTGATGCGTGCATATGTATTCACCCTCTTTGCTATGAAGCCCTTAAATAAGATCTGATGCAACCAATTACCTTCAGAAGTCACATAATTCGTTAAATAAAGTCCACATGTGTGCAATCTAAGTGTCACATGATCTGTCACATGACCTCAGTGTATATATACACCTGTTCTGAAAGGCCCCAGAGTCTGCAACACCACTAAGCAAGGGGCACCACCAAGCAAGTGGCACCATGAAGACCAAGGAGCTCTCCAAACAGGTCAGGGACAAAGTTGTGGAGAAGTACAGATCAGGGTTGGGTTATAAAAAAATATCAAAAACTTTGAACATCCCACGGAGCACCATTATATCCATTATAAAAAAATTGAAAGAAATGGCACCACAACAAACCTGCCAAGAGAGGGCCGCCCACCAAAACTCACGGACCAGGCAAGGAGGGCATTAATCAGAGAGGCAACAAAGAGACCAAAGATAACCCTGAAGGAGCTGCAAAGCTCCACAGCGGAGATTGGAGTATCTGTCCATAGGACCTCTTTAAGCCGTACACTCCACAGAGCTGGGCTTTACGGAAGAGTGGCCAGAAAAAAGCCATTGCTTAAAGAAAAAAATAAGCAAACACATCTGGTGTTCGCCAAAAGGCATGTGGGAGACTCCCCAAACATATGGAAGAAGGTGCTCTGGTCAGATGAGACTAACATTGAGCTTTTTGGCCATCAAGGAAAATGTCTGGCGCAAACCCAACACCTCTCATCACCCCGAGAACACCATCCCCACAGTGAAGCATGGTGGTGGCAGCATCTTGGAAACAGGGAATTGGAAACTGATCAGAATTGAAGTAATGATGGATGGCGCTAAATACAGGGACATTCTTGAGGGAAACTTGTTTCAGTCTTCCAGAGATTTGAGCCGGGACAGAGGTTGTAAGGCAACAAAATAGGAAAAATGCCAAGGGGGGTGAATACTTTCGCAATCCACTGTATGTGCAACTCTGCAGAAGTCTTGTTTATTTTCAGCTTGCTTAGTTTGTAAAGTGTTTAAGTCAACAGCTAAGACCCCCTCTCTCTCTCTCTTACTCTCATTTTCCCTCTATCGTTCCAGTGCTTTACACTGCAGCAGATTTTCTTTTTTTCAATGCGCTCCTTTTGATGTTCAGAGTCGCTGGACTATTATTGCCTTGCCAGACGTATTTGAATGAAGAATGGCGCCAGAGGGGGTGGCTTCTGTTTTACGGGCTCCTAACCAATTGTGTTATTTTGTGTGTTTTTTCATGTTGTTTGTAACTTATTTTGTACATAATGTTGAAGCTACCGTCTCTTATGACCGAAAAGAGCTTCTGGATATCAGAATAGCAATTACTCACCTCGAACTGGACAAAGATTTTTTTATTTAATGAGTCAGACGCAAAGGATATAATGTTGCTCCTAGACAAGGACCAAATCCCCATCATTCGCATTAAGAAAATAAGGAAATACAGGGGTGCAGATCAGGGTGCCTTGTGAGAATTAGTCGGCTAGTGGGTAACCCACCTCTACCATCTGTTCTATTAGCCAACTTGTAATTACTGGAGAATAAACTGGATGAGCTCCGTTCGAGACTATCCTACCAACGGGACATTAAAACCTGTAATATCTTATGTTTCAACGAGTCGTGGCTGAACGACGACATGGATCATATACAGTTGGCTGGGTTTTCCGTGCATCAGCAGGACAGAACAGCTACTGTATGTACGGTAAGACGAGGGGTGGGGGTGTGTGTCTATTTGTCAATAACAGCTGGTGCGCAATGTCTAATATTAAGGTAGTCTCGAGGTATTGCTCGCCTGAGGTAGAGTACCTCATGATAAACTGTAGACCACACTGTCTACCAAGAGAGTTTTCATCTATATTTTCGGTAGCCATTTATTTACCTCCACAAACCGACGCTGGCACTACGTCCACACTCAACGAGCTGTATAAGGCCATAAGCAAACAAGAAAATGCTCACCCAGAAGTGGCACTCCTAGTGGCCAGGGACTTTAATGCAGGCAAACTTACATCCGTTTTACCTCACTTCTACCAGCATGTCACATGTGCAACCAGAAGAAAAAAAACTCTAGACCACCTTTACTCCACACACAGAGATGCGTACAAAGCTCTCCCTCGCCCTCCATTTGGAAAATCTGACCATAATTATATCCTCCTGATTCCTGCTTACAAGCACAAACTAAAGCAGGATGTACCAGTGATTCGCTCAATACGGAAGTGGTCAGATGATGCGGATGCTACGCTACAGGACTGTTTTGCTAGCACAGACTGGAATATGTTCCGGGATTCATCCAATGGCATTGAGGAGTATACCACCTCAGTCACCGGCTTCATCAATAAGTGCATCGACGACGTCATCCCCACAGTGACCGTAAGTACATATCCCAACCAGAAGCCATGGGTTACAGACAACATCCGCACCAAGCTAAAGGCTAGAGCAGCCACTTTCAAGGAGCAGGACACTATTCCGGACGCTTATAAGAAATCCTGCTATGCCCTCAGACAAACCATCAAACAGACAAAGCATCAGTACAGGACTAAGATTGCATCCTACTACACTGGCTCTGACGTTCGTCGGATGTGGCAGGGCTTACAAACTATTACAGACTACAAAGGGAAACCCAGCCGCGATCTGCCCAGTGACGCGAGCCTACCAGACGGGCTAAATGCCTTTTATGCTCGCTTTGAAGCAAGCAACTCTGAAGCATGCATGAGTGCACCAGCTGTTCCGAACGACTGTGTGATCAAGCTCTCCGTAGCCGATGTGAGCAAGACCTTTAAACAGGTCAACATTCACAAGGCCGCGGACGTGTACTCAGAGCATGCGCGGACCAACTGGCAAGTGTCTTCACTGACATTTTCAACCTCTCCCTGACCGAGTCTGTAATATCTACATGTTTCTAGCAGACTGCCATAGTCCCTGTGCCCAAGAAAGAGAAGGTAACTTGCCTAAATGACTACCGCCCCGTAGCACTCACGTCAGTAGCCATGAAGTGCTTTGAAAGGCTGGCCATGGCTCACATCAACACAATCATCCCGGAAACCCCAGACCCACTCCAATTTGCATACCACCCCAACAGATCCACAGATGACGCAATCTCAATCGCTCTCCACAGTGCACTTTCCCACCTGGACAAAAGGAACACCTATGTGAGAATGCTGTTCATTGACTACAGCTCAGCGTTCAACACCATAGTGCCCACAAAGCTCATCACTAAGCTAAGGACCCTGGGACTAAACACCTCCCTCTGCAATTGGATCCTGGACTTCCTAACGGGCCACCCCCAGGTGGTAAGGGTAGGCAACAACACATCTGCCACGCTGATCCTAAACACGGGGTCCCTCTGGGGTGTATGCTTATTCCCCTCCTGTACTCTCTGTTCACCCATGACTGCATGGCCAAGCACGACTCCAACACCATCGTTAAGTTTGCTGACGACACAACAGTGGTAGGCCTGATCACCGACAACGATGAGACAGCCTATAGGGAGGAGGTCAGAGACCTGGCAGTGTGAGGGTTGTGAAGAGGGCACGACAACGCCTTTTCCCCCTCAGGAGACTGAAAGGATTTGGCATGAGTCCCCAGATCCTCAACGTTTTACAGCTGCACCATTGAGAGCATCCTGACCGGTTGCATCACCGCCTGGTATGGCAACTACTCGGTATCCAACCGTAAGGCGCTACAGAGGGTAATGCGTACAGCCCAGTACATCACTGGGGCCAAGCTTCCTGCCATCCAGGACCTCTATACCAGGCGGTGTCAGAGGAAGGCCCAAAAATTTTTCATAGACTCCAGTCACCCAAGTCATAGACTGTTTTCTCTGCTACCGCACGGCAAGCGGTACCGGAGCGCTAAGTCTAGATCCAAAAGGCTCCTTAACAGCTTCTACCCCCAAGCCATAAGACTGCTGAACAACTAATCAACCTACCTGCATGTACAAATATTAGACATTGCACATTGACATTGACTCGGTACTGGTACCCTGTATATAGCCTCATTATTGTTATTTTATTGTGTTACTGTTATGACGAGTTTCTCTGGTATCGAGTACTTCCGGATGTAAGAGAGTAGTTAAACACTTAGATGGAGAGTTGATTCATAGTTATTTAATATTTACAGTACTGGATTCACATGACAAGCGGTACGGGCGTAGCCTATTGTCATCCGAATGACTTACATAGAAAACCTCTCAGTTTATATAATGCTTTCCGAGCTACTTCCATCCAAAAGTTGCCAACCATTATTGAGTGTCAATCATCTCCTACAATAGGATCCCCCTACATGGTATTGTGTGGCACCCTAGCCAGGCTATTCCATCACATACTCCTTCTAAGATTAGCACAAGTGGCCCCCATCTATCTTAGCACGCAGACCTTCTGGCACCCACCAGTGACATAAATAACATCTGGCCCCTCCTCCTTGCTCGGGCAGGCTTCGGCGTTCGTCGTCACCGGAGTACTAGCTGCTACCGATCCATGTATCTATGTTCGACTGGTTTTGTCTTCATTGGTCACACCTGTTTCCCATTATGTAGTTACAGTGGGGGAAAAAAGTATTTAGTCAGCCACCGATTGTGCAAGTTCTCCCACTTAAAAAGATGAGAGAGGCCTGTAATTTTCATCATAGGTACACGTCAACTATGACAGACAAATTGAGAAAAGAAATTCCAGAAAATCACATTGTAGGACTTTTAATGAATTTATTTGCAAATTATGGTGGAAAATAAGTATTTGGTCACCTACAAACAAGCAAGATTTCTGGCTCTCACAGACCTGTAACTTCTTCTTTAAGAGGCTCCTCTGTCCTCCACTCGTTACCTGTATTAATGGCACCTGTTTGAACTTGTTATCAGTATAAAAGACACCTGTCCACAACCTCAAACAGTCACACTCCAAACTCCACTATGGCCAAGACCAAAGAGCTGTCAAAGGACACCAGAAACAAAATTGTAGATCTGCACCAGGCTGGGAAGACTGAATCTGCAATAGGTAAGCAGCATGGTTTGAAGAAATCAACTGTGGGAGCAATTATTAGGAAATAGAAGACATACAAGACCACTGATAATCTCCCTCGATCTGGGGCTCCACGCAAGATCTCACCCCGTGGGGTCAAAATGATCACAAGAACGGTGAGCAAAAATCCCAGAACCACACGGGGGGACCTAGTGAATGACCTGCAGAGAGCTGGGACCAATGTAACAAAGCCTACCATCAGTACCACACTACGCCGCCAGGGACTCAAATCCTGCAGTGCAAGACGTGTCCCCCCTGCTTAAGCCAGTACATGTCCAGGCCCGTCTGAAGTTTGCTAGAGTGCATTTGGATGATCCAGAAGAGGATTGGGAGAATGTCATATGGTCAGATGAAACCAAAATGTAACTTTTTGGTAAAAACTCAACCTAAGTCGTGTTTGGAGGACAAAGAATGCTGAGTTGCATCCAAATAACACCATACTTACTGTGAAGCATGGGGGTGGAAACATCATGCTTTGGGGCTGTTTTTCTGCAAAGGGACCAGGACGACTGATCCGTGTAAAGGAAAGAATGAATGGGGCCATGTATCGTGAGATTTTGAGTGAAAACCTCCTTCCATCAGCAAGGGCATTGAAGATGAAACGTGGCTGGGTCTTTCAGCATGACAATGATCCCAAACACACCGCCCGGGCAACGAAGGAGTGGCTTCGTAAGAAGCATTTCAAGGTCCTGGAGTGGCCTAGCCAGTCTCCAGATCTCAACCCCATAGAAAATCTTTGGAAGGAGTTGAAAGTCTGTGTTGCCCAGCGACAGCCCCAAAACATCACTGCTCTAGAGGAGATCTGCATGGAGGAATGGGCCAAAATACCAGCAACAGTGTGTGAAAACCTTGTGAAGACTTACAGAAAACGTTTGACCTGTGTCATTGCCAACAAAGGGTATATAACAAAGTATTGAGAAACTTTTGTTATTGACCAAATACTTATTTTCCACCATAATTTGCAAATAAATTCATTAAAAATCCTACAATGTGATTTTCTGGATTTTTTTTTCTCATTTTGTCTGTCATAGTTGACGTGTACCTATGATGAAAATTACAGGCCTCTCTCATTTTTGTAAGTGGGAGAACTTGCACAATTGGTGGCTGACTAAATACTTTTAGGGGGGAGTGTCTATAGGAATTGTTAACACTGGGCACACGGATATTTGGCTTGAATAAAATTAAAAGGAGTGTCCAGGGATAGCATGAAGGAATAAGGCCAGGAAATAAGGAAAAAGTATACTTTTAGGACGTCGCTGGTTTAAGGAAGCCCTCAAACGAGGCGATCATTAGGATGGGCCGAAAATCCTGAAAACTCACTAGGTTGATTTTTAAGGTCAGTTCTGGGAACTGGAGTTTGTGGAAGATACATTCCATTGTAAGTTACATCTCGACATATAGTTGACAAGGTGTGTGTTCGAAGTAACCTCTCATTGAATATCTGCAACTCGAGGTAGCAGAAATTTAGGAAGGAACAATGAGAAATAAGGAGCGACGGTATTATGCTTGTGTATTGTATGAACGGATGCATTCCTCTTGAATTGTGTGAGAGGCAGATAGCCTATGCGTGTGTGTGTAAAAGGGGAGGTCTCTGCTGTGTGTCGACTAAGGCTATGATAACAGGGGTTTTAGTTTTTTGTAAGGAAATATGTTAGTTAAGGTTAAAACCTATGAGCCCCTGGGAGGACGTTAGATGTAATGGATAAGAAAATAAGTCTACAGATTAGATTAAAAGATGTGAAGATAGAGGAGAGAGAAAATAGATTGTGGTAAAGTTAAGAAACTTCGAAGTAGGATTTGTGTTTTCTGTTTTCTGTTGGTTTGTGCGTTTTGTTCAGTGTTACTGTTTGTCTGTGTTGGAAATAACGGAGGGACAGCTGGTCTGTCTGCTTTCTGTTGTTTAGCTTGGAGAGAGCTACTTGGGAGAGCTCCTCTCGCTTTGAAATCGCACTGGTGAATGAGCTGCGCATGCGTGGGATTTTATGAGTTTAGAGTTACGTAGAGCAAATATGCCACTCCCCTGCCTACACTGAGCTGCTGTGACACGCAGATTTAGTGCTACAGACAGAGAAGAAAGGGGGTGATTTTGAATACACACGGATAAAGTATTCTGTTTGATAAGTGATTGTTGCTTACCTATCAAACAATTTGATTGAGATACATTGAATTTATAAATGAGAAGATATGTTGACAGATTAAAAATTAAAATAATTAAATAAATAAATAAAATAAAATGTTATTGCGCTATTTATAATATTCCTGAGTTAAGCTGTTTGCTTATTTCTTAGCGCGAATGTGAACATAGGTATGCATAAAATACTAAATTGTTGTCTGTTTCCTTTGTTCTCCTGTCATGTGAGAGACGAGAAGGAGGAGACAGAGAGAGAGAGGAGGTGCTGACCAATGCGTCACGCGACAGTGTGTGCTGCCGCGGATCCAGTCCAATCAAGGCCAGTACTGTTCTGTTCACAAACTTACTTTCCCATACAGGATATTGTGTGTGCCTAGCATATTTCATGTTGTGACAATTTAACAGGGACTTGGCAACAGACTGATCAATTGATGTAATTAAGAATTGCACATTGGAGTTTTTTGTGTATGGGTTGGTTTGATTAGAGTTGTGTTGGAAATCCAGCACTGACATTATTCTGTAAAATTAAGGTAATTGGGTGATTATTAAGCAATTGGTTTGTGAGTGCTGTAGTGTTGCTGGATTACAGGTCTTTCTTTTTTGGATTGCTCTGAAGTTGACTACTTTCCTTTACTATTCCTGATCGGATGTGGTAAGATTGCCACTAATCAATAATTTGGTAAAATAAAATAAAATTAAAATAAATAAGTAGATCAATTGATGGATGAATTAATTGATTAATTAATTAATTGGTTGATTAATTGATTAATTAATTAATTAATTAATTATAAATAAATAATAAATAAAAAATAGGAGGGATTGATAAACAATATAGCTAAAAGTTTTTTGGGTTTACAAATTAATTGGTTTAAAATAATAATAATAATAATAATAATAATAAAATAATTCACAATAAAGGAATATAAAAGAGTTGTTACAATGGGGAAAAAGGACATCAAAACTACGAAAGTAATTACTCCTGTTGATGTAGTACAAAATAGTAATCCTCTAGTTAATGGTATTGCAAGGTTATCTGGAAAATGGAATAAACGTTGGCCTGACATTGAACAACCATGGCCAGTGGACGGGACTCTTGTCCCAGACGTCATCAACATAATGAAAGTGCTTGTGTCAACTTATAAGGTCAAAAGAAGGGGAAAAAAGGGGAACAACGTAAAGAAAAGAGACAAAGAGAGCTGGGTGTTCTTAAGCTGTTTGAAAATGAAGGACAAAAACTGATAAAAGATACAAAAGAAAAGAGACAGAGGTATAGAGAAAATGGCAAAAGAGGCGAAGGTAACAGAAAAACTAATGGCAGAAGTCAATACACCTTTCTCACATACGGATTCAGCAAAAAGACCCCCACCTTACGAGGAAGAAGTAGAGTTTAAGGACGTCTCAGCTTCCAGTGATCATTCAGGAGGGTGATTATTGCATCAGAGATGAAGATGAACTAATAATAGAGAGAGGACAATCAGAAACGACCATAAAGATGAATCCAAACTCCAAAAGTAAGAAGAAAACGAGATGTCTGGAAACTAAGGGTGGAGTGAGGTTCAGGAGGATGGAACTTGAAGATGATGATTATGATGATCAGAGTGATTCAGAAGAGATCATGGGTGGGTATGACCCTGTGATCAGACAGAGGTTGGCCAGAGCGGAAAGAAGGGGTGATGGAAGTTGGAAGAAGAAGGATACAAGAGATTCGATCTCTGATGAAAGTGAGATGGAGACAGCGATGAAGATTTGGAGATTAAAGGTGCTTCATATTCAAGAGGATTTTATCCTACAATGACTAGCACAGAAGAAATAGAAAATATATAGATCGATGCATATCATGCCTGGATAAGGCCAATAATTTAGAAGAAGTAAGAGAACTGGAAGAACAACTCAAGAAGCTGAAGATACAGAAGAAAAAACTGCTGAAAAAAGGATCCCAAGAATTGGAGAAGAGGTATACATTGAGGCCAAGACAAGAGAGCACAAGTAAGAAGATGATGCCAGTGATAATTCGAGGACAGAACCTGGAGTATAAGCCTTTGCAGAATACCGATATGTCAGATATACTTGAGAAGCTGAACCACTCTTCAAGATGGAGCATATCCTTGGATTTCAAAGTTGGAAGAAATTACAGTGGGAACACAGTCTGCCATAGGATACATTAAGAGACTTTTGGCTAATCTCCTTGGGATTCCAGGTATGGAAGACATTTTTCAGAGAGCTGGACTTCATCGATATGTGGGGATTGCGGTGAATGATCCTGAATTGTTGGCTGTAAGTAGAAATCGGCTGTGGAGAGCACTGAAAGATACGTTTCCAACAAATGTGCATCCTGACAACATTCTGATTGACCCACTAGGACAACAAGAAAATCAGAGAGCCTATGTGTCAAGAGTTCATCAAGTGTGGAGAAATATTACCGGAAATGATCCAGATGTGAGTCAAATGGAGCAGTCAATTTTGAGAGCTAAACTACAGATGAGACTGCCCTCATCAGTAAGGAGCAAACTGGCAGAGGTGGTTGGACTTGGAAGCATGACAAAAGGTGTCTATACAGATCATATAGCCCATCAAGTGGATCTGTACCGGAAAAAGGAACACAACCAGAAAGAACAGGACCAAGAAACTCTCAGAAAACTCAATCAAATACAACTGGTGGAGAATAAGAAGGAGAAGAAACAAGCTTTGGTTATGCAGAATCAGTGTGCACGAAATCAACAATCACTGCCACAGCTTCAACTGAACCAGGTCCAACCGCAATTGTACCAGCCACCAATAGCGGTACCAGTTGTTTCATATCCACAGCCAGTTTCTGGACAGACACAGAATTGGAGAGGAAGAGGACGAGAAGGCTTGGGAAGAGGAAGAGGAGGAAGATTTAAGCCATACTTCCAGCAATCTTCAGAAGTGTGTTATAATTGTGGACAGGTTGGTCACTTTGCCCGTGAGTGTAATGGGCCAGGAGGAAACACCAGAGGGTATTTCAGAGGAAGATACAGGGGCTAGTCAAGATCATCTGGAGGACCGGTGAACCCTTATAGGGGCCCGGAGCAAGGATTCTAGAGGTGCCCAGAAGTTCCGAAAGGGGGGGACCGGAAAAAATATCCAACAATTGTGGTGAAAGTAAACAAACGACCATTGGAAGTGATGGCGGATAGCGGAGCTGCTTTTACCTGTGTTCGGCCTGAAGATGCTACACATCTCCCTATGTCCAATCAACTAATTAGGACAATCGGATTTGAGGGAGTGAAACAGCTGATTCCTCTTACGGAACCAATTGAGCTCTGCTATGAAAATCAGAAAATTACAATACCCATACTGGTATCAGAACATACACCTATTGCATTGTTGGGAAGAGATGCATTGTGTAAATTGAACTGTACAATAAAATGTACACCAGACGGCTGTCTGGTAGAAGTGCCAAAGGAAAAGGTTTACCAATTGTTGATGACGACAGAGATGGATTCTTCTTCAGTATTCTGGATTGGAAATCTCAGTGAAGATTTTTTGAAGCAGGCTAAGATATGGGAGAAATTCATTGTGGCAAATGCCAGATGCGAGGCTTCCGGAATATCCATTTCATTGTACGCTCAAGTATTTCAAGAATGCTGCCCAATCGAACTCAGAGGAATGGTTGAGTCATCAACCAAAGAAAGTTCAACTCAGCTCATGTTGCATAATTTTAGGACCACAAGGAGCAGCTATGAAGATAAACACAGATGATTATCTGGATAAAGAATTTGAGATTGAGAAGAGTGTGCCACATGTGACCTTGTTGGTTTCTGAAGACTATAAGCAGAAGCATATAGGAGAAATGATGACAGAAGCAGAGAAAGCTGTTTTCGTACCAATGAAAGAGAATTTGGCGATTTGGAGGAGTGAAGATCAGCGATTTCTCAAAATCATGATTTTGGCTCAAGGACAAGGAGAGCCACAAGCTGTACGGATGACACATGAATCTATTTGCAGTGCGAAGATGGATTCAGACCCTATGAAAGAGGAGATGTTGCAACAAGTTCCAGAATGTTTGTGGTCTCAAAACAGTACTGATATTGGACTTGTGAAATCAGCCCAATTAAGGTGAAAGTTGAACTTCGACCAGGAGCAAAACCTCCTTGGAAGAATCAGTATCCATTGAAAGATGAAGCAATCCAAGGGATTGAACCACAAATTGAAGGACTTTCGAAAGCAGGTGTTTTGAAGACAATAAAAAATCCTCAGAGTAACATGCCTTTGTTGCCTTTGGAGAAACCATGAGGGGTTGATAGTAGCGCCTCTAGACCTATTAGGTCTGATGATTCAGGAAGCACATGGGTTAGCTAATGTTGCAAGGGGGGAGGTTAGGAGAAAGATCACAAAGGAGTATGGTTTTTGGGAACCATATTTGCTTTAACAGGTTGACTATGTCATAGGCAGGTGCACAATCTGTCTGAAAAATAATGTTTGCAGGGGTGTGACTGTTATTACATTCCTACACCAAGAGGTCCTAATATGTCCAACTAAGCTAAAATATGCTCAGTCGGTTGCAAAGTTCTTGTGTGAAGAAGTCATAAGCAGGTGGGGACTTCCCGATCAAATATCCTCAAATTAGTGGGAGAGAGTTTTGTGGATAAATCAGTGAAATGGTTTTTGAAAAAAATGGGGAAAGTCAGGAAAAAGAAAAAAAAAGTTATGAAAACTAGGGTTGAAATAACTCTAGGAAATTTTGAATATCTGATTGTGGGATAATTATATTATTGTGATATTTAGTGTTTTGTTATGAATCAAAAGGGGGAAATGGAATGTGATTCATATATATATCATTCTTATATTATTGTTGATATTGATGTTTTAATTTGCATGTGTTGTTTTGCAAAAGATACTGGTTGTTTTTTTATTTTCTTCCAGAAGTATATGGGTATGTGTAGAGTGGGATTCAAATACTCAAACATGGACAATATGAATGGACTGGAGGAAGTGGAACAAGGAAGGTGTGGAAATGTTCAGATTCCATCATCGACGTTGCATTGAAAGTCGACACTGCTGAGGAGATGCAGTGTAGTGGACTACATTCCAGTGTCTGCAATGATATATAGACATATTTGAATGTGTAATACATAATTTGTGTCATATTCTTTCTGTATTAATTTTTGAAGAATGATGTTTTCTGTTGTTGGATGCATGTGGGGACCTCAGATGTTTTTGTTTATTTCGTGGATGCTTAGGGATATTGGGTCTAGGCAGGGACAGAGAGAATCCACAGGAGGGTCCGATGGGTTGACCAGCCTGAATGTGGACATTTTTGATTGTATTTTGTTTTCTGAGGTTTTCATGTGTATTCAATTGCATCATAGTACTTTGAATCCAAGATGGCATAGCAGTGCGGTCGTGTTTTCTGTAGTGTCCTTTATGTAAATAGCCTGTTTTTAGTTTTTTTGTCTTTTTCGTATATATTTTTCAATCTCACTTTCCATCCTTTAACTAAATATACTTTCCTGCAACCCGCCTCACCCAATGTGGAACGGATTCTGTTGTTTCTTCATACATTTTTATCCAGAACCTCTGGCTGAAACTAGCTAGCTAGCCAGCTAACTAGCTACTTGCTATTAGCGACCGTTTAGCGGTATGGCCTTTATTACCTACCTTATTACCTCTATAACTTACTACATTCGCACACACTGTATATATATTTTCTGTTGTATTTCTGACTTTATGTTTTGTTTACCCCATATGTAACTCTGTGTTGTTGTTTTTATCGCACTGCTTTGCTTTATCTTGGCCAGGTCGCAGTTGTAAATGAGAACTTGTTCTCAACTGGCTTACCTGTTAAATAAAAAAAGTTTAAAATGCATTGATAAAGATTTATAAATTGATCTGGAGTACTTAGGTGGTCGCCTGGGGCAGAGGGGCCGTGAGAGAATTTTCCTGTCTTGATTGATTGATGGATATTTGGAATGAAAGCTGCCAGACAGGTTTTTTGCTCTTTTTTTATTTTATTTCACCTTTATTTAACCAGGTAAGCCAGTTGAGAACAGGTTCTCATTTACAACTGCGACCTGGCCAAGATAAAGCAAAGCAGTGCAATAAAAACAACACAGAGTTACATATGGGGTAAAAACATAAAGTCAAAATACAACAGAAAATATATATACAGTGTGTGCAAATGTAGCAAGTTATGGAGGTAAGGCAATAAATAGGCTATAGTGCAAAATAATTACAATAGTATTAACACTGGAATGCTAGATGTGCAAGAGATTATGTGCAAATAGAGATACTGGGGTGCAAAAGAGCAAAATAAATAACAATATAGGGATGAGGTAGTTGGGTGGGCTAATTTCAGATGGGCTGTGTACAGGTGCAGTGATCGGTAAGTGCTCTGACAACTGATGCTTAAAGTTATTGAGGGAGATAAGAGTCTCCAGCTTCAGAGATTTTTGCAATTCGTTCCAGTCATTGGCAGCAGAGAACTGGAAGGAATGGCGACCAAAGGAGGTGTTGGCTTTGGGAATGACCAGTGAGATATACCTGCTGGAGCGCAGACTACGGGTGGGTGCTGCTATGGTGACCAATGAGCTAAGATAAGGCGGGATTTGCCTAGCAGTGATTTATAGATGGCCTGGAGCCAGTGGGTTTGACGACGAACATGTAGTGAGGACCAGCCAACAAGAGCGTACAGGTCACAGTGGTGGGTAGTGTATGGGGCTTTGGAGACAAAACGGATGGCACTGTGATAGACTACATCCAATTTGCTGAGTAGAGTGTTGGAGGCTATTTTGTAAATGACATCGCGAAGTCAAGGATCGGTAGGATAGTCAGTTTTACGAGGGCATGTTTGGCAGCATGAGTGAAGGAGGCTTTGTTGCGAAATAGGAAGCCGATTCTAGATTTAACTTTGGATTGGAGATTCTTTATGTGAGTCTGGAAGTTGAGTTTACAGTCTAACCAGACACCTAGGTATTTGTAGTTGTCCACATACTCTAGGTCAGGCCCGTCGAGAGTGGTGATTCTAGTCGGGTGGGCGGGTGCCAGCAGCGTTCGATTGAAAAGCATGCATTTAGTTTTACTAGTGTTTAAGAGCAGTTGGAGGCTACTGAAGGAGTGTTGTATGGCATTGAAGCTCGTTTGAGGTTTGTTAACACAGTGTCCAATGAAGGGCCAGATGTATACAAAATGGTGTCGTCTGCGTAGAGGTGGATCTGAGAGTCACCAGCAGCAAGAGCGACATCATTGATATACACGGAGAAAAGTGTCGGCCCAAGAATTGAACCCTGTGGCACCCCCATAGAGACTGCCATAGGTCCAGACAACAGGCCCTCCGATTTGACACACTGAACTCTATCTGAGAAGTAGTTGGTGAACCAGGCGAGGCAGTCATTTGAGAAACCAAGGCTATTTAGTCTGCCAATAAGAATGCGGTGGTTGACAGAGTCGAAAGCCTTGGCCAGGTCGATGAAGACGGCTGCACAGTACTGTCTATTATCAATCGCGGTTATAATATCGTTTAGGACCTTGAGCGTGGCTGAAGTGCACCCATGACCAGCTCGGAAACCGGATTGCATAGCGGAGAAGGTACGGTGGTGTTCGAAATGGTCGGTGATCTGTTTGTTAACTTGGCTTTCAAATACTTTCGAAAGGCAGGGCAGGATGGATATAGGTCTGTAGCAGTTTGGATCTAGAGTGTCACCCCCCTTTGAAGAGGGGGGATGACCGCGGCAGCTTTCCAATCTCTGGGGATCTCAGACGTTATGAAAGAGAGGTTGAACAGACTAGTAATAGGGGTTGCGACAATTTCGCGGCTAGTTTTAGAAAGAAAGGGTCCAGATTGTCTAGCCCAGCTGATTTGTAGGGGTCCAGATTTTGCAGCGCTTTCAAAACATCAGCTGTCTGAATTTGTGTGAAGGAGAAGCGGGGGGGGGGGGCATGGGCAAGTTGCAGCAGAGGGTGCAGAGTTGGTGGCCGGGTTAGTGGTAGCCAGATGGAAAGCATGGCCAGCTGTAGCAAAATGCTTGTTGAAATTCTCGATTATTGTAGATTTATCGGTGGTGATAGTGTTTCCTAGCCTCAGTGCAGTGGGCAGCTGGGAGGAAGTGCTCTTATTCTCCATGAATTTTCCTGTCTTGATTGATTGATGGATATTTGGAATGAAAGCTGCCAGACAGGTTTTTTGCTCTTACACTCCATAACAATTTATTTACACTCCATAACAATTTATTTACACTCCATAACAATTTATTTACACTCCATACAAAAATGTGTCTATATAAAAATGTGTTTATTCTCCATAAATTTTGGTTTATTGCTAAAGTTACTCAAGAACAAAAATTGTTATTTGTCATAATCCTATTCTTTTTGTTTTCGAGACTTAATTAGTCTCGAAGGGGGGAAATATGTAGTATCTGAAAGTCTATGATTTTGCTGACGTTTGCAAATGGTGTAATAGATGAACTTTACTCTGCTTTGCTGAAACATCTGGAAAGCATTACTACATAGCATTCTTGGAATAGAGCACATTTGGAGATATAGGGAGGCCAGGGATTGGTCTATCAAAAACCACCCATCTTGTGTTACATAGGATATAAATACCATGTTTTGAACAAAGGACAGAGAGAATAACATATTAGAGATTGGGCCAGTTGTTCTTCAGATGTCTGCAGGAGTCTGTAAATTGATACTGTAATCTTTGATGTAATAAACCATTATAATCAAGGACAGTGTCAGCGGATTTCTTGTCATCACAGCATATCAGCATCGTTGTCTCGACACCACATCCATATAAGCATTAACTATATGATAAATGATTATGTTTTACCAATTATTCTTAATACCAATTTCGAATATACTCCCCAATTTCTGTTAGGGAAACCCTCCACAGACAGAGAAATCAATGGTCTGAAAGTCAGGTGATTCTTGAAATTCTGGAAGATCTTGAAGTTCTTGGATGTTCTCGAAGGTCTGTCCCTCCGCCGAGGGAATCAGCCAGAACACGTAGCTCATTAGAAGCATTCCCCTTGCCATCATCTCCCATCACCTGATCCTTGTCAGCTCCAGCGTCCTCAGCTCCCTCATCTCTAGGTCGTTGGTTTCCTCGTAGTACTCTGTTGCAGTGATTTAGATGATACCAGGTTGATCTCCCCTCTATCCGTACATCCATTGGTGTAGCCTGGGTGATGATACAGTGGGAAAAAAGTATTTAGTCAGCCACCAATTGTGCAAGTTCTCCCACTTAAAAAGATGAGAGAGGCCTGTAATTTTCATCATAGGTACACGTCAACTATGACAGACAAATTGAGGAAAAAAAATCCAGAAAATCACATTGTAGGATTTTTATGAATTTATTTGCAAATTATGGTGGAAAATAAGTATTTGGTCACCTACAAACAAGCAAGATTTCTGGCTCTCACAGACCTGTAACTTCTTCTTTAAGAGGCTCCTCTGTCCTCCACTTGTTACCTGTATTAATGGCACCTGTTTGAACTTGTTATCAGTATAAAATACACCTGTTCACAACCTCAAACAGTCACACTCCAAACTCCACTATGGCCAAGACCAAAGAGCTGTCAAAGGACACCAGAAACAAAATTGTAGACCTGCACCAGGCTGGGAAGACTGAATCTGCAATAGGTAAGCAGCTTGGTTTGAAGAAATCAACTGTGGGAGCAATTATTAGGAAATGGAAGACATACAAGACCACTGATAATCTCCCTCGATCTGGGGCTCCACGCAAGATCTCACCCCATGGGGTCAAAATGATCACAAGAACGGTGAGCAAAAATCCCAGAACCACACGGGGGGGACCTAGTGAATGACCTGCAGAGAGCTGGGACCAAAGTAACAAAGCCTACCATCAGTAACACACTACGCCGCCAGGGACTCAAATCCTGCAGTGCAAGACGTGTCCCCCCTGCTTAAGCCAGTACATGTCCAGGCCCGTCTGAAGTTTGCTAGAGTGCATTTGGATGATCCAGAAGAGGATTGGGAGAATGTCATATGAAACCAAAATATAACTTTTTGGTAAAAACTCAACTCGTCGTGTTTGGAGGACAAAGAATGCTGAGTTGCATCCAAAGAACACTATACCTACTGTGAAGCATGGGGGTGGAAACATCATGCTTTGGGGCTGTTTTTCTGCAAAGGGACCAGGACGACTGATCCGTGTAAAGGAAAGAATGAATGGGGCCATGTATCGTGAGATTTTGGTGAAAACCTCCTTCCGTCAGCAAGGGCATTGAAGATGAAACGTGGCTGGGTCTTTCCAGCATGACAATGATCCCAAACACACCACCCGGGGCAACGAAGGAGTGGCTTCGTACGAAGCATTTCAAGGTCCTGGAGTGGCCTAGCCAGTCTCCAGATCTCAACCCCCATAGAAAATCTTTGGAGGGAGTTGAAAGTCTGTGTTGCCCAGCGACAGCCCCAAAACATCACTGCTCTAGAGGAGATCTGCATGGAGGAATGGGCCAAAATACCAGCAACAGTGTGTGACAACCTTGTGAAGACTTACAGAAAACGTTTGACCTGTGTCATTGCCAACAAAGGGTATATAACAAAGTATTGAGAAACTTTTGTTATTGACCAAATACTTATTTTCCACCATAATTTGCAAATAAATTCATAGAAAATCCTACAATGTGATTTTCAGGATTTTTTTCCTCATTTTGTCTGTCATAGTTGACGTGTACCTATGATGAAAATTACAGGCCTCTCTCATCTTTTTAAGTGGGAGAACTTGCACAATTGGTGGCTGACTAAATACATTTTTTCCCCACTGTATATGGTCCTTTTACAGTGAGGGAAAAAAGTATTTGATCCCCTGCTGATTTTGTACATTTGCCCGCTGATAAAGAACTTATCAGTCTATAATTTTAATGGTAGGTTTATTTGAACAGCGAGAGACAGAATAACAACAAAAAAATCCAGAAAAACGCATGTCAAAATTTTTATAAATTGATTTGCATTTTAATGAGGGAAATAAGTATTTGACCCCCTCTCAATCAAAGATTTCTGGCTCCCAGGTGTCTTTTATACAGGTAACAAGCTGAGATTAGGAGCACACTCTTAAAGGGAGTGCTCCCAATCTCAGCTTGTTACCTGTATAAAAGACACCTGTCCACAGAAGCAATCAATCAATCAGATTCCAAACTCTCCACCATGGCCAAAACCAAAGAGCTCTCCAAGGATGTCAGGGACAATATTGTAGACCTACACAAGGCTGGAATGGGCTACAAGACCATCGCCAAGCAGCTTGGTGAGAAGGTGACAACAGTTGGTGCGATTATTCGCAAATGGAAGAAACAAAAAAGAACTGTCAATCTCCATCGGCCTGGGGCTCCATGCAAGATCTCACCTCGTGGAGTTGCAATGATCATGAGAACGGTGAGGAATCAGCCCAGAACTACACGGGAGGATCTTGTCAATGACCTCAAGGCAACTGGGACCATAGTCATCAAGAAAACAATTGGTAACACACTACGCCGTGAAGGACTGAAATCCTGCAGCACCCGCAAGGTCCCCCTGCTTAAGAAAGCACATATACAGGCCCGTCTGAAGTTTGCCAATAAACATCTGAATGATTCAGAGGAGAATTGGGTGAAAGTGTTGTGGTCAGATGAGACCAAAATCGAGCTCTTTGGCATCAACTCAACTTGCCGTGTTTGGAGGAGGAGGAATGCTGCCTATGACCCCAAGAACACCATCCCCACCGTCAAACATGGAGGTGAAAACATTATGCTTTGGGGGTGTTTTTCTGCTAAGGGGACAGGACAACTTCACCGCATCAAAGGGACGATGGACGGGGCCATGTACCGTCAAATCTTGGGTGAGAACCTCCTTCCCTCAGCCAGGGCATTGAAAATGGGTCGTAAATGGGTATTCCAGCATGACAATAACCCAAAACACACGGCCAAGGCAACAAAGGAGTGACTCAAGAAGAAGCACATTAAGGTCCTGGAGTGGCCTAGCCAGTCTCCAGACCTTAATCCCATAGAAAATCTGGGGGAGCTGAAGGTTCGAGTTGCCAAACGTCAGCCTCGAAACCTTAATGACTTGGAGAAGATCTGCAAAGAGGAGTGGGACAAAATCCCTCCTGAGATGTGTGCAAACCTGGTGGCCAACTACAAGAAATGTCTGACCTCTGTGATTGCCAACAATGGTTTTGCCACCAAGTACTACGTCATGTTTTGCAGAGGGGTCAAATACTTATTTCCCTCATTAAAATGCAAATCAATTTATAACATTTTTGACATGCGTTTTTCTGGATTTTGTTGTTGTTATTCTGTCTCTCACTGTTCAAATAAACCTACCATTAAAATTATAGACTGATCATGTCTTTGTCAGTGGGCAAACGTACAAAATCAGCAGGGGATCAAATACTTTTTTCCCTCACTGTATCTTTAACCTATCCCTTTTAAAAATACCTTCTTAAGAATCCTCATTATCTGTCCATGCTGATAAATCACTGATATATGGTTCCCCATAGAAAAATCCTAATTTACTTAACATCCATTCACACATGATTTTCACTACTTTTAAAAGAGACTTGTTTCAAATGCGGATTTGTCTGTAATAATTTAGTCATTTCCTTTCTCTCTCTTCGAGGTAAATGACGCTCTGATTTACTCTTAATGGTGACTGTCTTTCCAGATACCGGTCTACTAAGTTGGCTATCCATTACTTTTATTAGTTCATGCAATATTAGTAATCAAATACTTGAATCAAATCCCCAACTTGATCTTTATTAAAATGTCTTTGCCTATTTTGTCATTGGTGCCATGATTCAACATGCTTAATTGTATCTGCTCTGATTCTTTATGCAGTATGAGTTATTGTTCTCTCTCTCTTTCCTGACCGTTTTGAGTAATTTCACAAAGGACTAATTTTTATGATGATTTACCAGACCAAAGGCCCATAACCTATTCCTTTTATGATGATACAACACATCATAAGTCCATAACCTATCTCTTTATAATGTTTCTATACACTAAGGGATTCCTGCGCCCAATCTTTTTAATCCAATCTCTTTATAATGTCAATACACATTAAGGGAAGTCCTGCGCCCACTCGTTTATCCTCTGTTGCTTTTTACTCATTACTCTGAACACACCCTGTTTTTGAATCATAGCACCATGTCATTGTCTAATTTGATATTTCTCCTTACATCTGTTTATGTACTTGAATACCACTCATCTATTCCCTTCAAAACAATATTTAATTTTAAACGCTCGTTACAGCTCAGCTTTACCACTGATAAGCAGAATTTAACCTAATCAACAAATGAAAGTCTGCTTACCTGTTAGTTCGGCTGTAAACTGCATCCTGTTCGTTTAGACACCAATCTGTTCTGACGAGTTTCTCTGGTATCGAGTACTTCCGGATGTAAGAGAGTAGTTAAACACTTAGATGGAGAGTTGATTCATAGTTATTTAATATTTACAGTACTGGATTCACATGACAAGCGGTACGGGCGTAGCCTATTGTCATCTGAATGACTTACATAGAAAACCTCTGAGTTTATATAATGCTTTCCGAGCTACTTCCATCCAACAGTTGCCAACCATTATTGAGTGTCACTCATCTCCTACAATAGGATCCCCCTACATGGTATCGTGTGGCACCCTAGCCAGGCTATTCCATCACGTACTCCTTCTAAGATTAGCACAAGTGGCCCCCAATCTATCTTGGCACGCAGACCTTCTGGCACCCACCAGTAACATAAATAACATATGGCGTGTCCTTATCCTCTCTCCCACATACATCTCAGGAGTTTAAATACATTAACAAATACTGTATAAAAAGACGTTATATCAGTTACTTTTTTTACTTTAGTTAATTTAGTAAATACTTAACTCTATTTTCTTAAAACAGCATTGTTGGTTAAGGGCTTGTAAGTAAGCATTTCACGGTAAGGTCTACACCTGTTGTATTTGGCGCATGTGACAAATAAAAATTGATTTGGGTTGACATTTTAGTTAAAGGGAGGTTGCGTGCAAGTTTATTTATTGTTGTTTGAACTGTATTGATTTGGTGTGGTACTATTGACATTTGGCCGAGAAGATTTAGGACTTTTTAAGGCCTTTATTTTGTCTATGAACACACCCCCACTCACCCATTCATTCCCCCCTCACTCCTCCACTGGGAGGTAATACAGAATATTGCAAATTCTCTAAGGGTTATGACTGGGTTCTTTCTAGTCAATTGTTTCTATGAAGTTGCCTTTGAATTGCTCTGCCATTATTCTTATATGAGGTATTATTGGTTGGGTTACACCTGTGCTGTGTCTTATCCTTTCTCTCCACTAGCTATCTGGAAAACAGGCTACCCTCTAGGCAGTCTGTTCTGCTGATGTGTGTGTGTCTGGTAGCGGGTCTCTATCTATCCTACTCTTTTCCTTTCGGCAGGGTTAATACCTGCCTGGCGCCCGAACAAAAATATTTTTTTCTTTACCCTCTCTAACTTTATGTTCGTATTCGTATCTTTTATTATTTCTTATTGTTGTTGCATTGTCGAGAAGGAACCTGCAAGTAAGCATTTTGGTGGATGGTGTATACCATGTGTATCCTCTACAAACGACTAATACAACTTGAAACTTGAAATAAAACTTCAAACACACACACACACTGCACACACATACAGTGGGGAAAAAAAAGTATTTAGTCAGCCACCAATTGTGCAAGTTCTCCCACTTAAAAAGATGAGAGAGACCTGTAATTTTCATCATAGGTACACGTCAACTATGACAGACAAAATGAGAAAAAAAATCCAGAAAATCACATTGTAGGATTTTTAATGAATTTATTGGCATATGATGGTGGAAAATAAGTATTTGGTCAATAACAAAAGTTTCTCAATACTTTGTTATATACCCTTTGTTGGCAATGACACAGGTCAAACGTTTTCTGTAAGTCTTCACAAGGTTTTCACACACTGTTGCTGGTATTTTGGCCCATTCCTCCATGCAGATCTCCTCTAGAGCAGTGATGTTTTGGGGCTGTCGCTGGGCAACACAGAATTTCAACTCCCTCCAAAGATTTTCTATGGGGTTGAGATCTGGAGACTGGCTAGGCCACTCCAGGACCTTGAAATGGTTCTTACGAAGCCACTCCTTCGTTGCCCGGGCGGTGTGTTTGGGATCATTGTCATGCTGAAAGACCCAGCCACGTTTCATCTTCAATGCCCTTGCTGATGGAAGGAGGGTTTCACTCAAAATCTCACGATACATGGCCCCATTCATTCTTTCCTTTACACGGATCAGTCGTCCTGGTCCCTTTGCAGAAAAACAGCCCCAAAGCATGATGTTTCCAACCCCATGCTTCACAGTAGGTATGGTGTTCTTTGGATGCAACTCAGCATTCTTTGTCCTCCAAACATGACGAGTTGAGTTTTTACCAAAAAGTTATATTTTGGTTTCATCTGACCATATGACATTCTCCCAATCCTCTTCTGGATCATCCAAATGCACTTCAGACGGGCCTGGACATGTACTGGCTTAAGCAGGGGGACACGTCTCGCACTGCAGGATTTGAGTCCCTGGCGGCGTAGTGTGTTACTGATGGTTGGCTTTGTTACTTTGGTCCCAGCTCTCTGCAGGTCATTCACTAGGTCCCCCGTGTGGTTCTGGGATTTTTGCTCACCGTTCTTGTGATCATTTTGACCCCACGGGGGTGAGATCTTGCGTGGAGCCCCAGATCGAGGGGAGATTATCAGTGGTCTTGTATGTCTTCCATTTCCTAATAATTGCTCCCACAGTTGATTTCTTCAAACCAAGCTGCTTACCTATTGCAGAATTCAGTCTTCCCAGCCTGGTGCAGGTCTACAATTTTGTTTTTGGTGTCCTTTGACAGCTCTTTGGTCTTGGCCATTGTGAAGTTTGGAGTGTGACTGTTTGAGGTTGTGGACAGGTGTCTTTTATACTGATAACAAGTTCAAACAGGTGCCATTAATACAGGTAACGAGTGGAGGACAGAGGAGCCTCTGAAAGAAGAAGTGACAGGTCTGTGAGAGCCAGAAATCTTGCTTGTTTGTAGGTGACCAAATACTTATTTTCCACCATAATTTGCAAATAAATTCATTAAAAATCCTACAATGGGATTTTCTGGATTTTTTTTCCTCAATTTGTCTGTCATAGTTGACGTGTACCTATGATGAAAATTACAGGCCTCTCTCATCTTTTTAAGTGGGAGAACTTGCACAATTGGTGGCTGACTAAATACTTTTTTTCCCCACTGTATACTATGCAATCTCTCCTGGCCAGCTCGCTGAAACATGTAAAGTGGTATTTTCCACTCTTATCTGGCTGAGGTTAGCACAGCTGGGAGGAGGCCGTTTGTCTGTCTGAAGGCAGGTCTATAAAAGCATGGCACACAGACACAGGCTCTGACTTTGAATGAACCACACACTGCAGGAGCAGATTGCCCCATGGTTCCTCCTGTCCTATCTGAAATAAGAGCCACAAACAACTGGCTGGCCTGTTCAAATTTACAGCCCATTTATTTTCCCATATTCCGAACACACAGACATTTAATGTCCCCATGTATTGAACGATTGAGAACTCATCGCACTACCCTCCGACCGCAAGGCACTACAGAGGGTAGTGCGTATGGCCCAGTACATCACTGGGGCCAAGCTTCCTGCCATCCAGGACCTCTATACCAGGCGGTGTCAGAGGAAGGCCCTAAAATGGGGCGGCAGGTAGCTTAGTGGTTAAGAGCGTTGTACCAGTAACCAAAAGGTCGCTGGTTCTAATCCCCGAGCCGACTAGGTGAAAAATATGTCGATGTGCCCTTGAGCAAGGCACTTAACCCTAATTGCTCCTGTAAGTCGCTCTGGATAAGAGCGTCTGCTAAATGACCAATTTATTATTATTTATTATTTACCCAGACTATTTGCATTGCCCCCCCCCCCACTGCTGCTACTCTCTGTTTATTATCTATGCATAGTCACTTTAATAACTCTACCTACATGTACATATTACCTCAATTACTTCGACTAACCGGTGCCCCCGCACATCTTGCGTGGAGCCCCAGATCGAGGGAGATTATCAGTGGTCTTGTATGTCTTCCATTTCCTAATAATTGCTCCCACAGTTGATTTCTTCAAACCAAGCTGCTTACCTATTGCAGATTCAGTCTTCCCAGCCTGGTGCAGGTCTACAATTTTGTTTCTGGTGTCCTTTGACAGCTCTTTGGTCTTGGCCATAGTGGAGTTTGGAGTGTGACTGTTTGAGGTTGTGGACAGGTGTCTTTTATACTGATAACAAGTTCAAACAGGTGCCATTAATACAGGTAACGAGTGGAGGACAGAGGAGCATCTTAAAGAAGAAGTTACAGGTCTGTGAGAGCCAGAAATCTTGCTTGTTTGTAGGTGACCAAATACTTATTTTCCACCATAATTTGCAAATAAATTCATTAAAAATCCTACAATGTAATTATCTGGAGAAAAAAAATCTCAATTTGTCTGTCATAGTTGACATGTACCTATGATGAAAATTACAGGCCTCTCTCATCTTTTTAAGTGGGAGAACTTGCACAATTGGTGGCTGACTAAATACTTTTTTTCCCCACTGTATACAACCTCGCTATTGTTATGTTTACTGCTGCTCTTTAATTATTTGTTAGTTTTATTTCGTATTATTTTATATTTGATTTTTTTTTGATTTTTTTTGGTATTCTTTCTTAAAACTGCATTGTTGGTTAAGGGCTTGTAAGTAAGCATTTCACTGTAAGGTCTACACTTGTTGTATTCGGCGCATGTGACATAGAATTTGATTTGATTTTAATCAATGGCTTGTACTTCTCACACTAAAATGTGAGCTTGTAGACCTTATTTACTGCTCCTCATATAACCTCTAATGCTTCACTATTTCTCATTGGTCTTTCTTCAGTGATCTCCGCTTTCCCAATGTAATGGCCACCATACAGACACATACAGTACATATATTATCACCTAGCGCTAGCCATCGGAGTCGAATGGCCCCCAGAGAGCTGTTGGTCTGCCATAATGGATCCCCTAAAGTTTCTGTTGTGCCTTACTGCCTTTTAACCCAGAGCCAGCAGAGCATTGCCAGAGAGTAACTCAGCTCATCCATCACTAATATCAGGTGCCCACCTGGGTGATGCATGCTGGCCATTTTGGACTAGGACATCCCAGGACACGACACATCATAGCTATGCAGTACCATAACTGCAGTCTGGGAGGAGAGGGACTTTGAGTTGTTGTTATTTCTGTTGGAATGGAATAAGACCATTTAGCAAATGTACAATACATTGCGGTCTCTACTTTGCTATGATTCTCCCTCAATTCATGACACCAAAATATTTTCTCCTGTATGAGAACTACAATGAGAACAAGTTTGTTGACTGGTTGCATTAATATTTTAGGTAATTGTGAACTCGCGACTAATTGTGACAAAAGTAGAAAAATGTCTTTAGGTGTGGGTGTGTGCAATTACATTAGCAAAATGTGTCTGCGATAATTGGGTTAGCACTTCTCTAACAACATCCTCTCCGCCCCCGCTTTTATTGTCTTTTAACTTTCTGGCCGATTATGAAAACAGAAAAACTAAACAAGGGGATGCTTCATGTTGATGATATAATGTTGTGGAAACTTTACAGTAGCAGGTGGCAGAACGACTTGAGCAATTCTCCCTCCTTCAATTGGAACAACAGCTCATTATAATCTTGGAATAATCAAAAGGAAACATAGCTCCAAGCAGCAATGATTGGGGTTCACAGGATGGCAGAAAGGACACAAGATTAGTTGGATAACAAAGCAAGCACTCTATCATGTAGGAACTATCTTCCTTTATGTGCAATCAGTGAAAGCATTACCGTGTTGATATAAATCTCAGTTGGTACACTCAACATTAGCATTCCCAAATAGTTCAATGGACTCTCATAGCAGTAATATGCTGACTGCCTAGCGGCAGGACTCATTCTCATTTTACAGAATAAAATTACCACTTTTCACTACATTCAGACCACATAATAGGGCAGCAATATGTGATTATACAGATCATATACTAATCACGATATTTCACATTGTTCATCTGCATAATTTAAATCTAAGATGCAAAACGGATGTCAAGGGGAAAAAATGATCTAAGAAATATTACAAAAGTTAATTCATATTTCCTTATTTTTTAAGATATAAATTCCAAACTTAACATGGTTCATCATGGGCTCCCGAGTGGCGCAGTTGTCTAAGGTACTGCATCGCAGTGCTTGAGGCGTCACTACAGACCATCATGGTAATGTCTTTGATGACCCTTAAAATTTTACATTTGAGTCATTTAGCAGACGCTCTTATCCAGAGCGACTTACAGTTAGTGAGTACATACATTTTTCATACTGGCCCCCCATGGGAATCAAACCCACAACCCTGGCGTTGCAAGCACCATGCTCTACCACCTGAGCTACAGGGGACTATAGGCCAATGTGAAGTGGATTTACAAAGGATGAAAATTGATACGTAAAATCTGATTTCCTGATTGATCAATAACTCAGCCATCTCTTAACCAATCCCTTAGCTGTTTCGGGCCTACATACCAAATTTGGTGTTATTTGGACTCATGATAAGATTCTTTCCAACATTTCCAAGATGGTGGAGAATCTGGCCTGACGGACCTTATGGGTCCTTGAGGCAAATTCGTTCAGCATGAGGAAAGTCACCTACATACAAATGTTCAATTCTCTTGGTCAAACGGGGCAGCGGATATGAGGGTTTAAGTGAGACTGATTATAACAGCGCCACCTATAGGCCAATTGGTGCCATTCCTTTTTACCAAGTTACTCATGGCCTCTAGTGTTAATTCAAATAAAATATATACAAAAATAAATTGATCACAAGGTCATACAAAGGTATAATCATTGATAGGTATGCAGAAGAGCTGCTTAAAATAAACATATATGTATTTCTTTATTTTTACTGTTTTTTACATTGTAGAATAATAGTGAAGACATCAAAACTAATCAAATCAAAATATATTTGAGATTTGAGATTATTCAAATAGCCACCCTTTGCCTTGATGACATCTTTGCACACTCTTGGCATTATCTCAACCAGCTTCATGAGGTAGTCACCTGGAATGTATTTCAATCAACAGGTGTGCCTTTTAAAAGTTAATTTGTGGAATTTCTTTCCTCCTTAATGCGTTTGAGCCAATCAGTTGTGACAAGGTAGGGGGGGGATTACAGAAGATAACCCTATTTGGTAAAAGACCAAGTCCATATTATGGCAAGAACAGCTCAAATAAGCAAAGAGAAACAACAGTCCATCATTACTTTAAGACATGAATGTCAGTCAATACGGAAAATGTCAAGAACTTTGAAAGTTTCTTCAAGTGCAGTCGCAAAAACCATTAAGCGCTGTGATGAAACTGGCTCTCATGAGGACCGCCACAGGAAAGGAAGACCCAGAGTTACCTCTGCTGCAGAGGATAAGTTCATTAGAGTTACCAGCCTCAGAAATTGCAGCCCAAATAAATGCTTCACAGAGTTCAAGTAACAGACACATCTCAACATCAACTGTTCAGAGGAGACTGTGATTTTTATTTTGTTTTATTTAACTAGGCATGTCAGTTAAGAACAAATTCTTATTTACAATGACGGCCTACACCGGCCAAACCCGTACGACGCTGGGCCAATTGTGTGCCACCCTACGGGACTCCCAATCACAGCCGGTTGTGATACAGCCTGGAATCAAACCAGGGGGTCTGTAGTTACGCCTCAAGCACTGAGATGCAATGCCTTAGACCGCTGCGCCACTTGGGAGCCCTTCATGGTTGGATTGCGGCAAAGAAACCACTACTAAAGGACACCAATAATAAAAAGAGACTTGCTTGGACCAAGAAACACGAGCAATGGACATTAGACCGGTGGAAATGTGTCCTTTGGTCTGGAGTCCAAATTTGAGATTTTTGGTTCCAACCGCCGTGTCTTTGTGAGATGCGGTGTGGGTGAACGGATGATCTCCGCATGTGTATTTCCCACCGTAAAGCATGGAAGAGGAGGTGTTTTGGTGTGGGGGTGCTTTGCTGGAGACACTGTCTGTGATTTATTTAGAATTCAAGGCACACTTAACCAGCATGGCTACCACAGCATTCTACAGCGATACGCCATCCCATCTGGTTTGGGCTTAGTGGGACTATCATTTGTTTTTCAACAGGACAATGACCCAACATACCTCCAGGCTGTGTAAGGGCTATTTGACCAAGAAGGAGAGTGATGGAATGCTGCATCAGATGACCTGGCCTCCACAATCCCCCAACCTCAACCCAATTGAGATGGTTTGGGATGAGTCGGACGACAGAGTGAAGGAAAAGCAGCCAACAAGTGCTCAGCATATGTGGGAACTCCTTCAAGACAAGCATTCCAGGTGAAGCTGGTTGAGAGAATGCCAAGAGTGTGCAAAGCTGTCATCAAGGCAAAGGGTGGTTATTTGAAGAATCTCAAATATATTTTGATTTGTTTAACACTTTTTGGGTTACAACATGATTCCATATGTGTTATTTCATAGTTTTTCTACAATGTAGAAAATAGTAAACATAAAGAAAAACCCTTGAATGAGTAGGTGTGTCCAAACCTTTGACTGGTACTGTGTAATAATATAACAATGTAAAATGTCAACATAAATAGTTAGATACTGACTGATTTGTGTTCCAAAATGGCTTAGCATACAAGAAAGGAAAGAGAAAAAAAAGGGTAGTCACTTATGGCAGAGCATTAGTATCTAAAATTCCAGTGATAGATAGTGATCTTTTTTTTTTGACAATGTTTCCAAAGTTTCTGTCTGCCAAATTAGAATAAAAGTTACCAATGTATGCTTGAATTATTTGACCATGTCGCTGTGAACACCTAATAAATAAATAATTCATTTCCTCTTTGATTCGATTAGTGAGTAACAAAAAGCTGTGGTCGTTTTTTGCATGTGTATACTCAGACAACCTGTTTGGTGGATTGTGCTGACAGCTTCTGTGTGTGGGTGTGTGTGTGCCCGTGCGTGTGTGTGTGTGTGTGTGTGTGTTGCTTTGTAGGAGAGGAGACGGCTGCAGAAGGACATACTGCAGCTCAACACCTACGTGGCTTTGTTCACATTCACACCCCAGGAAAGTGAAGACCTGGAGATGAGGTCAGTGGGATCCACACACACACACACACACACACACACACACACACACACACACACACACACACACACACACACACATTTTCTTTGTAATCACATTGTGTTAACAATTACCTTTGCTCCTTTTGAATGTCTAACACATACTGTGTTTACCTAGATAAGCAGGCAGGCGTCACGGAATGCATGCTCTAATCACTGCTCAATAGATATTTGTCAGTGTTCTTCTCTAAAACAAGATGAACAAACATTGTCTTTTTTGTTACGCATGATAATTTAATTTTCTGTGATTTGTGTGATCTTCCGTTTTATACCTGCTCAGTTTAACAACCGTAAGACCATCTCTTAATCATACACTCTCAGAAAAAAAGGTATCGAATTGAACGTACAGTTTTTCTCAATCGTGTACAAGCATTTTTTTGAACAATATTGTTGACACACAACTCTGTGGCCTTTTGCGAAACAGTACATGTGTTTTCAAAATGTAGTTGCCTTCTCAAAACATAAATACATTAATCAAAAAATTGCAAATACATTCATCAAAAATATTAATTAAAAAGATTAACGCAAACGTACATATCTCTTGAGTACAAGCAGACAAAACAAAGTTTGTAAAAAATACAAGTAGATCAATACATTTTCTTTGCGGTCACTAAATCATGATGATCAAAATTGGAAGTACAACTATCCAAAGGTGCAGAATTATGGGCAATTACTCTCCTTTTCATGCATATTTCACCAAACCATTTCATACACATCAAATATTATTCCTGATTTTAAAAAGGAAGAAGAAAAAGCACATTGTGTAAAGGATTCATTCTTTGGTATCATCACAATCCAAATCCATGTATTCAATACATAGACTGGTTTGCTCATAGTTTTGTAGACTTTCCATTGGCGCACAGAAACACAATTCACAATTGAAATAAGGAAGGGTGAATACAATGGAGGAACACAACTGATATGAATGTATTGGCCTCCACACCAAAGCAAAGCTCTAAAATGAAGGTCACAATGTTAGAGACGATAACTTAGGAGTAACCCAAAGTTACTTAGAAGTAACCCAACTTAAGTCTCTGCATCTCTGCATGTCCGCAATATTGTAAAAAATCATACAAATTTGACAGGCCCCATTTGCCTAGATACAGTATTTCTCTATATTGTACATGGTATGACACTGATGGGGTGATTTAGAATTGTGTGCAGTACTAGTTCACTGATTGCCGGAAACAGTAAACACAATTGCACACATTTCTCTTCTGATGAAAACAATGTGTTAATATTCGGTGAACAAAACACTTCAAGCAGCAATCAGCAGTTGAAACAAAGCAATCTCCCCACCCCTATTTCAGTAAAAAGCTGACCATCTATGATATCAAAATTATAGTTTTTAACCATGTTTTGAGGCTATATAGTGTGTTTAAATGTACTTTGTTTACAAGCATAGGAGGAAAACAAGCTTATATTTTGGGTTCTAAAGTTAAAAACATTGATGTTGCAAGTGCAGATTTCCCCTTTAACAGTGCATTTTGTATTCACTGATGACATTTGAATTTAAAGTTTAGGAAAAGGTGGTCTAAGATATGCAAGTCAGGTACAAAGCCAAGAAAAGTATCAGAAGTTCTGTAAATGTATTTAAGCATTTGATCAATGCTATTCTGCTATAGATACGTTTCAACACAGATCCAAAAATTGCTTGTACGTGATTAAGAAAAACTGTAAAGCTGAGATCCGCAAAAGTTGAAACAGCGCCACTGGTCGCCCCAGGCGCATTTGTTATTGTTTTTGTGTTGTTAACTAAATGGAGGTGAGGCGCGTCCAAACGGAGGTGAGCAGCGTGGTACAAAAATGTACAGTACATATTCTTCTGTTCTATCATGCGTGCAAAAAACAGTGTTTGTTGTTTGCAGTAACTTCTTTGTTGTTGTAATATCCCAAACTAACGTGGCAGTTTCACCATTAACACTAGAACCGCTGGGCCTTGAGGGACCCTCCTTTGAGCTAATGAACGGTTATTATGACTGCAACATTCTGAAGGTGTAATCAATACATTTCATATATGCTATCGCAACAATAATAATTTGGTTGTGTTTATGAAGGTCTTATGTAACATTAGATACAAAAAAAGATTTCAAATAACACAATTGCATTTTCATTAGTTTATGTTACCATAGGCTAAATGCTAAAACAAAAAAATATATAACCCCAAAAAATTATAGTGTTCAATAAATGTTATGCGGTTGCAGTTTCTTATTATAACAACAAAAAATATATATATATATAATGCATTCGGAAAGTATTCAGACCCCTTGACTTTTCCACATTTTGTTACGTTACAGCCTTATTCTGGAATTGATTAAATTGTTTTTTCCCCTCATCAATCTACACACAATACCCCATAATGACAAAGCAAAAACAGGTTTTTATATTTTTTAGCAATTTTATATATATAAAAAAATGAAATATTTCTATTTACATACGTTTTCAGACCCTTTACTCAGTACTTTATTGAAGCATCTTTGGCAGCGTTTACAGCCTCAAGTCTTCTTGGGTATGACGCTACAAGTTTGGCACACCTGTATTTGCGGAGTTTCTCCCATTCTTCTCTGCAGATCGTCTCAAGCTCTGTCAGGTTGGATGGGGAGCGTCGCTGCACAGCTATTTTCAAGGTCTCTCCAGAGATGTTCAATCTGGTTCAAGTCCGGGCTCTGGCTGGGCTACTTAAGGACATTCAGAGACTTGTCCCGAAGCCACTCCTGCATTGTCTTGGCTGTGTGCTTAGGGTCGTTGTCCTGTTGGAAGGTGAACCTTCACCCCAGTCTGAGGTTCCGAGCGCTCTGGAGCAGTTTTTTATCAAGGATCTCTCTGTACTTTGCTCTGTTCATCTTTCCCTCGATCCTGACTAGTCTCCCAGTCCCTGCCACTGAAAAACATCCCCACAGCATGATGCTGCCACCACCATGCTTCACCGTAGGGATGGTGCCAGGGTTCCTCCAGACGTGACGCTTGGCATTCAGGCCAAAGGGTTCAATCTTGGTTTCATCAGACCAGAGAATCTTGTTTCTCATGGTCTGAGAGTCCTTTAGGTTCCTTTTGACAATCTCCAAGCGGGCTGTCATGGGCCTTTTACTGAGGAGTGGCTTCCGTCTGGCCACTCTACCATAAAGGCCTGATTTGTAGAGTGCTGCAGAGATGGTAGGCCTTCTGGAAGGTTCTCCCATCTCCACAGAGGAACTCTGGAGCTCTGTCAGAGTGACCATCGGGTTCTTGGTCACCTCCCTGACTAAGGCCCTTCTCCCCGATTGCTCAGGTTGGCCGGGCGGCCAGCTCTAGGAAGAGTCTTGGTGGTTCCAAACTTCTTCCATTTAAGAATGATGTAGGCCACTGTGTTCTTGGGGACCTTCAATGCTGCAGACATTTTTTGGTACCCTTCCCCAGAGCTGGGCCTCGACACAATCCTGTCTCGGAGCTCTACCGACACTTCCTTCGACCTCATGGCTTGGTTTTTGCTCTGACATGCACTGTCAACTGTGGGACCTTATATAGACAGGTGTGTTGCTTTCCAAATCATGTCCAATCAATTGAATTTACCACAGGTGGACTCAAATCACGTTGTAGAAACATCTCAAGGATGATCAATGGAAACAGGATGCAGCGGAGCTCAATTTCGAGTCTCATAGCAAAGGGTTTGAATACTTCTGTAAATAAGGTATTTCTGTTTTTTATTTTTTATACATTTGCAAAAATTTCTAAAAAAACTGTTTTCACTTTGTCATTATGGGGTGTTGTGTGTAGATTGATGAGGAAGAAAATAAATTGCATCAATTTTAGAATAAGGCTGTAACGTAACAAAATGTGGAAAATGTCAAGGGGTCTGAATACTTTCCGAATGCACTGAACAAAAATATAAACGCAACATGTAAAGTGTTGGTCCCATGTGCTGAAATAAAATATCCCAGATATTTTACATATGCACAAGAAGCTTATTTCTCTTACATTTTGTGCACAAATGTGTTACATCCCTGTTAGTGAGCATTTCTCCTTTGCCAAGATAATTCATCTACCTGACAGCTGTGGCATGTCAAGAAGGTGATTAAACAGCTTGATCATTGCACAGGTGCACCTTGTGCTCGGGACAATTCAAGGCCACCCTAAAATGTGCAGTTCTGTCACACAACACAATGCCACAAATGTCTCAAGATGTCTCCTGACTGCAGGAATGTCCAACAGAGCTGTTGCCAGATAATTGAATATTGAATATTATTGAATAAAAATGTCCCTACCATAAGCTGCATCCAACATCGTTTTAGAGAATTTGGCGGTACGTCCAACTGGCCTCACAACCGCAGACCACGTGTAACCAGGCCAGCCCAGGACCTCCACATCTGACTTCTTCACCTGCGGGATCGACTGAGACCAGCCACCCGGACATCTGATGAAACTGAGGAGTATTTATGGCTGTAATTCTGATTGGCTGGGCCTGGCTCCCCAGTGGGTGGGCTTATTCCCTCCCAGGCCCACCCATGGCTGCACCCCTGCCCAGTCATGTGAAATACATATATTAGGGCCTAATGAATTTATTTCAATTGACTTTTTTCCTTCTATGAACTCAGTAAAATCTTTGAAATTGTTGCATGTTTCGTTTATATTTTTGTTCAGTGTATATACCCCAACCACCAAGATGCACAGTCAACAAGATGCACGGCCAAATGATGAAAACATCAGTAGCCTAAACATCTTTATAAGCACCAAGTGTGCTTGATAAATAGTGAAAATCAGCACAAAAGCAAAAATGCCATTATAATGAGTATACTGTTAAGTGTCGATATGACGGCAGTCAAAAATAGTCCTTTATTGTCAGCTCGTGCTTACATGGTGTGCATCTTCACGCAATGGCATCAGTTGGAGCATGTCCATGTCACATAAACAACAAAAGCTGGTGAGTGCTTTGCTGATGTTGTTTTTTGCTTGAGATGTAGGGCCTGCTCTCTCAGTCAGGACATTTTGTGCTGATAATCGGCACGTAGCATTGTCACCGGCTGGTTGTATATGTGTGAAATTAGTTTCGGTATAGTTTAGGTTAAATTTCGAGGCATTTATCGAGGTGATTATCAACTGTGCACCTTCAACTGTTGGGTGATGGAGGGGAGCAGGCCCTACTGTCGGGAGAATGAGGGGCAATGGGGGAAAACCATTCAAGAAATGGCATGCCCTCCTAAACTGGTTATAACTCTAGCCCAAAGGCCAGCAGATGGTGATATTGAGTCGTGTCATCTTACCGTCCAAATAGATTGTATGCAGCCGGCAATACATTCGTATCCCTCGTGGACCGGATCATACCTAAAACATTCTCCATTCAGGCTGCATATGCTTCGATTTCCTCCTTAACTCTATTTAATGTTGAGAAGGCGGAAAAAAACTAAAATGCTAAAATTGTCTGCAACTCAAACATATATAGCTACAGATCTTCCCAGAGAACAGTCTTGGATTCCACTAATGCGATGCTGCTAATGCAGCAGGTGCAAAAGAAACGGAACCCCTGGTCTGATAGTTTCAACCTGATTGGCTGAACGCGATTCACAACATCCGGGATTAGCATTTAGCTATTCTAGCATGGTGGGGGAAAATTGTGTTTCTCGGTGTAGTAACAAACCCCCACCTCGCAACCCATGCGACCCCAAAATGTTCACACCCCTCTTGTTTGCGTAGAGAACATTTTGCAGTTTTAAAGTTCATTTCCTGCAATTCTATACTACGCTATAAGTCCCACATAGTGGTTAGTATCAGCGGATACAGAAGAAATAAACGAATCCAATACAAAAAAAAAAACACACAATGTTTAAAAGGGGTTGGAAGCACTAAATCACGCCGGCGTGATTGTGGGGCTCATAGCGTTGTATAGAATTGCAAAATGTTCTCTATGCAAACAAGAGGGGTGTGAACAGTTTGGGGTTGCATGGGTTGCGAGGTGGGGGTTTGTTACTACACCGATAAATGACTATATCCATCCGGACCTTTGCCACCTAGGAAATTAGTGTGACCGGACCTTCTCAAATAGTAGTTGAGACTCCTGAGTGGCGCAGTGGTCTAAGGCACTGCATCGCAGTGCTAACTGTGCCACTAGAGATCCTGGTTCGAATCCAGGCTCTGTCGCAGCCGGCCGCGACCGGGAGACTCATGGGCGGCGCACATTGGCCCAGCGTCGTCCAGGGTAGGGGAGGGAATGGCTGGCAGGGATGTAGCTCAGTTGATAGAGCATGGCGTTTGCAACGCCAGGGTTGTGGGTTCGATTCCCACGGGGGGCCAGTATAAAAAAAATATGTATTCACTAACTGTAAGTCGCTCTGGATAAGAGCGTCTGCTAAATGACTAAAATGTAAAAAAAAATGTAAAATGAGTATCCCTGCTATCGAGGTACCCTGTAAGGTACGTCCATTGTACCATTAGTTATAGGTACTGTTAGGTTCTAAACGAACAGAGTAAAACTCACGGACGATTAGTAAAGCTCAACTAAGTTTATTCACCCACTGGGTACCACAGCTGCATAAGACAAAGACATGTTTCCACCAGCACAAGTATATATATATACCCCAATTTGGGTGAAGTATCCTCCCTTCCCTCTAAACATTACATGTTTATTGCTAGGCAGGAAGTTAAGTGATGCGGGCAATAAACTGTTCCTTCTCCCTTAATGTGACCTGACCTCATTCCTCACTCCTCACTGATCCACAGCTATCCACCCTTATCAGTGACTGCAACCATGTGATTGCTTCCACCATATACATTCTTCCTACAGATAACAATTTACTTCTGGTGTAGAAACCAGACTATGGCACTTCTCATTTCCATAGGATACTTGATAATTAACAATAACATGTTATGCCAGTACTTACACGTCCTGCATTCCTCTCTCTCCCTCTGTGACATGATTAAGGATATTTCTAGTTTATAAGTCAGAACCCATCAGTACATAATTGTACCCTTGTAGTTCATACCTTCAAAGATCCAAAAGGTACAAATGTACCTTTTTAGGGTACCACCACAGTGACAAAGCTGTGTGTTCCTATTAAGTGGCAAAAATGTACCTCTTCTCTATACCAAGACCCTCACGTGTACTCCACCATCCCACTTCTGACATCAATGTAGCAAATTCAGTGGGTAGCCCCGACCGGGACTCGAACCTGGGTCCAGCAACTGTCAAGCCAACAACTTAACCATTATGCCAAAAGGTCTGTACCTCTTGGCAAGGTCGCTCAGTGTTGGCTTAAGGTTGCTACAATATTAATGCAGCTCTTTGTCACATGCTCTTGTGAAAGCCTTTATAAGGTCTTATCTCCCGAGTGGCGCAGTGGTCTAAGGCACTGCATCGCAGTGCTAGCTGTGCCACTAGAGATCCTGGTTCGAATCCAGGCTCTGTCATAGCCGGCCGCGACCGGGAGACCAATGGGGCGGCGCGCAATTGGCCCAGCGTCGTCCAGGGTAGGGGAGGGAATGGCCTGCAGGGATGTAGCTCAGTTGATAGAGCATGGCGTTTGCAACGCCAGGGTTGTGGGTTTGATTCCCACAGGGGGTATGAAAGAAAAAAAATGTATGCATTAACTGTAAGTCGCTCTGGATAAGAGCGTCTGCTAAATGACTAAAATGTAAATGTCTTTAGAACTGGCAGCAGACATGCTCAAACTTTAACCAACATAAACATAGACCACTTAAACTGGTACAACACTTCCCCTCAGGAGTGGTCAGAAATAACTAACTGAAAACTACGTCCCTACTAAGCCACGCCTCCAAGGATTGTACTTTTATATTCAAAATATTGGGGACAAAAATGTACCATAATACTACATAATCCACACATGTACCCTAAAAGGTACTGAACCGTATCATGTGAGATCACTCTGAAGGTACATTATGTGTATTTATATTTTTGTACCCCAGGGAACAATACTGTACCCTAACTGTACCCTATTTTCACAGAGTGTAAACCAATTATTAACTGAAAAGAATGCATTAGATTATAAAGATATTGTTATATGAATACGGTTGTGATTTGACCTGATGACAATATGATGTGATAGAAAGATGGTTATGAGACAAATGTCTCTGTCTCTGATATTTTCTGAAACCTGTGGTAAACTGCCAATTGTCTGGACTACCTAAACGTTAACAGATAGGGAACCCTTTTTATGGCACTTTTCGGGTTTCTATCTCAACAGCCCTTGGCCCTAAGTATCCATTTTACTACAATGTTCCCTCAGTAATCCTGATAGTCTTCTCTCGGACACTCCAATATTCTGAGATCCTCCTCCTTGCTCCCTAGCCTAGACAGATTTCAATCATACCACACTTAATTTGAAATGTATTGACACCCACAGCACAGCATGACTCCTAGCCCACAAATAGCTGCTGTACAGTTGCCCACTGCTGCAAGTGTTGTTTTAAATGTTTTCCAATGAAAGCCAAGCTAGACAGGATCAAGGTCTCAGGATCCCAATACAGACCTTAATCAATACTTTAGACGGACACAAAAAAATCACAATGTAGGCACCCTCATCAAAAGCGGGAACATTTCAATCTCTTTTTACATTACATGTTGTGAACATTTGACACCTGGCTTGTGATAACTTTCTTTGGCATTTTTTGATTAGCCTATTGCTACATGATTATGATGGTGATGATGAATTCTAAAAGCATGATTCCAAACATATTCTGATTGGCTATATACGTAATTGTTCAAAATCAACTGTCTTTTTAAAATTAATTAATTTGTTCAAACTAAACAGTCCTGATTAGGGTAGCAACATTTCTGTAACTTTCCCAAAATTCCCATGTTTTCCAGAACTCCTGGTAGGAGGATTCCCGGATTTCCTGCTTATTCCCTCGTAATTCCAGGAATCCTTTTAACCAGGATATATGGAAAATGTATATATATGAAAAGCAACCCTAGTCCCAATTCAATCGACATCATGTTTAAAAGAGACGTATGACTTGAGGAAGCAACAAGTCGTAAATGAAACAACATTATTTCAGGTTTGTCTTTCTTATTGTCAGATGAGATCTCATTTAGAGCACCAAAGCTCTATTCTCTCTGAGTCACTCAGAGAGCATTTTCAGTAACAGTCCTCTAATTAGACCACAAGAGATGAATGACAGGCAGGAAACATTTACACTGCCTGTTGATTCTCATTGGTTGAAAAATATTTGTCAAGGCTTCGCAAAGGCTTTGAATGGATAACAATGAGGACACATAAGGAAGGAAAAACAATAGGTGAAAACTGAGGCATCGTTTGTATGGCCATTAACAGACAATAATAGAGTGCAATTGAACAGTGTGAGGAGGCGGCAGAGGCTGTTTTCACTGACTTCAGCTACCCTGTAGGAAACAGCAGTAGCCTGTTTCTGAATCATCATATCCTGTCCTCCAGGATATCCAACAGTCTTTTGTCCTCCAATATTTATACTGATATACCAGCAATATGTTTAAGCAATAAGGCCTGAGGGGGTGTGGTATATGGCCAATAAACCACGGCTAATGGCTGCTGTTCTTAATCACGACGCTATGTGGAGTGCCTGGATACAGCCGTTAGCCGTGGTATATTGGCCATATACCACAAACCCCCGAGGTGCCTTATTGCTATTATAAACTGGTAACCAACGTAATTAGAGCAGTAAAAATAAATGTTTTTACCGTTTAATGTCATACCCATGGTATACGGTCTGATATACCACGGCTTTCAGCCAATCAGCATTCAGGGCTCGAACCACCCAGTTTATATTTTAGATTATACACTGAGTATACCAAACATTAGGAACAGCTTCCTAATATTGAGTTGCACTCCCCCATTTTGCCCTCAGAACAGTCTCAATTCGTCTAGTCATGGACTCTACAAGGTGTCAAAAGCGTTCCACAGGGATGCTGGCCCATGTTGACTCCAATGCTTCCCACAGTTGTATCAAGTTAGCTGGATATCCTTTGGGTGGTGGACCATTCATGATACACACAGGAAACTGTTGAGCGTGAAAAACCTAGCAGCGTTGCAATTCTTGGCACAAAGCGGTGCTCCTGGCACCTACTACCATACCCCGTTCAAAGGCACTTAAATCTTTTGTCTTGCCCTTTCACCCTCTGAATGGCACACATACACAATCCATGTCTCAATTGTCTCAAAGCTTAAAAGTCCTTCTTTAACCTGTCTCCTCCTCTTCATCTACACTGATTGAAGTGGATTTAACAACATTGTTCACTCAATGTACGTGTTTGTCTGTTCCTGTGACATTGATTTTTAATACGCAATTTATTTCCAATTTAGACCCGGAGACAGAATCGTACTGGCGGACGACTCCAATGATGATTGGTGGAAGGTATGAAAGTGTTTCACTTTTGGAAGACACACTGTTTATATTAAGTGCTTTGTAACACCAGAACACTAGTGGCAACTGAGCTGCCACCAATGGGAAGGAGACGAAACCTTAACTTTGTTGGAGTATTGAAAGACATCATCTTGAGATGTTTTGAAACATTACGTGGTGTGTTGTAACACCCCTTAATCAAGTGTTGCGCAACACCTTGCCGGAAATGTTTAAACACTATTTTGGTGTTTCAAGTTGTATTTAGTGCAGAATTAGATGCCTTCTCCTTTGGTGTCGTTCCCTCTCTCTATAGCTTCTAAACATTATTATGGTGTTTCAAATCCTGCCTAGTGCAGAATTACATCTCTTCCTCTGGAGTATTTTTATGTTTAACATTGATTTATGTATCTTATCATTTGCCAGTTTAACCCATTATGGTAGGCATTGTTGAGCACAGTGCTTAATCCACCAGCAATAACTACAGGTTTTACAGCAAGCATTGCAGGATACTGTATTTGTCTCTACAATTAAAAGTTGGAAATGTGGGAATGGGTTGTCGTGACGTGACTTTCATTAATATGATGACTGTTATTTATCGAATCAACTAACTATGTTTAATTGTTACTCGATTAAATTAATCATGTAACAATTAACTCATTAGGATTTGGGGCACCACGGAATAATTTGTTTATAGAGTTACCATCTCCCGAATTAAACTCTAAAAGGTATTTACCTATCAATATGAATAAAACAGTCAACGTATCAATCATTACCTCTTATCAGTCGTCATTCTGAATGGTCGCAGAATTCTTGGATCCACAAGATCCCAGCTTTACCTTTGATTCAGCACCACACAAATTGACTGAATTACTTATTTACTAGCTAACTAAATAATAACACAGAATACATACATACTTAATACATAAGAAAAAGCCCTCTTGGAAAGGAGGTTTTGGTTGGGTCTTTGCTCAGCTCACTTGTTATGCTCTGATTGTCCACCAGAGGTCACAATGTCCTTATTTTTTCTGGCTTGTAGTGGAGTGTACTCAGAGCAGATACTCTGTGATTGTCTGCGATGGGATTTTCTCCTTCCCACCTCGTGTGGGTAGTCAAAGTTCTAGATCACTTTACACGCACAGCTGCAGACTGGCAATGTTCTGGTCTAGTGAGTTTATCTTCTTCTCCTCGTGTTGAGATTCAAAGTTCTAACCATTTCAAACGTGTGGACTACCGTCTCCACGCTTTCTGGTCTTTCTGGTCTAACCATTTTAAGCCGTGTAGCCACAGCTCCACGCTTTCTGGTCTCTCTGGTCTAACCATTTTAAGCTGTGTTGCCACAGCTCTACGCTTTCTGCTCTAATGTAAATTTCATTACCAAGGCTTTTTATGCACTCTGGTAAAAGGGGCATTCCTACTTGCTGACACGGTCTCTGAGCTCACTCAGGGCGTGTCTAGTCACCGTGCATAGCTTATATGAAAACCTATGATCTCGTTAGAAAACTAAAATCACATTCCTATCTTAACAAAAATACTCTCGTAATTCTCCATATTATATACACAACATATTGGATGTAAACTTGACATATAAAGTGTGTATACTTTCCAAATTACAGTATTTTTGTTATAATTTTTTTTATGACATCACAAAATAATAAACAATATGACATGATTAGTCTTTAGCTCCCCACTGACCATTCCAAACATTCAGATGTTAGGAATATTGTTTTTGGACATTATAGTTTTGGCGGCAAAAGTCTTCTGTAGGACAAAGCACATTCCTTTCACCATACTAGAGGGCCAGAGATAGATTCTCCTCCTCTCTAATTTATGGCAGAGTGTTAAGGTGTCAAGACCGGCTATAAACCAATTTTATTTCTTAACCATTTGATAGACACATTCTGCCCAAAAAATGTGTGTGTGCATTTTGATGCTGCCTTTTAAATTCACTGAAACTCCAAAAAGTGTTACACTCTCTTAAAAAACTGTATTCAGATTGAAGAACCACTTTGAGTGTTTCAGAGTACTTCTATTCTGTTTTAAAACACTTTCAAAGCACTTACATTGGGTTTACCCCCTCCAAACACCAGATCTCAGGTTAGGTGCACAACTACTACTACTACTTTTCATGGTGTTTTGAGTCTTTCTATTTTTACAGTGCACCTAGTACTCACACTTAAACCACTACACCACACACAAGTCTGCTGCCATGATAGTATAAGTAGTAGCTATCATGATGTATGACATTTCCTCTGGATGATGGTTCCAGGGCGTGATCGAGGACAGGATCGGTTTCTTCCCAGCAGCCTTTGCTCACCAAGTGAAGGCCGGGGACAGAGTGTTCAGGTGTCACCGGACGTTCATCGGCTGCAAGGAGCAAGGCCAGATCACCCTGAAGGAGGGACAGGTACGTGATCCCACTGTTATATTAAAATACAATATGGCAAACTACTTTGCAACAAAAAAGGACCCACTTATGCATTGAAATGATACACAAGCAAACATGATTGTTATTATCCATTGTTAAAGAATGTTTATTGTTAGTCCCTTAATTGTTTACATGTATTACTTTATTTGGCGCAGCTCATGATCAAGCCCCAACTACAAGTGGGCATCAGACATAGTTCCTCCTCACACCAATTCCCATAGGCAATGGCAATCCTGGCCACTCAGTCCACAGGTTCACTCCTGGAACATTCACTTCAAAGCTGGCCAATTGGGAGTCACCGCCTCTCAGCAGTTTCCATGGCATTACCATTTTGCCATGGCAAATGGCTTTGCTGTCTCAAATCCTTTTCCCATAATGCTTTGCAGGGGCATTTTGGGATTCAGAGGAGAGTTCAGGCTAGTAACGCCAAATGGAGATGCATTCATTCCAAACACTTTGAAGATGAGTCAGTGACCTCATAGCTCTGCCTCGATCCCCAATGAGTAGCAACATCCACTCTATCCAGTCACACAGCCAATATTTATTACAGTGGCCCTAAAGCTACTTTGCCCCTTAGGGCCAATGTGCATTGTTAATTAAATGTGTGTTATGATTAGTTTTCTCTGGCATCAAGTAATTCAGTATGCAAGAAGATACTTAAACACTTACATGGAGAGTTGATTCAAAGTATTTAATATTGCGGTACCGGGTTCACATAGCAAACGGCCCGTGAGTGGCCCATTGCTATATTAACTAACTGAACAAAAGAAATCTCTTAGCTTATATACTTGTTTGCAAGCTAATTCTATCCAACAGGTGCCAACCATTACTGAGTGTCATTTCTCGCCACATATAGGATCACCCTATATGGTATCGTGTTGCACCCTAGTCAGGATATTCCATCACATACTCCTTCCAAGATTAGCACCAGTGGCCCCCCAGCTATCTTGGCACGCATACCTTCTGGCACCCACCTTGACAGAAATAAATACATGGAATGTCCTCATCCTCCAAATCCTTATGCAGCTCTCAATATTCCAAACATGAACTAATCCTGTATAAAAGACGTAAAATCAATGTGTTCAAATGTATTTTGCTTGTACAAAAAGCAACCAAATTACGAGAGTATTCTTCTCTGTTTCACCAGATTTGTGTAAGCGGTGAGGATGAACACAGTGGCTTCATCCGAGTTGCCAGTGGAAAGAAGAGAGGCTACGTGCCCTGTGATGTCCTGGAGAACATCTGAGAGAGAGAGAAATAGAAAGAGCCGGAGAGAGATAACGGGAGGAAGAGAAGGAGAGAGCGGAGGGAGGAGAGGCACAGTGGCACACTCCCATGGTGCACAGGGATGGCTCTGACAGTAGTTCTGATCAGCCGCCAACCTCTCAGGCGCGGGGAGGAGGATGATTGTAGTTACAAAATGGCCACCTGAGACCATGGAGGAAACCTCTGTTGAGCTGTGACTCCAAACTCCAAAATGTTGCTGTTGCCATTAAGGGAATGGCTTTGTCAGAAGTCAGAGCCAACCTTCCCATTTCCTTTCAGTTAGAAAGGGAACATTTTGAGACGGATCAGATAACCTGAATTTCTGGTCACAGGGAGGGAGAGTGGGGTCATTGTATCACTGGATTTGGTTTGATTTTGTTTGATTTAAATAACTACTGTGCATTGTTTGTTCTTTGTGTGACTTCCCATTGGAGAATACAGGTGACACATCATGCATGAATGTACTAAATGTACTCCTGTGTCTACCAAAATAAGCATTTGTTTGCATACTTTTTCAGCATCTTTCTTTATGCATACATTCTTGCTTATATAGCGTCAGTTGCAGTATGTTTCAACCGCCTGTTTATTCTATGCCCAAATGTTCAAACACTTGTTCTCTATATCAAATAATTGCCTATAGGCCTAGATTCTACTCTGAAATAATTAAATCATATTTTATTCACATTACTTTGATGCAAGCGGTTGAGGTTACAAACAGCGTATTTATTTAGACAAGTCCCTTTTCTTCTATGCTCGTACAATGGCTCCAATGAGCCTTGATAGCCTCTAGCTCACAATTAAAGGCCCATTCTCCTGAGACAGAGTTATTTTATCAGACCCTCTGATACAAAGAATTCCATACGTTGGTTTTGTCACTGGAGAGGAACAACAAAAAGAATCAGACGAAGCAGAAATGAATCAAGATTCTGAGGGGAGTATTTTTCAAAGGAGTCAGACGCAATCAAAGATGAGGAATTCCTTTTTCTTTCAAAGAAATACTGTAGCCTTTTGTACAAATCTAGCTAGCGATGTATCTAGTCTAGCTGCTTACCCATCGTAAGACAAACTTCTGACTCATGAAAACACTACAAAGGACTACAATGAAGATCCTTTCTAAAAACCTGTCAAAGAGATTATTTTGAATATTTGAAACAATGAATACCTAATTTGCTAGTTGAAGTCTGATGATAATGTTCTCTTCAGGTAGTTTCTTGTTTTGATTTGTAAAGGATAATGGATTTGATAAGAAAGGATGTGAATTTACTATAAGAAGTGGGAAACCTCTGATAAGTGGTTGTATTTGAATGTATGTCATCAAATCTGCATACCTGTTATTTCAAGGTATTTGATCACAATCGTTTCAGTGAAACTCAAGTTAATGGGGGTATATGACATCTAGAGTATAACAATTATACAGTATCTTCAGAGCAGCTTCAATGCATGAGCTACATGAAATTTGGTTTTGATTTACATTCATGTATGCTTACTCCAATTGCACTAAATGGTCACTCAGATATGTCTATACACTTATTCCAAAGTAAACTTTCTAGCAAATGCTGAAGAACATTTTACGTCAGCTCAAGACATGCTTGTTGACATGTAACAACTCTATCTATCCCTTTATTGCAATATTATCACACTGTGCTATTCCTTTCTCTTCACTGAGATGTTCTTTTAAGATTTCTTGTTCATCATGTATATTTGTTTTCTGTTTTAAAATATTGTTACAAATGAACTGTTAATGGAAAGGTATGTTAGTAAATGTGTCTCTCTCTAAGCTCATCAAAGCTGCACTGAAACTTGGCTTTATTGGATGTCAAAGTCCACTGTATTGTATGCACAGAATCAAACATATATTTCTGATCAATTTATTATCAGCATTTTGTGAAACTTTTACAGAATATATAAAGCACATTGACCTTAACTCGGGCTAGATAGCTTTCTCTTCAAACACAGGGCACTCAACTCAATATTAGGAAGGTGTTTCTAATGTTTGGTACACTCTGTGTAATAGTAGCTCAGAGACAACCCTTGGTTAACCTGGGGTCTGCTACGCTCCCAGTGAAAATCGACCGTGACGAAGAGGCTGCTGTCCCCCTCGTCCTCATCTCCTTCCCTTCTTGAGCTCCATACACATTTTCAACATGAGAAACAAGACAGTATATCCAATGGTATGTAAAGGTAGAGCATGAATATTACCAGAAAATATCAACGTGACGCCCATATTCTTTCTGTTTCTTATGAGGGAATGTGAATCCCTTTATTTCCCTTGGAAATATATTTCCCTTTGAAATCTCTGGTAATGCAATAATTGACATTTTCATTAGCTCACACATTGGAACTGTTAACAACTACATGCAATGTGGCAATCTAGATTGATCACACATTTTATGCGGAAGAAGAGCACCATCTACAGACAGCATAGTGAACATTGTGTTCTCATGATTATACTGCAACATAGCATCATTACGTTTTTCATTTCTCTTTATACATCTGTCACTAACTATTCATAAAACCCCCACACAGATAGCCGTGCCTCCGATTCTTGCACCCACTCGTTAATTAGCTGATGCTAATTGGCTCATCATTTGCTCAACTGGACCTAAATTATCTTTGCCCCTATCAAGCTATGATTTGTATGCTAATGGAAACAGCTGGATTGTGACTCCCATACATTTATAATGCAGCAGGAGTCTATAAAGTATTTTCATTATGTTTTGTAACAGAATGTCTATCACAGCATCCCAAGGACTGTGACAGTCATCTGAAGAACATTACTTCAGGGTGAAGTGGTATTAACTATTTTCTGTCTGAACCTTATTGTGATCAGTCGACTTTCCAATCCGATGAACATGTTAGGAAGCCACTCTGTTCATGTTCATTCCCCTCAACCTTGACAGCAGCAGAGGATAAACCATGAGGTCCATTATTAGGAGATGGTTTCACTGCAACTCTCAGGTTCAGTAGGCACAATAGGCAGTTGTTCAGAAGTGTAGTGGCTGTGGCTGCTGGATAATTATTCTGGCAGGAGGCAGAGACAATTCTAAAGACGTGCCCTTGTCTTGCTCCCCTGTTCTGTCTTTGTCATGACATCCTACATTGGTGTTGGCCTGACATTAGCCTGACATTTAGCATTTAGAGTGTTGCAGGATGTGCTACCCAGCTTGGTGAATGCAACAGGTTGACATCAGTAATAGGAATAGCTGTATAACAGTGTTAGATAAGTAAGCATCTGTCATTTTACATTGCATGCATTTGGACTGGTGTTTATTTGACATATATCACACTTTGTGGTGCAATGGTGTGGGTCAGTGGAGGCTCTTCAGAGGAGGAAGGGGAGGACCATCATTCTCAGTGAATTTCATAAAAATAAAAATTGGTAAACATTTAAAAAGTTATCCTTTTTAGATAAAACTATACTAAATATAATCACATATCACCAAATAATTGATTCAAAAACTATTTTCCAAAGAATGTCTACAGTCCCCTCAACAGCACTTTGTAGGGTAGCACCATGCTGTAGCCGGAGGACAGCTAGCTTCCGTCCTCCTCTGGGTACATTGACTTCAATACAAAACTTAGGAGGCTCATGGTTCTCACCCCCTTCCATAGACTTACACAGTAATTATGACAACTTCGGAGGACGTCCTCCAACCTATCAGAGCTCTTGCAGCATGAACTGACATGTTGTCCACCCAATCAAAGGATCAGATAATTAATCTAGTACTGAAAGCATAAGGTACAGCTAGCTAGGACTGCAGTGCACAAAATGTGGTGAGTAGTTGACTCAAAGAGAGAGAAAGACAGTAGTTGAACAGTTTTGAACAAATGAATTTCTTCTAAAATGAAAGAGAAGCAAGAGAGAAATAGAGAGAGATTTGGTCTTTTTATTTTTTTTTACTTTCAGTTTTACTTAACGTTACTTAGCTAGCAAATGCAGCTAACTAGTTTAGCCTACTGGAACACCCTGCTCAAACAGAGGGATGCTATGTTAGCTAGCTGGCTATGCCTTTCCAACACAGCACTGGAACTCTTCCAAGTCAAGGTAAGCTTTTGGTTTTACTAATTTATTGCCACCGGGTTCCGCCGGTGTAACTGCTTACTGGCTGTACACTGTAACATTACTGTATGATTGTAGCGGGTTTACTAACGTGTTAGTTCTATTAGCTGACTGACTATGACATTACCCAGCAAACATATAGCCAGCGAGCCAGTAGCGGTCCACCGGTGGCAAAGTTAGCGGCCCACCGGCGGGCACCGCCTGCAGTTCGCCAGCGTTTTGCTAATCGTTTTTTCCAGCGGACCACCAGCGGCAACCACCACTTTTCCGACAGAGGTCCGCTACTGGGCCGCTGGTTCATAATAAGTATATGTTGGCGGTCCACGGTCGGTCCCCTGTTCATATTATCAGTATCTTTCCACACAGTAATGAATCCAAAATAATGTACAAAACTGATTAATCGTTGCAATTTTATTGTAAGACACATTACAATATAAAAATATCTACATTGAATACATGGTAACGATGAATATGCATTTTATACATTTAATAATTTTTTTTAAATAAGTATTATACAATTAGTAATAATAATAAATATATATATAGATTTAGGCTTTCTAATTGTTATTACAGAAAATCATGTCCTGTACCACGAAATAATGTGTATGTACAGTACAATACAATATACACAGACTAACAGAAAATTGGCCTGTCTTTCTTTCCTACCCCCTTCTCTGTCAGCAGCTCCCTTCAGAAATGTTGCGACCACCTCTTGGAGGTTCCCCTCTGTTGCCTTTTTGTTCTTTCTTATTGCTCCTGAAACCACAGAACAATTCTTATCAATATTTGTTCTTTATAAATGAACAAGGTCAAGAACTATTTAAACACATCATGTTTCAGATTCAAAACTGTCTCCACGTTTAATCAAAGATGTCTATATTACCAGAAAGTGAATTCATAGACTAATAAAAACTTACTGTGAACAATGCTTTTTAAAGCTAGCTTCCTGAAACAGATCTTATGTCCCAAGCCAGTCCAGTTACAAAGCCTGGACAGGTCGTTGGAGAAAAGGCAGGCAAACATCCTCCTCACTGAGTCTTTGACAGACTTGCCCCCTTTAGCAGCCAAAAACCTCACCTGTAAAATAAATTGTCCATAGTTAGTGGTCTATAGAGCAGTGAACCATACAGAAACTACAGGTCTAAAGTCCCTCCAAAGAAAAGCAGTGGGGAGCTCTTCCGAGTCACAGACTACATAAGCACCCACTTACTTAACATGTACAATACCCCAATAGTCTGTACTTTATTTAATCCCATAAACAGAGCCCTAACAATGATAAAAAAGTGTAGCTGTCCAAAATCCTCTGGTGTTAACTGTATTTAGTGTGATACCATGTTCTTGCCAATTACCAATTAATTTTCCCAGCAAGCCGATGTTCAAGCTCCTCCAGCATCAGCCTGTCTTTCAGAGCAAGCACAATATCCTCTGGCAGAACCATGTCCCCATGCCCCCATGAGTCCCATTGGTCAGTTGCATTAAGAGGTTCCTGTTTTTACTGTGGTCTGGTACTGCAACTCTCTTCTTTCTTTTAAAGATCAACATTGTTTAACATTCCACTTTATGTAATTATGGAGCCCCTCACACTACAACTAAGTAGCACAAATTGCAGTTACCTTCAGACTGACGAGCAGCAGGGCCCAGTGATGAGGAGGATTGAGCTGTTTGAGATGAGAATTTCCAAAATAACTACCTAAGAATGCAGCTAATAAGAATACTTCTTATTTTTATTTAAATGTGTCTTTACAGAATTGCTGCTGGTAGTAGCCATACTTTGCTTTTCTAATACACTGTATGCTGTAACAAGTGTACAGTGGAATACTTTAAATTACTGTGGACTGCTGCCAGAAAATCTTCTGAAGAGACACGGGAACAGGGCCTTGATGATTCTGTTACAAATTGAGCACAATACACAAATCTAGAATGTAAAGTGGTTGTCCCACTGGCTATTGTCGTGTATTGAGATTATGACGTTGTTAAATGTTTTTAAGTGGAACTGAAAGAATGTTGATTTTAGTATCAAGAGGGAATGTTTTAGTGTAATGTCACATACAACAGACAGGAAGTGTGTTGTAGACAGGGGAGACTGGTGATTGGCCAGAAGAGGGAGCATCTTTTTGCATTGTTTATAAGTAGGGGGAAAAACGAAGAAGAGAGGCAGAGCGGCCATTCTGAGGCGTCGCTCTCCGGATGTCATGACATCTGTAACTCATGCTGAAAGCTTGTGATCTGAATAAACCTTGTGATCAAAGTTCAGTATGAGCGGACTCCTTTGTTCATCAGCAATAATTGCCACCATTCACCCGATACGACAAATGGCGCCCAACGTGGGGCTGGTCTGCAATCCTCCTTTGCTTCATGCGTAGCCGCCAAGCTAACTCGGTCTGAAGTGCCAGAAAAGGGTGAGTTTTCCTCACAGATTGTTAGTTTGGATGCTATGTGATTGTACACTGGAGAGATGTACCATACGACCGTGCCTCGGGTGGCGTTATTGCTGATGACTGGGGGTCTGGCTAATCATTATACAATTTTAAAAACAGCGCAAAAGTGGGTAGAGGTTTCAGGTCAGTCTTAGACTGGGGTTTGGTTGTAGATTTATTGGGGGTTGCTTGCCCATCTTCTGTCCGACGGGATATCTGCGTGGGGGGGACCGCTCATATAAATAGCCATACTCACGGCAGCCTAAAGTTAGGACAAAGGAAACAGTAATTAAAGACGCAATGTCGGGTACATTGTTTTTATGCTACATGGTGCATACAGGCTAAGGCTAAATGCTAAGGCTAAATGCTAATATGCTGCATGCTAACATGTGACCGTAGAGGTCCACTGCGATGGATTAAAGCCTCTTAAATTATGTTTGTATGTGGAATTCAAGTTCTATGTTTTGTGAGCGCTGTTAAATGTTGTTTGACTATGAGGGGGAAACGGAGGTACAGCTGGACTGTTAACCGTCTATTTGGGGTTGGGGAGAGATCTAAGAATCTCCCTTCCACGGTGAAAAAGTATTTTTGAATGTATCGCGCATGCGTGGGATTTTACTAGACTGGGCTGCAGGGGGAGACAGGGAGACACAGACGTGGGAACAAAGAGGAGAGATTTTAACACGAATCTTATAGTTTTAAAGCGGCTGGTGTTTGAACATGAAACTATTTGTTGAGATGTAGTGAATTTATACATTAAATATATGTTGACGGAGTATAATGAATTAAATTAAATGACGGATTAAAATAAAATAAAAATGTTTTTGAGCGATCTATTTAGTTCTGAGTTTAGTCTTAGAGTGAATAATGGGTGAACGAAGGAATGTTGAATATGGTTGAGATAACTCAGTGATTGCATTAACTACTAAAATATTTTTCTGTGTCTCTGTTTTTGTCATATGAGAGGCGATAGGAGACGACAGGAGGGAGAGAGAGAAGGAGAGGGGGTGCGTGACGTAGCATCACGTGACGCGACAGAGGATCAAGTCAAAAAGGTTTTGAGACTGGTCTGGTTACAAAATATTTGATGTTATGACAATTTCACATAGGCTTGGCAAACTGATTCATTAAAAATTGCATTTTGGAGGCTATGTGCATCACTTGGGTTAATTACAGATGTGTTGGGAATCAAGGACTGACATTATTCTGTAAAATTAAGATAAGGGTTTATGGGAATTATAGAGCAAGGGGTTACAGGCTTTGTTTTTGGGATTGCTTTGAAGTTAACTAACTTACATTTGCATTTGATGGGTTGTGGTAAGATAGCCACCACTAATTGATAAATTGGTGACATAGGATATAGGAATAAAAATTGGTTTTAATTATTCATGATTTTTAATTGATTTATTAAAAAAATAAAAAATAAAAAAAATAATAATTGGGTTGTTTGGGTTATATTAATAATTGAAGGGGGGAAGCCATAGGCTATATAGTCTAAAATAAAATAATTCACGATAAAGGAATATAAAAGTGTTGTTACAATGGGGAGAAAGGACAGCAAGGCTATAAAAGTCATTACACCGGTTGATATGAAGACAGCGAGAAAGAGGAGACTGAAGGTGCTGTGTATTCAAAAGGAGTTTGTCCTACAAGGACTGGCACAGAAGAAAAGTAAGAAGATGATGGAAGATGATATTTTGAGGACAGAACTTAGAATATAAGCTGTTGAAGAATCCTGATATGTCAACAACAAAGAACAGGATGAAGAAACTCTCAGAAAACTCAATCATACAACTGGTGGAGAAGAGAAGCTTTGGTTATGAAGAATCAGAGTGAACCAAATCAACAATCACTGTTACAGCTTCAACTGAACAATATCAAATGCAATTGTACCAGCCAAGGGGGGTACCAGGTGTTCCATATCCACAGCCAGTTTCTGGACAGACACAGAGTTGGAGAGGAAGAGGACGAGAAGGCTTAGAAGGAGGAGGAAGATTTCAGCTACACTTCCAGCAATCTCCAGAAGACTGTTATAATTATGGACAGGTTGGTCACTTTACCTGTGACTGCAACAAGTCAGGAGGAAACAACAGAGAACATTTTTAAGGAAGATACAGGGGCCAGTCAAGATCACCTGTTCTCCAGGTGAACCCTAAGGATTCTAGAGTGCCTAGAAGATACGAAGGGGTGTGTCAGCTGATAGCATCGATTAGAGAAGAAGAGAAAATATCCAACAATTGAAGTAAAAAGAGGACTATGAGAAGTGATAGTGAATAGTGGAAAAACTTATCTGTGTTGAGCCTAAAAGAGATTAAACATCTCACTATGTAAAATTAACTAATTAGGATAGGGATTTGAGGTAGTAAAACAGTTAATTACTCTTAGGGAACCAATTGAGCTATGCTATAAAAAATCAAGGAGAAATTAAAATAGACATACTAATATTAGAAGATACGGTTATTGCAGTGTTGGGAAGAGATGCATTGTTTAAATTGAATTGTACAATAAGATGTACACTAAATGGCTGTCTGGTAGAAGAGTTTAAAAAGTAGGTTTTTGGGAATCATATTTGCTTAAAAAGATCATATCATAGGAAGGATGATAATCTATTAGACTGCCTATTAGACAATCTGTCTGAAAAATAAAGTTAAAAGGGGTGACTGTTATTCTGGGTTACATTCTTACACCAAGAGATTTCAGGCTAGGCTAAAAGGTGTTTAGTCGTTTGCCAAGTCTGTGTGTAAAGAAGTCAGAAGCATGTGGGGACTTCCCAATCACATATTCTAAAAATTGGTGGTAAAGGGATTTTGTGAATAAATCAGTGGGAAAAGGTTTTTAAAGGTTAGGAGAAAAGATTAGATTAAAAGAAGTTAGGAGAACTAGATTGAAGGAACTCTAAGACAGTAAGCTAAGTTTCAAAGTTAGTAGTAAGAGAGAGAACAATGGTGAAGGACACTTTAGAGTAGGAAGATCAAGGTAATTATAGGTGTATTTTTTATAATCAAAAGTTTGAAAGTCAGGGATTAGAGATAGGACTGAGAGTTGGGAAAAAGTGACACTAGGGGTGATAGATGGAAGTACAAGTAAAGAGTTCAAAGCTTTGGGGAAACAAGGACATTAACACTTCAGTCTATTATAACAACAGTGAGAAGCAATTTAACTCTTTCAACATTGATAGTTATTAAAGCCATAAATATATCGTATTTGATTATAAGGGAGCCAATGGCTCCAGCACCAATTTTAGAGGAAAAATACTTATTAGGGTTAGGATGGGGACGTTCCTCCCACATGGAGAGATAATTATGGAGAAGAAGTATACTTATCTAGTGCAAGCATTAGAATTTGTTCCGGTTAAGAATTATTGGTTAAAGGGCTATGTAATTCGTAAAGTGACGCTTATAATGGAAGATTTGAAGTCTGTTGAAGTTTCCACAGTCACCAAAGGAGTTCAGGAAGAATATGTTGCAGTAGTCACTCCAACAGTAAATAATACACATAGGATATGGGTAGCTTTCGCACTAGAAATAATTAAGGTTAATACATCAGCTAAATCAACTACTTTAATGGTAACTTTGGAAGGGATAAATGATACGATGGCAATAGCAAATGTAGGAAGTATGACACCGACAACAACTTTTCTGAAATTAAAGGGGGTAGCAAGAAGGACTCAGGGCTTTATGTTACGGATGGAGAGTGCTGTCAATGATAGTACGAATAGGGTTAAAATAGGAGAGCAGATAGTGGTAGAGACAATATAGATTCATCTGAAATAGTGAAGGATACTATCATGTAGGTACAGGATGAGGTCTTTGATTTTGATGACAGACAAGGAGAGGTATCTGATCAGTACCGCTCATTAGGGAAGAGAGAAACTAAATGGAGTGGTTTGATTCTTCTGTTGTGAAAATTAGAGATAGATGGGCAGGTTCCAGCAGCTCATTCTGTAATATCAGTGAGGAATCTTGAGGGTCCATGTCTGGTGAGAATTCCAGCACCAAACATTTTAGAGACGGTCGTTCGACCTTTATCAAGTATGTGTCAATCTTATGCTTTGTCATGACTGTGGTATCAACAACAGTCAGTAACAGATAAAATAATGTCGTTGTCAAAACATTTGTTTAAGCCTAGGTTTAGGTGTTCTTGGTTAAATGAATTACCCTATGGGAATTTGTTAGATGTGAAGTAAAGTCAGGTAACAGCGTAACTGAAGTATTGGAGGTGAAACCAGTGAGGGCTAAAAGTTGTTTTTGTTCTAATAAAACAGATGATGTAAATGGTATGTTTATGGGAATATCAGATTGTGATGATTATATGATGACTTTGGATAAGCACGAACATAAGGTTAGAGAGGACAAATATAATGTAACTTTTTATGTTCCAGGTAGTAAGAAGAGCAGCTTTTGCCTGTCAATGTAACTATGGGAAATTTTAGAGATATTTTGAGGGTTTGTGGTGATAAAGTATATATATTCTTACATTATGGATGGACAGGATGTTGTTACATGTCAACGTTGAAGCTTCCATATGAGGTTTCTACTATTAGAAGAGGGGTAGCACCGGACACAGAAATCTGAAGCTAGGTTTGAAATTGGATGAAAAGAGACATGTCATAGTCTTCAAGCCTATCATTGAATGATAAATTTAAGGGAGAAGGGGGGACTTTTTCCATGGTATGGTGTAACATTTGGGAAGATCATATTGATAATATTAGTTATACTTTGAGTCCAGATACTTCAGATAGTTATATATGCATTGAAGAATATAAGGGATGCATTTGGGAGATCTGAGGGAGCAGAAGTCAGCGAAGACTTGGTTGCAAGATCAGGTAGGCCAGTAGGGGCAGTGATGGGTTACATTTTAATGGCAGCTTTGATAACACTGTGTGTGAGGTTTGTAATGTGTTACTGACCTTTGAGAAAGCTATGATATTGAGATAGGTTGGAGAGTGATGCCTGGAGACAACACTCAGATGCCGGTGTTGACTGTTCCTGATCTGGATGAAGATGGACAAGTGGAACTGAATGGATAAATTTTATTTTTTATAAGTTGATGATTTTTTTTTTTTTTTTCTCTTTTCAATATTAGTGTGATTTTGGTATGATTTTATGAATCAAAAGGGGGAAGTGGGTTAATGTGATTCATACATCATTTATATATCATTTTTATATTCTTAGTTGATACTGTTTGGTCTTTCCTTTTCTTTCAGAAGCATTTGGGGGAACATGTGGAGATTGAAATACTCAAAACAAGGACAATATGAAAGGACAATATGACTGGAGGAGATGAAACAAGGAGGGTGTGGAAAGATTCCGATTCCATCATCAACAATACATTGGAAGTCGAGACTACGGGGAGATGAAGTGTAGTGGACTACATTCCAGTGTCTGCAATGAAATATAGACATGTGTAATACATAATTTGTGTCATAGCCTTAGGGATTAATTTTTGTAGAAGGATATTTGATGTTATTGAATACATGTGAGGATCTTAGATGTTTTTGTTTATTTCGTGAATACTTAGGGACAGGGAGTCTAGGCAGGGAGAGGTCCACTATAGGGTCCAATGGGTTGACCAGCCTTAGAGTGGATATTTTTTGGATAGGATTTTGTTTGCAGGGGCTTACATGTGTATTTAATTGCATCATAGTTTCAAATGCATTTACATGGTTTATGAGTTTATTTGGAGTACCGAGGTGGTTGCCTGGGGCAGAGGGACCGTGAGAGAATTTTACTGTCTTGATTGATGGATGGATTTGGAACGAAGGTTGCCGGACAGTTTTTCGCTCTTACACTCCATAAAGATTTGTTCATATTTCATAGTAATGTATTCACACTTCATAAACAGTTATTTCATAGAAAGGTATTTACACTCTAGAGAAGAATGTTTTTGGTTTAATGTTAAAGATACTCAATAAGATAAATTGTTACTTGTCATAATCCTATTCTGTTTGTTTTCGAGACTGTTCGTCTCGAAGGGGGGATATGTCGTGTATTGAGATTATGACGTTGTTAAATGTTTTTAAGTGGAACTGAAAGAATGTTGATTTTAGTATCAAGAGGGAATGTTTTAGTGTAACGTCACATACAACAGACAGGAAGTGTGTTGTAGACAGGGGAGACTGGTGATTGGCCAGAAGAAGGAGCATCTTTTTGCATTGTTTATAAGTAGGGGGAAAAACGAAGAAGAGCGGCAGAGCGGCCATTCTGAGGCGTCGCTCTCCGGATGTCATGACATCTGTAACTCATGCTGAAAGCTTGTGATCTGAATAAACCTTGTGATCAAAGTTCAGTATGAGCGGACTCCTTTGTTCATCAGCAATAATTGCCACCATTCACCCGATACGACACTATCATAAGGTGAATGCACCAATTTGTAAGTCGCTCTGGATAAGAGCATCTGCTAAATGACGAAAATGTAAATGTAAAATGTAGAATTTCAGTTAAAGTAAGTATCGCTCACATCTCGTCTTGGGAAAAGTATCCAGAAAAGTATCCAGATACAGTGACTTGGCTAGATATTCCCAAAGGGAAACCACTTTCACAAGGGCAAAGGGAAGCCCCCTTTGCAACAATGTTTCCCACAAACTGCATCTGGCCGTATGTAGTAGCATTACTAGCGCTAAAATAGGGATTTGGAAGTTAGCTACTGCTGGAAGAATGAAGCACATCTTAATCAGTCAGCTACCGTGTTTCGCAAGTGAACACATGGAGTGAACAAGGCAAGTTTGTTCATGGCTAGCTAGCGGTGAACTTTCCCCGTTGGACAATGGTTTGATTGCAAGGAATCGCTTTCGACTACTTGCTAGCAAAGATAACAAACACTTTCTATTAACGTTACATTTTCTGTCACATTTCTCCGTTATTTATATATCCTACTTGTAATATATTTTGTGAATTAAATCTAACAAATGGTTTGTGCTGATAATCGTTGCATGAAAGCCATAATTATTGTGAAACACACCCGTGGTAACTTGCTGACAGAAGATGTGTGTTTGTTATTTTGAAAAGATTAACATTGTAGAGCATTTCTCCCTTTACACCTCAGATAATATGATTGGCAAGATCAGGTACCTTCAGACTGGGAGCAGCTGGCCCCTGTGATGAAGAGGACTGAGGACCTGTTCAGATCAAAGTTAAGCATAGTTATTTGTCCTATACATCTGAGTTTACAGCCAAACTATTTCAGCATTCCTTCAAAAAACACATTATAACATTATTAGTTCTTAAGCATAATGTTATGTGATATACTTCATTACATTCAGTACGTAAGAGGCACTTACCCCCAGCAGAGAGAGTGACAAAGAGGGTCTAGAAGATACTGTTGCAAATTGTGCAAATGAAATGCAGGTTGTGAACATTAGACTTATACTTTGTATGAATTAATTAAATCTTGCATATACTTTTTTTGTGTGTGGAATCAACCCTTTTTTGGATGAATTTGGGGGTGTTTGGCGCTTGTGGGTTATGGCTGGTTATGGTTATGATCAGCGTCAGACCCCCCAGACCCATCAGAGACCCCTGTAGGATTTCGCCTGGGAATGACAGCAAGCATGAAGTTTTCAGAGTAGTAGTGAAGTGTTTAGATTCCTTTTATTTCAAACACTAAATCTTACTTTTTCTTTCTTTGGTGAGACTCTGGCTTTGTTTCCAGGCTTGAGCGTTTTTCTGCTTTCTCATATGAATCTGAAAACAACACGAAACAGGAGCTTATCAGTTCATCTGTAAATGTACTCACTCTTTGTCTTCAGTAATTACACCTCCCATGTATATATGTCAGGCCGTTCGGGCGACATCACTGCCTTCCTTAACCTCTCTTGGCTCTTGTATGGAGGCCAATAACATTTGTCCTTGATGCACCAGGTTTTTGAAATTCGGGAAATGAACCACAGCAAACATGGTACTGTGAACAAAAAAGCAAATAGGAGCACTCAATTAGATTAGATTACTCAAACATTTCACAATAGTAACATCTATTTGTAGGTGATGATATTAATTAACAGTAATTTCGATCCAAATGTGCAAATTGTCCAAACAGATCCGCAAGGTAGATGGATGATTTTAAATATGTTATTGGACCATAAACAGATATGGCTCATTAACCTTTACGGACCAAATAATGATGATCCACACTTCTTTGACAATATATATAATAAATTATCAACCCTGCAAGCAATACAATACTCTATTATTATGGTGGGAGATTATAATACTGTTTTAAATAGCTCAATGGACTGTAAAGGAAATCACACTACAAACTATCACCCTCATGTTCTTAAGGAAATCATGAATGTCATGGATACCTTAGAACTAGTAGATATATGGAGGCTTAAATATCCTGTCCTAGTGAGATATACATGGCGGAGACTCAATCAAGCTAGTCGTCTTGACTTCTTTCTTATGTCATTCTCGTTGGCACCAAAAGTTTAAAAAGTGTTGATAGGGGACAGAATGCGGTCGGACCATCATATAATAATATACATTACTCTTACTGAATTTCCACGTGGGCGAGGATATTGGAAATGTAATCAAAGCCAATTGGATGTTAACTTGTTTTTAACTAGAACAGAGGAATTTATAACTGATTTTTTCCGACATAACATAGGTACAGCAAATCCCCTTATTGTATGGGACACTTTTAAATGTGCCTTTAGAGGCCATGCAATTCAGTACTCATCTCGAAAACAAAAGCAATTTAGGTCAAAATAGTCCATACTAACAAAGGAAATAGAAGGTCTAACATAACAGACAGATAGCAATAAAAACTAACATAGAGGCTCTGAATAAATTAGAGGAAAAACAAAAAGAAATGGAGAAACTTATTCAAGAAAGATCAAGTGTAATATATTATCAAAATAAAGCAAACTGGATGGAATATGGGGAAAAATGCACCAAATTATTTTTTTATCTTCAACATAGAAATGCTACCAAAAATAATTTACTGAAACTGGTTACAAATGATGGAGTCACCCATGATTCACCAAATTATATTTTGAAGGAGGAAGCAAAGTACTTAAAGCATATGTTTTTATTTCAGTCACCTCCATCTCCTCTAACTGAAGCTAATTGTAGGGATTTTTTTTCTATTGATAATGTAAAATTAACAGCCATACAGAAAGAGGTGAAATCACAGAGGAGGAACTTCTGGATGCAATTAAATACTTTAAGTCTGGGAAAACTCCAGAGTTGGATGGCATACCAGTCAAGGTATACCAAACCTTTTTTGATATACTCAGAGGACCGTTATTAGCATGTTTTAACCATTCCTATGTAAATGGTAGATTATCAGACACTCAAGAAGAAGGTCTGATTTCATTATTACTGAAACAGAATACAAGTGGGAAATATAAAGATCCAGTCCATTAAAAAAATTGGAGGCCCCTTACACTTCAGTGTTGTGATGCAAAAATTCTAGCAAAATGTATAGCGCATAGAATTAAAAAGGTATTGTCGGACATTATTCATTCTAATCAGACAGGTTTTTTACATGGATGATACATTGGAGATAATATAAGGCAAGTACTGGAAACAATAGAACACTATGAAAAATCTGGGAAACCAGGCCTGCTGTTCATAGCAGACTTTGAAAAGGTATTTGATAAAGTACGACTGGAGTTTATATATAAATGCCTGGAGCATTTCAATTTTGGAGAATCTCTTATAAAATGGGTTAAAATAATGTATAATTTTACATTATTTAGCAGACGCTCTTATCCAGAGCGACTTACAGTTAGTGAGTGCATACATTTTCATTTTTTTTTCATACTGGCCCCCCGTGGGAATCGAACCCAAAACCCTGGCGTTGCAAACGCCATGCTCTACCAACTGAGCTACATCCCTGCCAGCCATTCCCTCCCCTACCCTGGACGACGCTGGGCCAATTGTACAACATTAACAATGTCTACACTGTATTTCTGATCAATTTTATGTTATTTTAATGGACAAAAAAAAAAAATCTTTCGAAAACAAGGACATTTCAAAGTGACCCCAAACATTTGAACAGTAGTGTAAATCGGTACTTTTTTGGGTTTCGAACCTGTTCATAACATTATTTTGCTAGTCGGAACAGTGGAATGGAATGTCAAAAAATAATTGTTATCTTCAGAACGAAACAATTGGAAAATAATTTTGGTTCCAACACTTTTGTTTTTATTATTATTTTATTTTTCATGGTATTCAATTGGTAGTTACAATCTTGTCTCATCGCTGCAACTCCCCAAAGGGCTCAGGCGAGGCGAAGGTCGAAACATGTATCCTCCGAAACATGACCCGCCAATCCACGCTGCTTCTTAACACATTACTCGCTTAACCAGGATGCCAGCAGCACCAATGTGTCAGAGGAAACACAATTCGACTGACAACTGAAGTCAGCTTACAGGTGCCCAGCCCGCCACAAGGAGTCACTAGAGCGGGATGAGCCAAGGAAAGCCCACCGCCAAACCATCCCCTAACTCGGACAGCACTGGGCCAATTGTGCACCACCCTATAGGGCTCCCGGTCACGGCTGGCTGTGACACAGCCTAGGATCAAACCCCAGGCTGTAGTGGTGCCTCAGCCGTGCGATGCAAATTACAAACTTTGTTATGCACATGCGCTGTATGAGCCTTAAACCTGTAAATGTCCACTGTCTGTTTCTCTCATGTAAGAAGAAGCCAGTGTTTTTCCTCTCTTGTTTTTGAGTAACTTGGTCACGTGGCCAAAGACAAAGAGCCTCTGAGAGTGACCACAGTTTTTGGTCCATCCTGTTCTTTTCGTATCTTTCAAGGGCACAGCTGTGTGGAGGTATGAAAAGAACAGAGGCTAGCTTGAGCAGCAGCGACAATCAGCAGAAAGGAGTAACACAACTGGCGTTATCATTTGTTTGTACGCTATGTAAAAATTTAAAAAACATGATCTCACACACCTGCTAAACTGCCACATACACAAAGGTTATAAAAGCTGAGACCCCACTCTTGTTCGTTGGGCTCTTAACTCTGCACTGTTGAGTGGATTGTTAACTGCTCCAGATTTGCAAATCTTATAATAACGTTTTTGTTTGAAGAATCTACAGTCTCTCTTCCTTTCTGGTTAGAATTTCCACAACAACCACTCGTGACACAACCCTTGCTTTTAACATACAATGTTTTCAACTTCACTTTAACTTAACATACATGATTACATATTCATTCAAACAGTTATTATTATTGTCCTCAACTGAGATTTGAGCTCCCAACCTCTTGGTTCACGGCATTCCGATCTTCATGCTTCACCACTATGTCTGTGTTAGTAATAGTAGAGAGAATGATTTATTTCAGCTTTTATTTATTTCATCACATTCCCAGTGGGTCAGACGTTTACATACACTCAATTAGTATTTGGTAGCATTGCCTTTAAATTGTTTAACTTGGGTCAAATGTTTCAGGTAGACTTCCACAAGCTTCCCACAATAAGTTGGGTGAATTTTGGCCCATTCCTCCTGACAGAGCTGGTGTAACTGAGTCAGGTTTGTAGGCCTCCTTGCTCGCACGCGCTTTTTAAGTTCTGCCCACAAATGTTCTATAGGATTGAGGTCAGGGCTTTGTGATGGCCACTCCAATACCTTGACTTTGTTGTGCTTAAGCCATTTTGCCACAACTTTGGAAGTATTCTTGGGGTCATTGTCCATTTGGAAGACCCATTTGCGACCAAGCTTTAACTTCCTGACTGATGTCTTGAGCTGTTGCTTCAATATATCCACATAATTTTCCTTCGCCATGATGCCATCTATTTTGTGAAGTGCACCAGTTCCTCCTGCAGCAAAGCACCCCCACAGCATGATGCTGCCACCCCCGTGCTTCACGGTTGGGATGGTGTTCTTCGGCTTTCAAGCTACCCCTTTTTCCTACAAACATAACGATGGTCATTATGGCCAAACAGTTCTATTTTTGTTTCATCAGACCAGAGGACTTTTCTCCAAAAAGTACGATCTTTGTCCCCATGCGCAGTTGCAAACCGTAGTCTGGCTTTTTTATGGCGGTATTGGAGCAGTGGCTTCTTTCTTGCTGAGTGGCCTTTCAGGTTATGTCGATATTGGACTTGTTTTACTGTGGATATACAGTGGGGGAAAAAAGTATTTAGTCAGCCACCAATTGTGCAAGTTCTCCCACTTAAAAAGATGAGAGAGGCCTGTAATTTTCATCATAGGTACACGTCAACTATGACAGACAAATTGAGAAAAAAAATCCAGAAAATCACATTGTAGGATTTTTAATGAATTTATTTGCAAATTATGGTGGAAAATAAGTATTTGGTCACCTACAAACAAGCAAGATTTCTGGCTCTCACAGACCTGTAACTTCTTCTTTAAGAGGCTCCTCTGTCCTCCACTCGTTACCTGTATTAATGGCACCTGTTTGAACTTGTTATCAGTATAAAAGACACCTGTCCACAACCTCAAACAGTCACACTCCAAACTCCACTATGGCCAAGACCAAAGAGCTGTCAAAGGACACCAGAAACAAAATTGTAGACCTGCACCAGGCTGGGAAGACTGAATCTGCAATAGGTAAGCAGCTTGGTTTGAAGAAATCAACTGTGGGAGCAATTATTAGGAAATGGAAGACATACAAGACCACTGATAATCTTCCTCGATTTGGGGCTCCATGCAAGATTTCACCACGTGGGGTCAAAATGATCACAAGAACGGTGAGCAAAAATCCCAGACACCACACGGGGGGACCTAGTGAATGACCTGCAGAGAGCTGGGACGAAAGTAACAAAGCCTACCATCAGTAACACACTACGCCGCCAGGGACTCAAATCCTGCAGTGCAAGACGTGTCCCCCTGCTTAAGCCAGTACATGTCCAGAACCGTCTGAAGTTTGCTAGAGTGCATTTGGATGATCCAGAAGAGCATATGGTCAGATGAAACCAAAATAGAACTTTTTGGTAAAAACTCAACTCGTCGTGTTTGGAGGACAAAGAATGCTGAGTTGCATCCAAAGAACACCATACCTACTGTGAAGCATGGGGGTGGAAACATCATGCTTTGGGGCTGTTTTTCTGCAAAGGGACCAGGACGACTGATCCGTGTAAAGGAAAGAATGAATTGGGCCATGTATCGTGAGATTTTGAGTGAAAACCTCCTTCCATCAGCAAGGGCATTGAAGATGAAACGTGGCTGGGTCTTTCAGCATGACAATGATCCCAAACACACCGCCCGGGCAACGAAGGAGTGGCTTCGTAAGAAGCATTTCAAGGTCCTGGAGTGGCCTAGCCAGTCTCCAGATCTCAACCCCATAGAAAATCTTTGGAGGGAGTTGAAAGTCTGTGTTGCCCAGCGACAGCCCCAAAACATCACTGCTCTAGAGGAGATCTGCATGGAGGAATGGGCCAAAATACCAGCAACAGTGTGTGAAAACCTTGTGAAGACTTACAGAAAACGTTTGACCTGTGTCTTTGCCAACAAAGGGTATATAACAAAGTATTGAGAAACTTTTGTTATTGACCAAATACTTATTTTCCACCATATGTTGCAAATAAATTCATTAAAAATCCTACAATGTGATTTTCTGGAGAAAAAAAATCTCATTTTGTCTGTCATAGTTGACGTGTACCTATGATGAAAATTACAGGCCTCTCTCATCTTTTTAAGTGGGAGAACTTGCACAATTGGTGGCTGACTAAATACTTTTTTCCCCCACTGTAGATACTTTTGTACCTGTTTCCTCCAGCATCTTCACAAGGTCCTTTGCTGTTGTTCTGGGATTGATTTGCACTTTTCGCACCAAAGTACGTTCATCTCTAGGAGACAAAACGTGTCTCCTTCCTGAGCGGTATGACGGCTGTGTGGTCCCATGGTGTTTATACTTGCGTACTATTGTTTGTACAGATGAACGTGGTACCTTCAGGCATTTGGAAATTGCTCCCAAGGATGAACCACACTTGTGGAGGTCTTGGCCGATTCCTTTTGATTTTCCCATGATTTTCTGGAATTTTCCAAGCTCTTTAAAGGAACAGTCAACTTAGTGTATGTAAACTTCTGACCCACTGGAATTGTGATACAGTGAATTATAAGTGAAATAATCTGTCTGTAAACAATTGTTGGAAAAATTACTTGTGTCATGCATAAAGTAGATGTCCTAACCGACTTGCCAAAACTATAGTTTGTTAACAAGACATTTGTGGAGTGGTTGAAAAACAAGTTTTAATGACTCCAACCTAAGTGTATTTAAACTTCCGACTTCAACTGTAACTTTCAAGTGTTACCATGGTATTTTCCTGCCATGGTAGTGACCAAAAATCCCTGATATATTTTTCATTGTACAAGCTACCATGGTACACAAATGAACCATGGTAATAATTTACAAAGAAAAAAAGACCATGGTTTTGTACTAGCAGCATGTAGTGAAACGTGAAAGCATGGTAGTTGTTTACAATGTATTATGATGGTCTGTGTCCCACCAGGTGGCGAATCGCATCTCTGCATGTCTGGCAGACATATCAGTATGGATGACGGATCACCACCTCAAGCTGAACCCTGGCAAGACGGAGCTGCTCTTCCTCCCGGGGAAGGACTGCCCGTTCCATGATCTCGCCATCACGGTTGACAACTCCGCTGTGTCCTCCTCCCAGAGTGCGAAGAGCCTAGGCGTGACCCTGGACAACACCCTGTCGTTCTCCGCCAACATCAAGGTGGTGACCCGCTCCTGCAGGTTCATGCTCTACAACATTCGGAGAGTACGACCCTGCCTTACACAGGAAGCGGCACAGGTCCTAATCCAGGCACTTGTCATCTCCCGTCTGGACTACTGCAACTCACTGTTGGCTGGCCTCCCTGCCTGTGCCATTAAACCCCTACAACTCATCCAGAATGCCGCAGCCCGTCTGGTGTTCAACCTTCCCAAGTTCTCTCACGTCACCCCCTCCTCCGCACACTCCACTGGCTTCCAGTTGAAGCTCGCATCCGCTACAAGACCATGGTGCTTGCCTATGGAGCAGTGAGGGGAACGGCACCTCTGTACCTTCAGGCTCTGATCAGTCCCTACACCCAAACGAGGGCATTGCGTTCATCCACCTCTGGCCTGCTGGCTCCCCTTCCTCTGCGGAAGCATAGCTCCCGCTCAGCCCAGTCAAAACTGTTCGCTGCTCTGGCACCCCAATGGTGGAACAAGCTCCCCTCACGACGCCAGGACAGCGGAGTCACTCACCACCTTCCGGAGACATTTGAAACCCCACCTCTTTAAGGAATACCTGGGATAGGATAAAGTAATCCTTCTAACCCCCCCCAAATTGTAAAGTGGTTATCCCACTGGCTATAGGGTGAACGCACCAATTTGTGAGTCGCTCTGGCTAAGAGCGTCTGCTAAATGACGTTAATGTGCCCTTGAGCAAGGCACTTAACCCTAATTGCTCCTGTAAGTCGCTCTGGATAAGAGCGTCTGCTAAATGACTAAAATGTAAATGTAAATGTAAATGTGACCAAAAACAAAGTAATTTATGGTACTCACATAATGCAACATTGATTGTAAACAAAGGGAAACATTGTAACTTGCTGTTTTAAGGGATATGTTGAGAATTACATGATTAAAATGTATCGATGAGATAAGATGATAATTAATACCTTTTTACAAATGTTTTTTTTTTGTATGTTGGCTATTTACAGTGAGGGAAAAAAGTATTTGATCCCCTGCTGATTTTGTACGTTTGCCAACTGACAAATACATGATCAGTCTATAATTTTAATGGTAGGTTTATTTGAACAGTGAGAGACAGAATAACAACAAAAAAATCCAGAAAAACGCATGTCAAAAATGTTATGAATTGATTAGCATTTTAATTAGGGAAATAAGTATTTGACCCCTCTGCAAAACATGACTTAGTACTTGGTGGCAAAACCTTTGTTGGCAATCACAGAGGTCAGACATTTCTTGTAGTTGGCCACCAGGTTTGCACACATCTCAGGAGGGATTTTGTCCCACTCCTCTTTGCAGATCTTCTCCATGTCATTAAGGTTTCGAGGCTGACGTTTGGCAACTCGAACCTTCAGCTACCACCACAGATTTTGTATGGGATTAAGGTCTGGAGACTGGCTAGGCCACTCCAGGACCTTATTGTGCTTATTCTTGAGCCACTCCTTTGTTGCCTTGGCCGTGTGTTTTGGGTCATTGTCATGCTGGAATACCCATCCACGACCCATTTTCAATGCCTTGGCTGAGGGAAGGAGGTTCTCACCCAAGATTTGACGGTACATGGCCCCGTCCATCGTCCCTTTGATGCGGTGAAGTTGTCCTGTCCCCTTAGCAGAAAAACACCCCCAAAGCATAATGTTTCCACCTCCATGTTTGACGGTGGGGATGGTGTTCTTGGGGTCATAGGCAGCATTCCTCCTCCTCCAAACACGGCGAGTTGAGTTGATGCCAAAGAGCTCGATTTTGGTCTCATCTGACCACAACACTTTCACCCAGTTCTCCTCTGAATCATTCAGATGTTCATTGGCAAACTTCAGACGGGCCTGTAAATGTGCTTTCTTGAGCAGGTGGACCTTGCGGGCACTGCAGGATTTCAGTCCTTCACGGCGTAGTGTGTTACCAATTGTTTTCTTGGTGACTATGGTCCCAGCTGCCTTAAGATCATTGACAAGATCCTCCCGTGTAGTTATGGGCTGATTCCTCACCGTTCTCATTATCATTGCAACTCCACGAGGTGAGATCTTGCATGGAGCCCCAGGCCGAGGGAGATTGACAGTTATTTTGTGTTTCTTCCATTTGCGAATAATCGCACCAACTGTTGTCACCTTCTCACCAAGCTGCTTGCCGATGGTCTTGTAGCCCATTCCAGCCTTGTGTAGGTCTACAATCTTGTCCCTGACATCCTTGGAGAGCTCTTTGGTCTTGGCCATGGTGGAGAGTTTGGAATCTGATTGATTGATTGCTTCTGTGGACAGGTGTCTTTTATACAGGTAACAAGCTGAGATTAGGAGCACTCCCTTTAAGAGTGTGCTCCTAATCTCAGCTCGATAGCTGTATAAAAGACACCTGGGAGCCAGAAATCTTTCTGATTGAGAGGGGGTCAAATACTTATTTCCCTCATTAAAATGCAAATCAATTTATAAAATTTTTGACATGCGTTTTAATGGATTTTTTTGTTGTTATTCTGTCTCTCACTGTTCAAATAAACCTACCATTAAAATTATATACTGATAAGTTCTTTGTCAGTGGGCAAATTTACAAAATCAGCAGGGGATCAAATACTTTTTTCCCTCACTGTATAATTGTATAAGAGTAGCCAAGTCAGTTGAATGAGAGAGAGCGAGACAACTGAAAACTGTATTGAAGAGAGATGCACCAGATTAACTATTTTAAATCTTCAAGGTTTCAGACTCCCTGCATTCTTCTCACCATTCTCTATCCAGGTCCCAAGGTTTAAGAGGGTACATTACACTACTAGACCATGTGTGTTGTTGTTTTTCACTATGAGCTAAAGGGGTTTAAGAGGGTTCTAGGCGTATGCTTTGCCATTGCAGAGGGAGTAGTCAATGGTACCATGGTAGCTAGTACAATGAAAAAAATATCATGTTTTTTTGGTCGCTACCATGGCAGGAAAATACCATGGCACTGGTGTAAATACCATGGTATTTTCCTGCAATGGTATTACAATGAAAAAACGTATGTAAATATTCTTAACAAAGTGTTACCATGGTATTTTCCTGCCATGGTAGTGACCAAAAAAACATGATCTTAGCTACCAGGAACTTAGCTCGAGGAACCAATTAGCTATATATAGTATTAACCAGTGGCGATTTTAGCATGTAAATGTTGGTGGGGCAAACCAAAAAAAAACATTTAGATGCACGCCAGCTAAGCCACTACACAACACAACACTAAACAATACATTAATTGGACCATAACGGTGACAAACAGTGCCAACAAACTGTTAGGGCCTACATAAAACTGTCCCAACAGCAGTCCCAACACCTTACCACTGCTACACCTGGCTATCAGCGGAGCCTTGTCTGGCAGCGAAACGGTTCATTCAGCCTCATTTACTGCCTTTAAAAAAAACATAGCTGATATGGCTGACTTACTTAAACAAATGTCGTTTCTACTGACAATTGAGATGTACAAACTATGGCATAAGGGGACAACAAGCGGATAAGAGGCAATCCGTAATTTAGATGAAGACATTAATGAGCGAGCTAGGACGGACGTAGTCAATATAACTATTTGTTCAGCACTTTTTAAATGTACAGCGACAGAATTCAGAACATGGGCCATTCTTACAGTATACACCAGGTCAGAACAGTAGGCTAAATTATGAAGGGAAAAGGGACCAAATTATTAGGATGAGGCACATGGGCTACTAACAGCTTACTACACAACATACACTTAGTATTACTTTCTTAGCTACAGTATGCATATCTCCCTGGCATATTACATCATTTATGCATACAATATATTTTTGGACTCACCTTGTTGTGCTCACTTGAACAAGAAGGAGGCGCAGCGGTACTACGTGGGCAAATGTTGTCACTAAACTTTGTCATCAAAGTCTGGCATTCTCTGGATTTATGGTGCTTTCAAGACAACTGGGAACTCTGAAAAAAACAAGGTTGAATCATGACATTAGTGCTATTCAGGTCGGAGCTCTAGAAAGAGGCCCGAGTTCCCGACTTGGAATTCCATGTTGGATGACCATTCAAAACGTATTTTCCCAGTCAGAGCTCGTTTTTTCCCGAGTTCCCAGTTGTCTTGAACTCACTGAAGTCTGAGATTTCCCAGTTCCGAGTTTCCAGTTGTTTTGAACGCAGCAGAAGTCATGCTGGATTGACAGTAGGGTCAATGTTGAATGTTTATCATTTTAAGCTTGGAAAAGAGACCCTTAAACCCAGACTTGGACCACACATCCACTCCACTGAATAGCAGTCTAGTGATTGCTTTGCAATGCTTGCAGTTAGCCACTGGTTCCTTCCAAACCACTCATTGTTAAGTCGCTCTGGATAAGAGCGTCTGCTAAATGACGTAAATGTAAAATGTAAATGTAATTGTTGAATTTGCAATTTCCAACTTGTTGTGTAATGTTTATGTCCAACAGCCGATGAGCACCGATACGTTTTATCTATAATTTCTCTTCATATTTTTTCTTCATATGACAAGGATTGAAAAGGATTTGTCAGTAGATTGTTGACTTGATTCATGATGATGACTGCTAGCTTGCTAGCTAATATTTTGAAAGTATGATGTTGACATGATCAGTCCAATCACAAAGCTACTGTAGATACAACGTGATTTGACGTCATTTTATCTGTGGTCAATGACCTTGAGCCTTATTGAATGGGCATTTCTAATGTAACTCTATGGCAGCACCCAAGGGGCTTGAATTTTCGAGCTCTCTCCGTAGATTTTGTGGTGACATAGTGTCCTAATGAGTGACAGAACACTGAGCCAATCACACTGCAACTAGAGAATATTACCAACTCCTACGCGCCATATTTACAGAAAGCACTGAGCTAGGCTGAAATACCTGCATTTTGGAGCTAACTTACTCAAGAAAGCAAAAAAGAGACCATGTTTGTATGCAGCTTTATTAACTCAATGATTTATTTGTATAATTTGTTTTACATTGTTTGCAAACTGATATGTGACACGTGTTAATGCCAAAATAACATGCAAAACAGGGAACTTAACAGGTGGGGCTCAAAACAGGTGGGGCTCTGCCCTGAATGACGGGTCGCCACTGGTATTAACTGGTATACGACTCCTTGCCATTCCTCAAGCTATAATGTAAGGTGTTCACTGGACCCTGGCAATCTGTGTGAAATATTAACTAATTAGCTAGCTAACGAACTAACTACTATCTATGAAATAATGTTTTCCCTCTATGTGGTTAATTTTCAGAATGAGAGAATTAGGTGAAAATGAGGCATTACTTGTTAAACAAGTGGATTCAGGGATCAAGTGTAGCTGGAGCTGGGCCTGGCTTAAGCTGGATGCCAGTATAGAGGTGAAAGGAACACCACACACTTTCTCACTTTATTTTAAATGTAACCTTTATTTAACCAGGAAAATCCCATTGAGACCCAGAGTCTCTTTTTCAAGGGAGACCTGGCCAAGAAGGCAGCAACAATCAATACATTACATAATTATTTCTGGGATTTGTCCCCTGGGAAAGATCTAACAACGGAAATAAGAAGAGACGAGATGAGACAAGCCAGTTATAGAATATTGTGTTGTAGGACAGCTGAGCTGACTCAAGACCGGAAATTCCACTCGCTAGTTGATACCATTTCCACAGTAACATGTATTTACATGATGTGATGAAATGTTAAAACTAAGTTGCAAGCTACTTTAGAACAAGTGTTTTATGAAACACATTTCAGATACTGGCTCTTGCTATCTTGCCATAAGTGATTTGACAGAGAAATATCACCAAGCTATGCTAGCTGCAGTCAGCTTGGCTAAACACAAGGTCAGCGCAGGCTTCAGCCTACATATAGAACTGAATTAGCTGACCATCTTGAGATGGCCAGTCAGTCAGGAGGGGAGAAGTCCTCAACTTTAAAACGTTGTTCTGCCCATAGCAAAGCTAGCTTAGCTTACCTCACTGTACTCATTACTGGCCTTGTTTGTTGTGATTGAATGGCAAAGACACACCCACAAAACACCCACATCAAACTACACCCCCAAAACGACTCTCGTTTGCCTTCAGCCATGGCTGCTAGCATTTCTTAATGAGCATTGATGAAAAACAAGGCCAAATCAGGAAGTGCAGTTGCCCTTTAACGCTTGTTATAAGAATGTGTGAGCCTTCATAATGTATTATTAGGCTTATAATACAGTGCATTCGGAAAGTATTCAGACCCCTTAACTTCTTCCGCATTTTGTTACGTTACAGCCTTATTCTAAAATGGATTAAATAAATAAAAAATCCTCATCTATCTACACACAATAAATAACAAAGCGAAAACAGGTTTCCATTGATCATCCTTGAGATGTTTCTACAACCTAATTGGAGTCCACCTGTGGTAAATTCAATTGATTGGACATGATTTGGAAAGGCACACACCTGTCTATATAAGGTCCCACAGTTGACAGTGCATGTCAGAGCAAAAACCAAACCATGAGGTCGAAGGAATTGTCCATAGAGCTCCGAGACAGGATTGTGTCGAGGCACAGATTGGGGGAAGGGTACCAAAAAATGCAGCATTGAAGGTCCCCAAGAACACAGTGGCCTCCATCATACTTAAATGGAAGAAGTTTGGAACCACCAAGACTCTTCCTAGAGCTGGTCGCCCAGCCAAACTGAGCAATCGGGGGAGAAGGGCTTTGGTCAGGGAGGGGACCAAGAACCCGATGGTCACTCTGACAGAGCTCCAGAGTTCCTCTGTGGAAATGGGAGAACCTTCCAGAAGGACAACCATCTCCGCAGCACTCCACCAATCAGGCCTTTATGGTAGTGGACAGACGGAAGCCACTCCTCAGTAAAAGGCACATGACCGCCCACTTGGAGTTTGCCAAAAGGCACCTAAAGGACTCTCCGACCATGAGAAACAAGATTCTCTGGTCTGATGAAACCAAGATTGAACTCTTTGGCCTGAATGCCAAACGTCACGTCTGGAGGAAACCTGGCACAATCCCTACGGTGAAGCATGGTGGTGGCAGCAACATGCTGTGGGGATGTTTTTCAGCGGCAGGGACTGGAAGACTAGTGTTACGTTCTCCCCTTGGGTGTAGCTCGTCTGAGGAGGAGATGTAAATGCCTGTGCCTGTGCATACAATGTAAACTAGATGGATGGGGAAGAAATGTGGGGTGTAACTAACTAAAATAACCAGACACAACAACCAGAACTCAATGTTAGCCCTCTGGGGACGTTTAGTAAGGTACTAAACAAAATCATATACAACACCGATAAAGAAACAGTAATAAAACAAAGACCAATCAAACAAACCAGGGATGGTAAGAGAAGGGAATGTTTGGGAACGGGGTCCAAGTAATGAAAATAAACAAAAGGTCCCTCCTCTTCTACACACCTAATCCTTCCTAACACACTCTAAGCCTTAACCCGCTTTCCTACCTGTTACCACAAATACAGGGGTGACACCCGCCCGGCTAACCTAGTGTGTAAAACAGTGGATTATCTACGTGTGAATGTACACCCATGGGCAGAACTACCTTTCCCTTCTCCAGGACCCAGGTAGGGTGGAGTACATCAGGAGGACAGGCTGGAACACAAACAAAGATAAATCAATATAACCAAATACTCAGAAAAACAGCCAAACAAAAAGTGCCCCCTTTCTCTCTTGAGCTCACACGGCAAACAGTTTATATACTCTAGTCAATCAGTCACTCAACCACAGCTGCCAGGACTCCAGACCGAAGCCACGCCCACCATCGTCAGCCGCAACTCAGCACACCTGTATTAACCAGAACACACAAACAGAACAACCACACTGAACCACACACACACACTACAAAGGAATATTGGGAGAAATAAAAACATGTCACACGTGACGTAACAACTAGTCAGGATCGAGGGAAAGATGAACGGAGCAAAGTACAGAGAGATCCTTGATGAAAACCTGCTCCAGAGCGCTCAGGACCTCAGACTGGGGCGAAGGTTCACCTTCCAACAAGACAACGACTCTAAGCACACAGCCAAGACAACGCAGGAGTGGCTTCGGGACAAGTCTCTGAATGTCCTTGAGTGGCCCAGTCAGAGCCCGGACTTGAACCCGATTGAACATTTCTGGAGAGACCTAAAATTGCTGTGCAGCGACGCTCCCCATCCAACCTGACAGAGCTTGAGAGAATCAGCAGAAAAGAATGGGAGAAACTCCCCAAATACAGGTGTGCTTGTAGCATCATACCCAAAAAGAATCTAGGCTATAATCGCTGCCAAAGGTGCTTCAACAAAGTACTGAGTAAAGGGTCTGAATACTTATTTATAAATGTGATATTTCAGTTCATTTATTTTTTACATTTGCAGAAATTTTGAAAAACCTGTTTTTGCTTTGTCAATAACGGGTATTGTGTGTAGATTGATGAGAGGAAAAAACTATTGAATCAATTTTAGAATAAGGCTGTAACGTAACAAAATGTTGAAAAGGTGAAGGGGTCTGAATACTTTCCGAATGCACTATATGTCATGTGTTTTTACTCTACAGGAAGAGATCAAACAGAAGCTGGCTTCCGTCTGTTGAAATTGGCATCCTCAAACCTCAAAGGTGTGAAAATAGCTTTTTATCACAGCAGCATGCATGGCACTCTAGTGGCAATGTCATGTTTGATTTAATTGATTGTGTGGAGTATTGTATTATCACATAATCTCAATAATTCATGTTTCTATCAATGTTTCAGACGAAAGCCCTTGCTGGATGTTATTTCCTACTAAGCAATCAAGATTCTTTAAAGAAAGATTCTAAATAAAAATGCCAACATGAGTTTAGACATTGTAATTAAATGCTTTATCATTGCGTTATCATTGCATTTTCGACTTCGGATGAATAAAAATGGGTTCAGATGCCAAAGGTTTTCTTTTGGAGAAATGTATAAACAGTTGTATTTTTTATTCAATTAAGTATATTTTTGGCTGGACAAAAAGTTCACACAAACATTCAGAATTCAGAGAATAATAGACTATTAGAATAATGTTCCAAAAACATTATTTCAGAACATATAATCATTCCAATAACATATCATGCTTGTGTCATGACTAATTTGAGAAAAGGCAAGAGGCTGGCAGCATAGCATTGTCTTGACACCTTAGCATCCTTCTTCTCACTTTGGAATCTGGATACTGGCTGCTTGATCAGTAGCTCAGATCCAAAACGGCTTTTGGTCTAAAAGATACACAAAAAGATGACATGAGTGGAAGATCGAAAGACATAACCCCATATTTTGTATTAATGAATACATTCTATTCAATAGTGTTTCAATTAACAAGCACAGGTGATAATCTCTCTAATCTTTAGTCGTCTGAACAGTTTCTTCTACTCACTTGCAGGCCTTAATGTTAATGCAGATGGTCGTCACGTCATCACTGGTGCTAAGCTCCTCAACCAAAACCCACAAGTGCTTTTTCACCAAGCCTTTACACAGAGATTTAACGAGGCCCATTTGATTGCAAACAGACAATAGCTTCTGCTTTATCTGCGCCTATTGAAGAGAAATCATCAACATCAGTTTACATTTTCAGATAAATATTTCAGTAAATAGTACATTTCATGAAGGGACACTTATGAATTGTAATGCTATGGGGTAGTTACTTGGCTAGTGGAAGAGGAGATGTGTTTCTTCACTTTGTTCAGTGCCCACTTACACGCCCAGCATGTTCCCTTTAACTGTTGCACCTGTGGAAAGCATAAACAGACAAGAATGTACATGGTGTGATGTATTCAGTATTATGGTTGAAGTACATTTGAATACGTAAGGTTGGACAGGAGTTTCTTCAGTCAATGTATTGGTTGCGTTCATGTCTTTGGTTAAGTGCTGTTACACAGTAGCAGGTTAGTTGAGTATTCCAATAGAAAGTTGCAGAAATGTCTACACTTTCTGCTAGTCCATACAATTTTGACCATATAGTGCACTGTTACCATGTGCTTTTCTGGCTGTGCTTCTACTACTTCCTGGTCTTCCTGGTCATCAAGGTTAACCTCTTGACATTGTCCACAGACTTCCCAAACTGTGAAGTAAAAATTGTACAACATTAAATTGTATTGTACTGAAACGAAAGGTGAACTTGGAGTGGATTTAGGTCCCCCCTTACAGATTCTCATACACCCTGACCCAATCAAATGTATCTGCTACATTTACAGTAGTTATTACTTGAGTTAACAAATAAAAGCTCACCTGAACAAGCCAGTAGACTGAGGGTAAGGAGGACCAGAGATGTCTTCATGATTTGTGGTGGTAGAGTTATGTAGAGTGGTGGTGGGGTTTGGTAAAGTGACTTAGGATTCAGACAAGCCCCTTTATATACCGAGGTCTCTCTGTCCCTGTACAACCCCCACCTATGACGTATTGATAGTACATCTCACGTTTACCACAACACACAAACCATACTGATCAACAGAATGTTACTTGGAAGGATGTCATATTTTCTTGTGGTTTAGATCTACACACTGATGAGAAGCAGTGATCTTGAATCTCTTTTTTCATCTCTCCACTGTCTAATCTTCATTTTAATTTCATTTTAATTTGTCAATTACAGATACCCTTGGATTTCTTCATATTTTATTGTGTTACAAAATGGGATTACACATTTTTTTTTTGTCAACAATCTACTCAAAATACTCTTTCAAAGTGGAAGAAAAATGTTTTATAACTAAAATATAGTCGTTACATACAGTACCAGTCAAAAGTTTGGACACACCTACTCATTCAAGGGTTTTTCTTTATTTTTACTGTTTTATACATTGTTGAATAATTGTGAAGACATCAAAACTATGAAATAACACATATGGAATCATGTAGTAACCAAAAAAGTGTTAACCAAATTAAAATATATTTTATATTTGAGATTCTTCAAAGTAGCCACCCTTTGCCTTGATGACAGCTTTGCACACTCTTGGCATTCTCTCAACCAGCTTCATGAGGTAGTCACCTGGAATGCATTTAATTTAACAAGTGCAGTCACAAAAACAGTCGTCCTTCTGAACTGAGCTGCAGGACAGGAATGAAACTGCTCAGGGGGGATTTTAAAACAGTTACAGAGTTCAATGGCTGTATGGGAGGAAACTGAGGATGAATCAACAACATAGTAGTGACTACAAGAATGACTTAAATGATAGAGTGAAAAGAAGAATACAAATATACAGAATATGCATCTTGTATGCAACAAAGCACTAAAGGAAAGTAATACTGAAAAAAAAAAAAAAACGGCAAAGAAATACACTTTTTGGCCTAAATGCAAAGCCTTATGTTTGGGGCAAATCCAACACAACACATCACTGAGTAACTGCTTCCTTATTTTCAAGCATGGTGGTGGCTGCATCATGGTTTGGGTAGGCTTGACATCGGCAAATACTGGGGGAGTTTTTCAGGATGAAAACAAATGGGATGGAGCTAAGCACAGGCAAAATCAGAGAGGAAAACCTGGTTCAGTCTGCTTTACACCAGACACTGGGAGAGAAATTCCCCTTTCAGCAAGACAATAACCTACAACACAAGGCCAAATCTAAACTGGAGTTGCTTACCAAGAAGACATTGAATGTTCCTGAATGGCCAAGTTACAGTTTTGACTTAAATCTGCTTGAAAATTTATTCTACTAAGCTAACATATGGAATTGTTTTAAGATGGTCATACCAAAGATCATTTAGTTATTTCAATTTGAATTTTAGGACCCATTAAGTATATTTTTTTAAATATTGGATGACAAATTGAATTTGGCTTTTGGCAAACTCCAAGCGGGCTGTCATGTGCCTTTTACTGAGGAGGGCCTTCCAACTTGCCACTCTACCATACAGGCCTGATTGGTGGAGTGCTGCAGAGATGGTTGTCCTTCTGGAAGGTTCTCCCATCTCCACAGAGGAACTCTGGAGCTCTATTTTTTAAATTGCTTCAGAGATGAGAACGCAGTCCAGACCAAATGCAGGAAAAGAACCAGAGTCGCACAGTATTATTGGTTGTTTGACTGTGAGCATTTGATGAAATGCATACAGCATCATAACTTGATATCTCTGAAACATTCTGTGAGTAGCAGCACATTTATGAGCGCATCCGATGCAATTTAGGGGAGACTGGGCTATTTGATGCAGATTAGGGGAGACGGGGCTATACCGGGGATATAAATTACTGAATATAGCCTATTCACGTAGTAGTTAGAGCGGTTATTGCTGCATGTTGTTGAAAGACCAAAGTGAAAGTAATATGAAGATTGGGACAGACAAGTAATGCTTCATGATAATCACAGATGGATTTAACTTGAGCATGGACACATGGTTTTGTTGAGGAATTTTTGTTCGTTTGACATTTGGCAATGTGAAACCAACCAGACCAAATGAAAAAATATATAATGTAATTGAACTCTGATTCGAACTATAGCTCAAAACTACAGTGGGGGAAAAAAGTATTTAGTCAGCCACCAATTGTGCAAGTTCTCCCACTTAAAAAGATGAGAGAGGTCTGTAATTTTCATCATAGGTACACATCAACTATGACAGGCAAAATGAGAAAAAAATATCCAGAAAATCACATTGTAGGATTTTTTATGAATTTATTTGCAAATTATGGTGGAAAATAAGTATTTGGTCAATAACAAAAGTTTCTCAATACTTTGTTATATACCCTTTGTTGGCAATGACACAGGTCAAACGTTTTCTGTAAGTCTTCACAAGGTTTTCACACACTGTTGCTGGTATTTTGGCCCATTCCTCCATGCAGATCTCCTCTAGAGCAGTGATGTTTTGGGGCTGTCGCTGGGCAACACGGACTTTCAACTCCCCTCCAAAGATTTTCTATGGGGTTGAGATCTGGAGACTGGCTAGGCCACTCCAGGACCTTGAAATGCTTCTTACGAAGCCACTCCTTCGTTGCCCGGGCGGTGTGTTTGGGATCATTGTCATGCTGAAAGAACCAGCCACGTTTCATCTTCAATGCCCTTGCTGATGGAAGGAGGTTTTCACTCAAAATCTCACGATACATGGCCCCATTCATTCTTTCCTTTACACGGATCAGTCGTCCTGGTCCCTTTGCAGAAAAACAGCCCCAAAGCATGATGTTTCCACCCCCATGCTTCACAGTAGGTATGGTGTTCTTTGGATGCAACTCAGCATTCTTTGTCCTCCAAACACGGCGAGTTGAGATTTTACCAAAAAGTTATATTTTGGTTTCATCTGACCATATGACATTCTCCCAATCCTCTTCTGGATCATCCAAATGCACTCTAGCAAACTTCAGACGGGCCTGGACATGTACTGCCTTAAGCAGGGGGACACGTCTGGCACTGCAGGATTTGAGTCCCTGGCGGCGTAGTGTGTTACTGATGGTAGGCTTTGTTACTTTGGTCCCAGCTCTCTGCAGGTCATTCACTAGGTCCCCCCGTGTGGTTCTGGGATTTTTGCTCACCGTTCTTGTGATCATTTTGACCCCACGGGGTGAGATCTTGCGTGGAGCCCCAGATCGAGGGAGATTATCAGTGATCTTGTATGTCTTCCATTTCCTAATAATTGCTCCCACAGTTGATTTCTTCAAACGAAGCTGCTTACCTATTGCAGATTCAGTCTTCCCAGCCTGGTGCAGGTCTACAATTTTGTTTCTGGTGTCCTTTGACAGCTCTTTGGTCTTGGCCATAGTGGAGTTTGGAGTGTGACTGTTTGAGGTTGTGGACAGGTGTATTTTATACTGATAACAAGTTCAAACAGGTGCCATTAATACAGGTAACGAGTGGAGGACAGAGGAGCCTCTTAAAGAAGAAGTTACAGGTCTGTGAGAGCCAGAAATCTTGCTTGTTTGTAGGTGACCAAATACTTATTTTCCACCATAATTTGCAAATAAATTCATTAAAAATCCTACAATGTGATTTTCTGGATTTTTTTCCCTCAATTTGTCTGTCATAGTTGACGTGTACCTATGATGAAAATTACAGGCCTCTCTCATCTTTTTAAGTGGGAGAACTTGCACAATTGGTGGCTGACTAAATACTTTTTTTCCCCACTGTATGTGTGAAAACGCCCTGGTTGGTTTCGGTTGGACTGGTGTGAACACTAGGGGTGTGCCGACATGGCCATACTCGTATTCGTAATCATATCTGTAAATTGACAGTTGATAGTCGGATAGGATGATACTCGTGATCGGAGAAAAATTCAATGTTTTCATATGGCAAAGTAGGAAAATACCTATCTCCCTGCACCAAATGAAAAAAATACAATGTAACAAATAATCTAACTCTGATTCGAACTATAGATCAGAACTATGTGTGTAGTGTAATATAGAAAATCCCCATCAACTGGATGAGTCACCATTTAAAGTTTGGTGGAAATTATCCCACCATCATGTAGGTTGGTGGAAATCCCCATTGACTGAGGATGAGGGTTCTCCATTATGTACACTACCAGTCAAAAGTTTGGAGACACCTACTAATTCAAGGGGTTTTCTTTATTTTTACTATTTTTCACATATGGAATCATGTAGTAACCAAAAAATGGTTAAACAAATCAAAATATATTTTATATTTGAGATTCTTCAAATAACCACCCTTTGCCTTGATGACAGCTTTGCACACTCTTGGCATTCTCTCAACCAGCTTCATGAGGTAGTCTCCTGGAATGCATTTCACACATGTGTCCCCTGTAGCTCAGTTGGTAGAGCATAGTGCTTGCAACGTCAGGGTTGTGGGTTCGTTTCCCACGGGGGGCCAGTATGAAAATGTATGCACTCACTAACTGTAAGTTGCTCTGGATAAGAGTGTCTGTAAAATGTAATTAACAGGTGTGCCTTCTTAAAAGTTAATTTGTGGAATTTCTTTCCTTTTTAATGCGTTTGAGCCAATCAATTGTGTTGTGACAAGGCAAGGGTGGTATAATTACCTACTATGTTTAATTGTTACTTGATTAAATTAATCATGTAACAATTAACTAATTAGGAATTTGGGGCACCACGGGAAATGTTGTTTAACGAGTTACATTTTCCCGAATTAACTCTAAAGATATCTAGATACAGTGGGGAGAACAAGTATTTGATACACTGCCGATTTTGCAGGTTTTCCTACTTACAAAGCATGTAGAGGTCTGTAATTTTTATCATATGTACACTTCAACTGTGAGAGACGGAATCTAAAACAAAAATCCATAAAATCACATTGTATGATTTTTAAGTAATTCATTTGCATTTTATTGCATGACATAAGTATTTGATCACCTACCAACCAGTAAGAATTACGGCTCTCACAGACCTGTTAGTTTTTCTTTAAGAAGTCCTCCTGTTCTCCACTCATTACCTGTATTAACTGCACCTGTTTGAACTCGTTACCTGTATAAAAGACACCTGTCCACACACTCAATCAAACAGACTCCAACCTCTCCACAATGGCCAAGACCAGAGAGCTGTGTAAGGACATCAGGGATAAAATTGTAGACCTGCACAAGGCTGGGATGGGCTACAGGACAATAGGCATGCAGCTTGGTGAGAAGGCAACAACTGTTGGCGCAATTATTAGAAAATGGAAGAAGTTCAAGATGACGGTTAATCTCCATGCAAGATCCATGCAAGATCTCACCTTGTGGGGCATCAATGATCATGAGGAAGGTGAGGGATCAGCCCAGAACTACACGGCAGGACCTGGTCAATGACCTGAAGAGAGCTGGGACCACAGTCTCAAAGAAAACCATTAGTAACACACTACGCCGTCATGGATTAAAATCCTGCAGCGCACGCAAGGTCCCCCTGCTCAATCTAGCGCATGTCCAGGCCCGTCTGAAGTTTGCCAATGACCATCTGGATGATCCAGAGGAGGAATGGGAGAAGGTCATGTGGTCTGATGAGACATAAATATAGCTTTTTGGTCTAAACTCCACTCGCCGTGTTTGGAGGAAGAAGAAGGATGAGTACAACCCCAAGAATACCATCCCAACCGTGAAGCATGGAGGTGGAAGCATCATTCTTTGGGGATGCTTTTCTGCAAAGGGGACAGGATGACTGCACCGTATGGAGGGGAGGATGGATGGGGCCATGTATCGCGAGATCTTGGCCAACAACCTCCTTCCCTCAGTAAGAGCATTGAAGATGGGTCGTGGCTGGGTCTTCCAGCATGACAACGACCCGAAACACACAGCCAGGGCAACTAAGGAGTGGCTCCGTAAGAAGCATCTCAAGGTACTGGAGTGGCCTAGCCAGTCTCCAGACCTGAACCCAATAGAAAATCTTTGTAGGGAGCTGAAAGTCCGTATTGCCCAGCGACAGCCCCGAAACCTGAAGGATCTGGAGATGGTCTGTATGGAGGAGTGGGCCAAAATCCCTGCTGCAGTGTGTGCAAACCTGGTCAAGACCTACAGGAAACAATCTCTGTAATTGTAAACAAAGGTTTCTGTACCAAATATTAAGTTCTGCTTTTCTGATGTATCAAATACTTATGTCATGCAATAAAATGCAAATGAATTACTTAAAAATCATACAATGTGATTTTCTGAATTTTTGTTTTAGATTCTGTCTCTCACAGTTGAAGTGTACCTATGATAAAAATTACAGACCTCTACATGCTTTGTAAGTAGGAAAACCTGCAAAATCGGCAGTGTATCAAATACTTGTTCTCCCCACTGTATATATATATATATATATATATATATATATATATATATATATATACACATATACACACATATACTTATATATACAGTGAGGGAAAAAAGTATTTGATCCCCTGCTGATTTTGTTCGTTTGCCCACTGACAAAGAAATGATCAGTCTATAATTGTAATGGTAGGTTTATTTGAACAGTGAGAGACAGAATAACAACAAAAACATCCAGAAAAACACATGTCAAAAATGTTATAAATTGATTTGCATTTTAATGAGGGAAATAAGTATTTGACCCCCTCTCAATCAGAAAGATTTCAGGCTCCCAGGTGTCTTTTATACAGGTAACGAGCTGAGATTAGGAGCACACTCTTAAAGGGAGTGCTCCTAATCTCAGCTTGTTACCTGTATAAAAGACACCTGTCCACAGAAGCAATCAATCAATCAGATTCCAAACTCTCCACCATGGCCAAGACCAAAGAGCTCTCCAAGGATGTCAGGGACAAGATTGTAGACCTACACAAGGCTGGAATGGGCTACAAGACCATCGCCAAGCTGCTTGGTGAGAAGGTGACAACAGTTGGTGTGATTATTCGCAAATGGAAGAAACACAAAATAACTGTCAATCTCCCTCGGCCTGGGGCTCCATGCAAGATCTCACCTCGTGGAGTTGCAATGATCATGAGAACGGTGAGGAATCAGCCCAGAACTACACGGGAGGATCTTGTCAATGATCTCAAGGCAGCTGGGACCATAGTAACACACTACGCCGTGAAGGACTGAAATCCTGCAGCGCCCGCAAGGTCCCCCTGCTCAAGAAAGCACATATACAGGGCCGTCTGAAGTTTGCCAATGAACATCTGAATGATTCAGAGGAGAACTGGGTGAAAGTGTTGTGGTCAGATGAGAATTTGAGCTCTTTGGCATCAACTCAACTCGCGTGTTTGGAGTAGCAGGGGATCAAATACTTTTTTCCCTCACTGTACATATATACATATATATATATATATATACATACATACACATACACATATCCTTTTTTAAATTATATTTCCCTTCATTACTTTCCAACCCCACCACCCCTTCCCCAATTGGAGTAAACTAGTGAACAACAACGCTTAGGCCTCTACTTCCAGCCCATACATACTATATACATTTTATGGACACAGTCAAATTCTATAATCATTATATTTTGTTTGTTTTTACTCCTGAACTTCCTCCGATCATTTTCATGATGTCCATCTGGTTTGCTTCTATATGCCGTATTTTTCTAACTGTGCTCTTTCACAAAAGCTCTCAACCTATAACCTATATACTGAACCTTTCTATTCTGAACCTTTCTATTCTCATTGTTTCTACAGATCGTAAATTGAAAATAATTTTTTTTACTAAAAGTATTATTATATTATTGATCGATTGACTTTTCAGATCACCCAGTAGTGCTATCTGCAGGGTTAGCTCCAGGTTAATATTGCAATCCTTTAGCCATTCCTGGACCTGTGTCCAAAAACAAGCTACAAATGGACAGTACCAAAACAAATGATCTAATGATTCTGTCTCTTTGCAGCAAAATCTGCAGAGCTGGGAAGATTGTATCCCCCATATAAATAACATTCTATTGGTAGCAAGAATTGTATATAATAATTTAAATGGAAAAATTATACGTTTTGAATCCAGCGTCGTTTTGCGTATCAATTCATAAACACTATGCCATGGAATCGGTACGTCAAAAATCTCTTCCCAACTATTTTGCAATCTATATGGGACGGCTGTCAATCCTTTGGTCCTTAAATGAAACTGGTATACTTTTTTATTTATCACAATTTTCTTTAACCAATTATACAGGTAGCCTCCTGTAGCTCAGTTGGTAGAGCATGGCGCTTGCAACGCCAGGGTTGTGGGTTCGATTCTCACAGGGGGCCAGTATGAAAAATGTATGCAGTTGCTCTGGATAAGAGCGTCTGCTAAAAAGTAAAAAATGTATTCTTTAATGCAAGGCCGACAGACAAGTTCCTTACTTTTTCCCCCTTCAACTTTCCTTTTCCATTTTTGCGGTAATGCTGCAATTATTTGGTTGTAATTTTGGGTAGAGCAGACATTTCCATATATTTTTGTTAGCTGCATGTGCGGCATAACTCCACCAGTCCTACCGATAATATCATTTATGAAGATTATACCTTTTTTAAACATTTTGTCAAATAAAAACATTTTTTTATCAATTAGTATATTTGAGTTTAACCACAATATTTGTTGCATTATTTGTTCTGTTGTTTCTGGAGGATTAAATTGAAATTGCAACCAACTTTCTATGGCTTGTTTTAGAAATAGTGATATTTGGGAGATTATTTCCTTTTCAAATAACTTAAAGTGAGAGGTTGTTATCTGAATAAAGGGAAAAAGGCCATTCTTGAACATTGGGTGAGACAATCTTACTAATTTGCTAGAGAACCAGTTCGGATTTAAGTATAACTTTTGTATGACTGAAGCTTTTAGTGATAGGTCTAATGCTTTAATATTTAATAATTTCTGTCCTCCGAATTCATATTCATTATATAAATAACATTTGATTGTTAGTGGAGGCAACTTTGTCGTCTTCACCTCGTGTTGATTTTCAGGGTCGGGACCAATATGGACAACAGCTGCAGCTTGAGGTCCGTCTAGTCTGATCTGATAATTCTTATCTCAGTCTTTTATGCACTCTGGTAATGGGGGGGTTTCCGTCATACTGACACGCTCTCTGAGCTCCCTCGGGCGTGGCTAGTTACGAGGCAAAAGTATTATTATCACAATGATTTTGTTAGAAGCTAAAATCACATTCCTATCTTCATGAAAACATTGTCTTCCTCCTTGATATTTTCTACACAAGGTAAAGGATGTAATCCTGATATCCACAGTGTAAAAGCTCTTCAAGTCACAATGTTTTCCTTATAACGCCTTCATACAATTTTTAATGATATATACATTCATTTTCCATATTCCATTTCTCATCATTCCCAACGTTTGGATGTTGAAATATATTGTCCCAATGTTCATTGTTGGATGTTGAAGTTTTTGGCGGCAAAAGTCTCTGAAACAAAGGACATTCCTTTCACCATACTAGAGGGCCAGAGATAGCTTCTCCTATCTCTAATTTATGGCATTATTAAGGTGTCAAAACCGGCACAGCTCCCCCCCTGTAGGTAAGAGGGTCTGGTTGTTGTCGGGCATTTACCAAGCTGATATGAGGCCTTTGATCCTCACCCAGGGAGAGTCATGACAATATTATGACAAGAACAGCTCAAATAAGCAAAGAGAAATGACAGTCCATCATTACTTTAAGACATGAAGGTCAGTCAATACGGACAATTTCAAAAACTGAAAGTTTCTTCAAGTGCAGTTGCAAAAACCATCAAGCGCTATGATGAAACTGGCTCTCATTAGGATCGCCACAGGAATGGAAGACCCAGTGTTACCTCTGCTGTAGAGGATAAGTTCATTAGAGTTACCAGCCTCAGAAATTGCAGCCCAAATAAATGCTATACAGAGTTCAAGTCACAGACACATCTCAACATCAATTGTTCAGAGGGGACTGTGTGAATCAGGCCTTCATGGTCGAATTGCTGCAAAGAAACCACTACTAAAGGACACCAATAAGAAGAAGAGACCTGCTTAGGCCAAGAAACACGAGCAAAGGACATTAGACCGGTGGGAATTTGTCCTTTGGACTGGAGTCCAAATTTGAGATTTTTGCATCCAACCGCCATGTCTTTGTGAAACACGGTGTGGGTGAACGGATAATCTCCAGATGTGTAATCTCCAGATGTGTCACCGTAAAGAATGGAGGAGGAGGTGTTATGGTGTGGGGGTGCTTTGCTGGTGACACTGTCTGTGATTTATTTAGAATTCAAGGCACACTTAACCAGCATGGCTACCACAGCATTCTGCAGCGATACGCCATCCCATCTGGTTTGGGCTTAGTGGGACTATCATCTGTTTTTCAACAGGACAATGATCCAACACACCTCCAGGCTGTGTGAGGGCTATTTGACCAAGAAGGAGAGTGATGGCGTGCTGCATCAGATGACCTGGCCTCCAATATCCCCCGACCTCAACCCAATTGAGATGGTTTGGGATGAGTCGGACGGCAGAGTGAAGGAAAAGCAGCCAACAAGTGCTCAGCATATGTGGGGACTCCTTCAAGACTGTTGGAAAAGCATTCCAGGTGAAGATGGTTGAAAGAATCTCAAGAGTGTGCAAAGCAGGTATAAAGGCAAAGGGTGGCTATTTGAAGAATCTCAAATATAAACTATATTTTGATTTGTTTAACACTTTTTTGTTTACTACATGATTCCATATGTGTTATTTCATAGTTTTGATGTCTTCACTATTATTCTACAATGTAGAAAATAGTAAAAATAAAGAAAACCCTTGAATGAGTAGGTGTGTCCAAACTTTTGACTGGTACAGTAGATGTGTAAAGATTAGGTTCAATAATAATAAACTACATTCATCACTCTCACTTCATTATTATGTGAATGCTATAGGCCCATACTCGTATCCAGTGTGTATAGCCAAGGTTGCGAGCCTTGCGTCACCACTCCGAATACTATAAGATGCATGTGTCTAGGTTTACCGTTATGCAATTATTGAGAGGCTGAGGAAAAGCTAATATCTTGCAATCGATGTCTTAGCATTAAATTATTGAGTTAACCTTAGCTCAGAGATGCACAGTTAGAGACTGAGCCTATATGCTATGTATATTGTGAATAACATTTACCATTAGACATTTCACCAAATAATAATTCAAGGATTATTACTCAGAAATGTGAAGAATACGGTTCGTATCCATTTAAAAGTAATCAGATTTATTACAGTTACGCAATAAGAAAACAATTAACAAATGGTACATACCAGAAATCTTCACAATAAAAATAATACAAAATATACTTCTTAACAGCATAGAAAATTCACCATTATGATATTCAAACGTACATCAGGAGATCGGTTTACCAATGACTCCATGATCTACGGTTGAAGTCGGAAGTTTACATACACCTTAGCCAAATACATTTAAACTCAGTTTTTCACAATTCCTGTATTTAATCCTAGTAAAAATTCCCTGTTTTAGGTCAGTTAGGATCACCACTTTATTGTAAGAATGTGAAATGTCAGAATAATAGTAGAGAGAATTATTTATTTAAGCTTTTATTTATTTCATCACATTTCCAGTGGGTCAGAAGTTTACATACACTCAATTAGTATTTGGTAGCATTGCCTTTCAATTGTTTAATTTGGGTCAAACGTTTTGGGTAACCTTCCACAAGCTTCCCACAATAAGTTGGGTGAATTTTGGCCCATTCCTCCTGACAGAGCTGGAGTAACTGAGTCAGGTTTGTAGGCCTCCTTACTCGCACACGCTTTTTCAGTTCTGCTCACAGATTTTCTATAGGATTGAGGTCAGGGCTTTGTGATGGCCACTCCAATAACTTGACTTTGTTGTCCTTAAGCCATTTTGCCACAAATTTGGAAGTATGCTTGGGGTCATTGTCCATTTGGAAGACCCATTTGCGACCAAGCTTTAACTTCCTGACTGATGTCTTGAGATGTTGCTTCAATATATCCACATCATTTTCCTTCCTCATGATGCCATCTATTTTGTGAAGTGCACCAGTCCCTCCTGCAGCAAAGCACCCCCACAGCATGATGCTGCCACCCCCGTGCTTCATGGTTGGGATGGTGTTCTTGTCACGGTTTCGGCCGAGGCTGCCTCTCTTCCTTGTTCGGGCAGGCTTCGGCGGTCGTCGTCTCCGGAGTACTAGCTGCCACCGTTGAATGTTTCTATGTTCGTTTGGTTTTGTCTGTATTATGTACACCTGTTTTCGTTTAGCACTAATTAGTGTCCTATAAGTTCTCGTTGTGTTAGTCTAGTGTTGTGTGTGATTGTTTCGCTGTCGTGTTTGTGCGCTACTGTTGCCTTGTGCATTTCGTATTTTTTCCTCCTCTGTGTTAGGAGGTTATTTACGCACTGTTTTGTGCGCCTTTTGGTTTTCGCCTGTGTGCGGACTTTCTCGCCTCCGGGCGTTTGGCTCGTTATTTGAGTGTGCTTTTCACTAAAGTCTATTGGACTTATTTTCTGCGTCCTGCGTCTGATTCCTGCACCACACCCACCTACAGCACCCACTGACAGAATCACACACTTGAAGGATGGAATCAGCAGGAGCCGCAGCAGCACAGGAGTCTCTGGAGGATCGGGTCCGGGAACAGAATGACCAGATCCTTCGTATCGGTAACGCCCTGCAAGACGTGATTAACACCCTGCAACGCTGGGAGACCAGAGGGACACCCCCAACTCCACCTCCCCAGCCATCACCATCAGCCAGTCAGCCCATTCAAGCTCCGGAACCCAGGGGAATTCGACTCTCGCTCCCGAGGGCCTATGATGGGACCGCGGCCGGGTGTCAGGGCTTCCTTCTCCAGGTGGAGCTATACCTGGCCACCGTGCACCCGGCGCCCTCTGGACACGAGAGCGTGTCCGCCCTCATCTCCTGTCTTACCGGCAAGGCATTGGAATGGGCCAACGCCGAGTGGAGGAGAATAGACGCCACCACCATCACTTACTCTGAGTTCTCCCGCCGCTTCAGGGCTGTGTTTGACCATCCACCTGAGGGGAAAGCGGCGGGGGAGCGTCTGTTCTACCTCCGGCAGGGGAGGAGGAGCGCCCAGGAATTCGCCTTAGAATTTCGTACTCTAGCGGCGGATGCAGGGTGGAATGAGCGGGCCCTCATCGATCACTACCGCTGTAGTCTACGAGAGGACGTCCGTCGGGAGCTGGCCTGCATGGATACCAGCCTCTCTTTCGATCAGTTAGTGGACATGTCCATCAGGTTGGACACCCTGCTGGCTACCCGCGGACGTTCCGAGGGGGGTCCGTCCATTTCATCCTCCAGCGCCTCCGAGCCGAGCCCTATGGAGCTTGGCGGCGCTGGCACTAGAGAGAGGAGGGGTCGGAGTACGAGGGGGGCCGTCTCCTGCACCATCTGTGGCCGTGGAGGACACACCGCGGCTAGGTGCTGGGGAGGGTCTCCTAGGGGAGAAGACGACAGGCTCCGCACTGGGGAGTCATTCCAGGTGAGTAGGCGCCCCACTTACCCAGAGCTCTCTGCTGCGCACTTCTGTATACCTGTGCATTTTCCACAGGTAGCACCTCATTCCCAGCATAAGGCGCTGGTAGATTCAGGCGCGGCTGGGAATTTTGTGGATAGAACATTTTGTTTAGAATTAGGGATTCCCCTTCTTCCTGTTGACGTCCCATTCCCCGTTCATGCCCTCGATAGCCGTCCGTTGGGATCGGGCTTGATCAGGGAGGTCACGGCGCCACTTAGGATGTGTGCGCAGGGGGGTCATGAGGAGATTATCCAGCTGTTTCTGATTGACTCGCCTGCGTATCCAGTGGTGCTGGGCATGCCCTGGTTGAGTATCCATAACCCGTCTATTTCGTGGCAGGAGAGGGCTCTGATGGAGTGGTCTGCCCAGTGTGTGGGTCGATGTTTAGGCGTTTCCGTGGGGGCTACCTCGGTGGAGAGTCCAAACCAGGTGCCCGCATTGCACATTCCCCCTGAGTATGAGGATTTGGCTATTGTGTTCAGTAAGTCGAGGGCGACACAGTTGCCTCCCCATAGGCAGGGAGATTGTGCGATAGACCTCCAGGCAGGAGCTGCGCTCCCACGGAGCCATGTGTATCCTCTGTCTCAAGAGGAGAAGAGAGCTATGGAGACTTACATAGACGAATCTCTGAGACAAGGATACATACGGCCTTCCACTTCCCCTGCGTCCTCGAGTTTCTTTTTTGTGAAGAAAAAGGATGGAGGGTTACGCCCGTGCATTGATTACCGTAGTCTCAATCAGATCACGGTGAAGTACAGTTATCCACTTCCTCTGATTGCGACCATGACGGAGTCATTGCACGGGGCGCGTTTTTTTCACTAAATTAGATCTCAGGAGCGCTTACAACTTGGTGCGCATTAGGGAGGGCGATGAATGGAAGACAGCATTTAGTACCACCTCGGGGCATTACGAGTATCTTGTCATGCCATACGGGTTGATGAACGCTCCTTCAGTTTTCCAATCATTCGTGGATGAGATATTCAGGGACATGCAGGGGGCAGGGGGTGGTCGTGTACATAGATGACATTCTCGTGTACTCGTCTACCCGGAAGTCGAGCATGTGGCCCTGGTGCGCCGAGTGTTGAGGAGGCTGTTAGAGCACGACCTGTATGTCAAGGCAGAGAAGTGTCTGTTTTTCCAGGAGTCGATCTCCTTTTTGGGTTATCAGTTGTCTGCGTCAGGGGTGAAGATGGAGGTTGACCGGGTGTCAGCCGTGCGTAAATGGCAAATTCCAACAACTGTGAAAGAGGTGCAGCAGTTTTTGGGATTTGCGAATTACTACCGGAGGTTTATCCGGGGTTTTGGACAGGTGGCAGCTCCCATAACGTCTCTTTTGAAGGGGGGTCCGGTGCGTTTGCAGTGGTCAGCTGAGGCGGACAGGGCTTTTGGGAGGCTGAAGGACCTGTTTACTTCGGCTCCGGTACTGGCGCATCCGGATCCCTCTTTACCATTTCAGGTAGAGGTGGACGCATCTGAGGCCGGTATAGGAGCCGTGCTTTTGCAACGGTCCTGCAAGCCACCTAAACTCCGCCCCTGCGCTTTTTATTCCAAGAAGCTCAGTCCGGCGGAGCGAAATTATGACGTAGGGGACAGGGAGCTGTTAGCCGTGGTGCAGGCCCTAAAGGTGTGGAGGCACTGGCTTGAGGGGGCTCAACACCCTTTCCTCATTTTGACTGACCACCGTAATCTGGAGTACATCCGGGCAGCTAGGAGACTGAACCCTCGCCAGGCGCGGTGGAACATGTTTTTGGCCCGGTTCGTATTTAAGATCACGTACATCCCTGGGTCACAGAACGGTAAGGCAGACGCACTGTCTCGGCGGTATGACACGGAGGAGAGGTCCGTGGAGCCCACTCCCATACTGCCGGAGTCTTGTCTGGTTGCACCGGTAGTGTGGGAGGTCGATGCTGAAATCGAGCGGGCGTTGCGCACCAACCCTAGTCCTCCTCAATGCCCAGAGGGTCGGACGTACGTTCCGCTCGAGGTTCGGGATCGTTTGATCTATTGGGCTCACACGTCACCCTCCTCTGGACATCCGGGTATAGGCCGGACAGTGCACTGCCTTAGTGCTAAGTACTGGTGGCCCACGTTGGCGAGGGATGTGAGGGTTTATGTCTCCTCCTGCTCGGTGTGCACCCAGTGTAAGGCGCCTAGACATCTGCCTAGGGGTAAGTTACAACCCCTGCCCGTTCCACAACGACCATGGTCTCACCTCTCGGTGGACTTCATCACTGACCTTCCCTCCTCGCAGGGGAATACTACTATACTGGTCGTTGTGGACCGGTTCTCTAAGGCCTGTCGTTTGCTCCCTATGCCGGGCCTTCCTACTGCCCTACAGACCGCCGAAGCTCTATTCACCCATGTTTTCCGGCACTACGGGGTACCCGAGGATATTGTGTCTGATCGAGGTCCCTAATTCACCTCCAGAGTCTGGAAAGCTTTTATAGAGCGTTTGGGGGTCTCGGTGAGCCTCACCTCGGGTTACCATCCTGAGAGTAATGGGCAGGTGGAACGTGTGAACCAGGATGTGGGTAGGTTTCTTAGATCATACTGCCAGGACCGGCCGGAGGAGTGGGCACGGTACGTGCCCTGGGCAGAAATGGCCCAGAATTCCCTACGCCATTCCTCAACTAACCTAACCCCTTTCCAATGTGTATTAGGTTACCAGCCGGTTCTGGCACCTTGGCAGCAGAGCCAGATCGAGGCTCCTGCGGTGGATAAGTGGGTGCGGCGCTCGGAGGAGACATGGAACGCTGCACACGTCCACCTGCAGCGGGCCCTCCGTCGTCAGAAGGCGAGCACCGATCTCCACCGCAGTGAGGGACCGGTGTACGCACCTGGTGATCGAGTCTGGCTCTCTACCAGAAACCTGCCCCTCCGCCTGCCCTGTCGGAAACTGGGTCGGCGGTTTGTGGGGCCATTTAAAGTCCTGAGAAGATTGAACGAGGTGTGTTACAGATTACAACTGCCTATTGAGTATAAAAATATTAACCCCTCGTTCCATGTGTCTCTTCTCAGGCCGGTGGTAGCTGGCCCACTCCAGGAAAATGAAGTCAGGGAGACTCCTCCGCCCCCATTGGACATCGAGGGGGCACCGGCGTACTCTGTGCGGTCCATCTTGGATTCGAGACGTCGGATGGGGGGTCTCCAATATCTGGTGGAGTGGGAGGGGTACGGCTCGGAGGAACGGTGCTGGGTGCCGAGGAGAGACATTTTGGACCCGTCTCTCCTGACAGAATTCCACCGTAGTCACCCTACGCGCCCTGCTCCGCGTCCTCCTGGTCGTCCCCGAGGCCGGAGTCGGCGCACGTCTGGAGCCGCGCGTCAAGGGGGGGGGTACTGTCACGGTTTCGGCCGAGGCTGCCTCTCTTCCTTGTTCGGGCAGGCTTCGGCGGTCGTCGTCTCCGGAGTACTAGCTGCCACCGTTGAATGTTTTGTCTGTATTATGTACACCTGTTTTCGTTTAGCACTAATTAGTGTCCTATAAGTTCTCGTTGTGTTAGTCTAGTGTTGTGTGTGATTGTTTCGCTGTCGTGTTTGTGCGCTACTGTTGCCTTGTGCATTTCGTATTTTTCCTCCTCTGTGTTAGGAGGTTATTTACGCACTGTTTTGTGCGCCTTTTGGTTTTCGCCTGTGTGCGGACTTTCTCGCCTCCGGGCGTTTGGCTCGTTATTTGAGTGTGCTTTTCACTAAAGTCTATTGGACTTATTTTCTGCGTCCTGCGTCTGATTCCTGCACCACACCCACCTACAGCACCCACTGACAGTTCTTCGGCTTGCAAGCCTTCCCTTTTTTCCTCCAAACATAACGATGGTAATTATGGCCAAACAGTTCTATTTTTGTTTCATCAGACCAGAGGACATTTCTCCAAAAAGTACGATCTTTGTCCCCATGTGCAGTTGCAAACCGTAGTCTGGCTTTTTTATGGCGGTTTTGGAGCAGTGGCTTCTTCCTTGCTGAGCGGCCTTTCAGGTTATGTCGATATAGGACTCGTTTTACTGTGGATATAGATACTTTTATACCTGTTTCTTCCAGCATCTTCACAAGGTCCTTTGCTGTTGTTCTGGGATTGATTTGCACTTTTCGCACCAAAGTGCGTTAATCTCTAGGAGACAGAACACGTCTCCTTCCTGAGCGGTATGACGGCTGTGTGGTCTCATGGTGTTTATACTTGCGTACTATTGTTTGTACAGATGAACGTGGTACCTTCAGGCGTTTGTAAATTTCTCCCAAGGATGAACCAGACTTGTGGAGGTCTACAATTTTCTTTCTGAGGTCTTGGCTGATTTATTTAGATTTTCCCATGATGTCAAGCAAAGAGGCACTGAGTTTGAAGGTAGGCCTTGAAATACATCCACAGGTACACCTCCAATCGACTTAAATTATGTCAATTAGCCTATCAGAAGCTTCTAAAGCCATGACATCATTTTCTGGAATTTTCCAAGCTGTTTAAAGGCACAGTCAACTTAGTGTATGTAAAGTTCTGACCCACTGGAATTGTGATACAGTGAATTATAAGTGAAATAATCTGTCTGTAAACAATTGTTGGAAAAATTACTTGTGTCATGCACAAAGTAGATGTCCTAACCGACTTGCCAAACTATAGTTTGTTAACAAGAAATGTGTAGAGTGGTTGAAAAATGAGTTTTAATGACTCCAACCTAAGTTTATGTAAACTTCCGACTTCAACTGTAAGTTTAAACCCAGCTTTTATTCTTCCAAGAGTGCCAACTCCCAGTATCTCCTATCGTCTAATTAACATCACTTTGCAAGGCCCAAAACATTCAAACAAAGGCATGAAACTTCACATGCATTCTCAGATCTAATCATCCTCAATACTGTATGATAAGCGCACACCCCTGTGTCGCTCCTCTTTGAACTATACGCCATACAGAATAACAGTTTCTCTGTAACAATAAATCCATTACACTTACAGTACAATGAAACATATCAAAATTCATAGCTCTTTATGAACTCTTGAAACAATCCAAACATAACAATTTAACTCACAGAGTAACGTTAATTTAGTCAATTCAAGTTGACCCCAGGACTTCTGTGAGAATGTCTCTTCATTGAGTTTGCCACAGATCAGGTGTGTTTGACCCGTTATAACCCACAGATGGTATTTTACTCAAACAATGTCATAAATCGTGATTAAGTCTTCCCGCTGTGTTACCACGCCAGCCAGTCGCAAGTATCACCTTCTCTCATTCTTCTACTACATGTGTGAAAATGCCCTAAGAAGGAAGGAAACCACAGTGTGCAACTTTGTGTCTTTAGAAACTCACACCAAGTAGGGGGGGAAATAGTTTTGCTTGCAAGACTCATGACATTGCACCCCTAGAGTTGTGTCGGAGATACAGTGGCTGTGGGTAGAGACTAGGTGCGACATAACAGAATGAAAGGATAATTTTTTGGTTTGACCTTTACTTCAGTCAGTCAGATAATTTTGGTAGGTTGCATGGAAAAAAGCACCATGGCAATTTACATTTACATTTTAGTCATTTAGCAGACGCTCTTATCCAGAGCGACTTACACACACTGTATGGATGGTCAGTTCCTTGCATCCATAGCTCTGCCTATGAACTTGACAGTGGTTACACTTCTCCAGCTGCATCCCTCAGCTGTTTACCAAAACAGTGGCGGGGTGTTTTCCCATTAAAAGCAATCATTATTATTTATTTGCCATGTGGGGGAAAAACTCAGAGGTGTCAGAGCTGGGAGTGTCGTTCCAACGTCTCCCCGATATACATCCTCTATCCACCCAACTCCCCAGTATCCTTGGGCACTGACTCATCTGCCTGCTGCATCTTCTTGATGAAATGGCATCACTGCTAAAACGTCAGCTTCACTGTCAAGTTCCAGGTAATGCTTTCCCAACCCTCATTCTTTGATGTGAAATTATAGGCCTACTACAACCAGCCACCAAGCTGATTGTGGCTAGTAAAAGAGGACATTGACATTTGATTGTCTGACCCACCTTTCACATACAGATGTAACAGATCCAAGAGAAATCTGATTATTTAATGAGTTGGATGATCAATTGTGCAAATACTCTGAATGTGGACTATTCCGAGACAGAAAGGTAAGTAGAGATTTAGCTGGGTAAGCAGCTGATGTGTGTTATCTGTTATCCCAGTTCTTGGATGGAGCTGTGTTGACTAATCAAATATGACCCTTTGACACAATTATTTATTTATAATATATTCAGTATAAGGTAAGGCTTAAAAGGCTTAAAAATCCTTCTTTAACCTGTCTCACCCCCTTCATCTACACTGATTGAAGTGGATTTAACATGTGACATCAATAAGGGATCATAACTGGATTCACCTGGTCAGTCTATGTCATAGAAAGAGCAGGTGTTCTTAATGTTTTGTACACTCAGTGTACTTGGCGAGCGTACAGTTAGGCCCTAAAGCTTAGGCTTAGGCTACGCACTAACGCTAGATAAAAATGATGAATGAAAATCCTCAATGGAAGCCTATAGAAAGAATTGCACAATAATTATATATTTATGGTTTTTAATGCATTGTTTTCTCTTCATTCATATCGCCATCCCCCGTCCGTCATACACACAATATTTCTACTCGCGCATCACTAATTTGCACTCCACAAAGATGACTTTGGCTATACAGATCCAGTGCTCCACCCCACCCAGCCGACAACGGTATCGGCCAATCCACCCAGCACTCTACCAGGAACTGCACAGCAGAGAAGTGGTGCGTGAGAATGCTAGCTCTTGTGCTGCACCTATTGTCCTGGTCAAGAAGAAGATTGGTACATGGCGTTTCTGTGTTGACTACAGAAAGCTCAACTCAGTGACCCACTTCCCAGGATCGAGTAGTCCTTTACCTGAAAAAGGCTGCTTGGTACTCCACTCTTGACCTCGCCATTGGTTTTTGGCAAGTGGAGGTGGACCCCGAGACTGGGAGTAGACTGCCTTCACCACCCCGCTTGGGCTGTTTGAGTTTAAACGGATGCCGTTCGGGTTGTGTTACGCGCCAACCACATTCCAGCGACTGATGCGAAGGTGTCTGCGGAACCAGGTAGGAGAATCGTTGGTCATCTACCTTGACGATGTAACCGCTAAAGTGTCACCTGTTCCAGAGGCAGGTCACGTACCTTGGGCATGTGGTGGGTGCCCACGGGGTCACACCGGACCCTGCTAAGGTCGAAGCAGTAAAGGAATGGGTTACCCCTACCACAGTGAGTCAGGTAAAATAGTTCCTGGGGTTTGTGGGGTATTATCTGTAATTTATCCCCAAGTTCTCCATGATTGCCGTACCTCTAAATAAGCTATTGGACGGCCAGAGGTCCAGCTCACGAAAAAAACTGTGTCCCAGTACAGTGGTCTCTAGCGTGTCAGACTGCTTTTGATACCTGGGCCGCACAGTTGGCAAACTACCAGTTTGACATCAAGTACCAAGCAGGAGCCCTCAATATCAACGTCGATATCCTCTCTAGGCTTCCAGAGCAAGGAGGTGAAGAGATGCCCCAGACCCAGTTTGTTGGAGGGACTTCAGTAGAGGGACTTCTCGAGCAAGGAGGAGGCGCAGAGACACCCCTGGCCAAGTTTGTTGGAGGTACTTCAGTAGAGGGGGACCTTCCAAACACACGGCCCTGGAGTGTTTGGCAAAAGGGCCAGCCCTTGGACAACCCAGCATGGCAAGCAGCGCCCCAGCCCATCAAAACCTTACTGCAGGAGTGGAACCTGCTCAAATAACAAGAGGGAGTGATAGTCAGGCAGGTGACAGACGAACGGATGGGGGAGCATCCGATCCAGATTGTTGTCCCTGAGGGGAAATTGCGTGGTATGGAAACACTACCATGAAGTACTACAAGATATGGGGCAGAGAAGACCCTATCTGCACTACAGAGAGGTTTCTTCTGGCCAAAAATGAGAGCAGATATTCAAATGTGGACTGCTCAATGTCAATAATGTGTGGTGAGTAAACCTCAGCCCTCTACCCATGCGCCAATGCTTCCAGTGTCAACTACTGCCCCAATGGAAATGTTGGCCATTGATTACCTTTCCCTGGGTCCCCCAGCCAATGCATTTCCCTACATACTGATGATGGTTGATGTGTTTTCCAGGTACGCATGGGCGGGGCCCACAGAGGACCAGATGGCCCACAATACAGCTCGAGAGCTATGGAAACACCTCTTCCAAACCTCCGGTTACCCCGAGTGAGGGGCAACTTTCGAGTCCACAGTGGTCAAACAGCTCTGTGAATTGTATGAGGAGGCCTAGAATTTAGGATAGCTTCAACCTCTGTCAGGACTGTGCACATCTCTTCAAAGTTGAGTGAAGCTCTCCAAATAACCTTTCTTAGGCATGTTTTCACTGACCTGATGAGTCTTTCCCAGAATATTCCCCACCAGGCTGCTCGCTCGGCGATGAACCTCCAGGTGATGCCCCTTTCTGAGAAGAACGCCAAGAGTTGGGGCTGTTTGATTGCCTTCCACAGCTCTTTCAAGTCCTGATCAGCTCTCTTGAACTTTTTGCATTGTCCGAATAGATGACCTTGCATAATCCTCTCCTTGAGATTAATATTTTCAGAGCTAACAGGAATGTCTCTGTTGACTGATCTGAGACCAGTTCCAAATGCACTGCTCTGGTTACAGCACAAGTGAACAGCGCAACGTATGACTTCTTCACAGAACCATTTTCTTTCAAGTAGAGCAGTCCTGCAAAATCCACACCTGTGATTTCAAATGGTGGGGATTGAGTTATTCAGTCTTTTGGTAAAGGCACAGTGACCTGCTGTTCGGCCCTTGCCTTGAATCTCTTGCAGACTATACATCTTACCACTGTGCTCTTGACTAGCTACAGTACCTAGCACGCAAGATCCAGTATCGCTCTCTGATTTTTACTAGATTGTCTCTTACTCCAGAATGCATAATCTTCTCATGATGTTACTGTATCAGCATTTCTGAGTATCTGTGCTTGTTGGGCAGAACCCATGGGTGCTGCTCTCTGAATGTGAAGTTGGACTGTTGCAGTCTTCCTCCTACACTGAGTAGTTCGTGTTTGTCCAGGAACGGTTTCAGTTCTCTGATTTTACAGTCATTGTTTAGTTTTCCTGCCTTCAGTAGTTTGATCTCCTGACTGAAACTCTGTTGTTGTGTTACCTTGATCTAGTACTTTTCTGCCTCGAACAGTTTGTCAGCAGTCAGTTCACCTTGTGTCTTTATGTTTGTACGAGCATCGGCTAGGAATCTCTTTATCCAGCCGGTCACTCTGAACACTCTTTTCAGTTTGCTGTACCTTTCAAGCTCCAACACGGGTTCAGTGATGTCTGTGCTGTTTGCTGTGAGCTGTACAGTGACCTGGCGACAGGACTTGAGTTCTGTATTCACCTCTTCTGGATCCTTGTTTTCATCAGTCTCCTCCAACTGATTGGGTGATGTCAGAATGCTGGGTCCATTCCACCATAGCTGGCTATGTGTCAAGTTTCGAACAGTTTGTCCTCTTGTAGGGAGGTCGGCTGGATTAGTTTTCCCTTCAATATGTGACCATGACTTTGGATTGGTCAAGGACTGGATCTCTGTCACTCTGTTTGCGACAAACTGTTTCCATTTCTGAGCTGAGCTGCAAATCCAATGCAGCACGATCATTGAGTCTTGAGTGGGGCTACCCTGGACTTGGATGCGACTAGACTTGTTGTTGTTTCCCCGTCTTGTGATTCACCTTGCAAGTAAACTACTGCACTGTAAGCCCTTTCACTTGCATCACGGAACATGTGTAGTTTCAGTGTGTGGCTGTTCTGTACCACCTTGGTATGACGAGCTGGTGTAGTTCTGAACACCACTGTTGCCATTGTCGTGTCAGATCAGGTGGTAACTCTTCGTCCCAGCTGAGTCCCCTCTCCCACATTTCCTGGAACATGCACTTGATCCTGATGGTGAAGGGGGTCAGGAAGCCAAGAGGGTCGAAGATGCGTGCAGACGACTGCAGAACACTTCTCTTTGTGTTTTCCTTTTGCTTTAGAATGCTCGGTAGCGGCCTGAGGTCAAACACAAAATCATCTGATCCCGGTCTCCACACTAAACCTAAAACTTTCAGCACTACTCCTTGTGTTTCTAGCGCCAACGGGTGGTCAGTTGTCGTACTCTCCTTCCATTTTGTTTTCAGTTCAGGAGAGTTGGTCATCCACTTACAGAGGTCCATGCCTGCAGTCGACAGCATTCGCTTTGCAGTTGTTGTCACAAAGTAAGCCTCTTCAACATTGCGTGAACTTGCAATAAAGTCATCTACATAGAGTGACTCTCCAATGTCTCTACAGCTTGTGGTTGTTCTGTTTCATATTGTTTCAGGTGCTTCCTGATTGTAGCTGCAAGCAAGAATGGGACTTGGGGAAGCTCCAAATACCACTCTGTTCATCCTCAGCACGCACAGCTCTTCTTCATTCTCTCTCCTTGGTGGGCCTGTGAGCCACAGGAATCTCACAGCGTCTCTGTCTCTCTCTGCTAGGGATATCTGCAGGAAAGCCTTCTTGATGTCTGCCATGAATGCGATCTCATGTAGTCTGAACTTTATCCGAATTCTGAGCAGATCCGGATTGGTCCTGTGAGTAGACAGTCATTGAGGGATGGACAGCCATCTTCATGGGACGAGGCATCAAACACCACTCTCAGTTTGTCGTCACCTTGTCCTCTCGGAGTACTGCATGGTGAGGTAAGTAGTATTTCACGTTATCTGCGCTTGATGCATTGTCCTTGGACACTTCCTCTGCCATTTCCTGTTGTAAGTAGTCCTCTACTTCTTCATTGTATCTGCTGTACAATGTCACATCCTTCTTCAGTCTTTTCTTCAGACCGTTTCTTGGTGATTCTATAGTTGTCTTGGAGTTCTGGCATTTCTCATTTCCATGGCAACTCCACGTGGTATTGTCCATCTTTGAAGGTGGTTGTTCTCTTGAACCTCTGTAGAGCCTTGTTTTCTTGCTTGTGATACCCAGAGACTCAAGCACCCAGAATGCATGCAGTTGTTTGGAGACTAGTATGTCTTCATCAAGTGGGATGAACATGCATGTTGCCTCAGCGACACTTGACATGGACACTGGTCCCTGCACCGACCATCCAAAGGTGCTCTCCAAAGCAACCAGCGTCTCTGTCAGTCGCTCCACTCGGCCTGATACTATCTGCCAGTAGTAGTCTGCTCCTATCAGGATAGAGAGTTCAGGATCATTGTAATCTCCTGGAAAGTCTGCGAGCTGAAGTCCCTTTCTATTGAGCTCATGTTGAATCTGCTCACCAGGAACCTTCATCACAGCTGTGCACACTTACATTTACATTTTTACATTTTAGTCATTTAGCAGACGCTCTTATCCAGAGCGACTTACAGTTAGTGAGTGCTTACATTTTTCATACTGGCCCCCCGTGGGAATCGAACCCACAACCCTGGCATTGCAAGCACCATGCTCTACCAACTGAGCTACAGGAGGCCACTTGTGGAGTTTCAATTGCCTCTATTTCAATTCTCTGCTGTTTGTCCCAGACATTCTCCAAGATGACTTTCACTGGGTTGCGTTGGAACGTTGCTGGAGAAGAGGAGCCAAATGTGTGAAGAGTGAGTGCCTGTTGTCTGATTACTGGTAGCTTCAGGCCCTTCACAAGGTTTTCATGAACAAATCTTCTCTGACTGCCTCCATCTAGTAAGCAACGAGCTATCTTCCTGCCCAATGGGCCTTCTACCCATGCCTTTGCCGTTTGTAGCAGCACAGTGTTCTGTCCATCTGGTTTCATCTTCACTGAAGAAACAACAGCATCTGCAGAAACAGTAGGGGGTTGCACCTCACCCCTCTTATCGGTACACACAGCAATGTGATGTCTGCTTCCACATTTTGCACATGACACGTCTTTGACTTTACAGAATTTTGCTACGTGTTTCTCTTTGCGTGCAGCAATATTGTGGTCTGGGCAGTTTTCTGATTGGTGGTCTGCACTGTCACAGAATAGACAGTTTTGTTCTTTTTGTTTTCATTTCATTGGAGGAGCATGACTTGTTCCATGGTTTGCTCTCTTTCTGTTGGTTGCATGATCTTGTGATTTATAGTGCTCTCTCCCTGCTCTGAACCTCCTTCTGTAGGAAACTGACTATCTCAGACACGTTCCATTCATCATTTACTCCCCTCTGACAACTATAATCAAGAGCTATGTCCTCTGGAATCATCTGTAGTAAGATTGGGCATAGTAGGCTTCCGTAGGTTTCTGACACAACACCCAGTGATTCCAAACTCCTAATCTGAATTTCACATTCATCATATAATTGCCTTAATGCATTTATGTCAGAGGATTTCTTTATAGGAGTGAGATTCAGCAGCTTTGACATGTGAGCACTAATCACAAGATCCTTCCTTCCAAATCTGCTCTTGAGCAGAGTGATTGCATCATCATAGTTACTGTCTGTTAACATCAGTCCTGCTACTGCCTTTGCAGCTGGTCCAGTGAGATACGTTTTCAGGTAGGTAAACGTATCTTTATTGCACAGTGAATCATTGTTGTGAATAGCAGTCTCATACTGGCTCCAAAACTCCTGCCACATACTGACATATCCATAGAATTTCTCAATAATCAACTTTGGTAGCCTTACTGATTGTGTCTGTGATCTGTTTGAGTTAGCGTCACTCACCCGTGCTGGTAGTGGATTGAGGTCCTGTGTTTTCTTTATCACTCATTGTGCACGGTTCTTCAGCATGATAACACGCTCTTTGTAATCCTCCGTGCATGCAATCTCCACCTCCAATCTGTCCAACAGAGTTAACTGTTCAATTCCACGATCAAGTTCAAACATACTGTCCTTAGCTGACAGCAATTCCAACAATGTACTCAAGTGATCGGTATCCGGATTTGACTGGGTTATTTCCATGTCAATCTGATTCAAAATCCATGTTGTTGCACCTTGGATGGTACCCCGCTTTCGTCACATTCTTTCTGCTTCATGCCGAAGTTCCTCCTCAGCCATTTCTGCCGCTTCATTCCTCTGATCTTCGTTGCAGCTCATACTCCCAGGTTTCGGCACCAAAAATATAGAATAACTGTCTTCAAAGTAATGACTCGGGATGTCGGTTGTGAGGTGAAAGCTTCTTTTTAGTAATAATACTTGTTCACATTACATTTTACCACTTTAGATTCTACAAAACAATAAAAGAAAGTAGCTAGTGAAAACCAGGAAATTACTTGTCACTTGTACATAACTGGCCCATTCTGGTACTTCAATAGCGTAATCCAATACTAACCAATACAACAGAAATATGTACATAGTTCTCTCAATCTCCAGCACATTAATTCTAATACAATTACTCTTACCTATATAAATAACTGTAAAATAAAATATATTTAGATACAGCTCAATGAATTAACTGTAAACATTAACTCTGTAACCCATTAAAGTTACAACAATAACAGCTGCTGCAGCCGCCGTCGCCATTGTCACACTACTAAATCACAAGCTAGCTAATGTTACTAGTGTTAGAGTGGGAAAACTACTGCTTACGCCACTGGATTATTTTCTCTTGTGCACTCTTTCACTTTTTTTATTTTAAACGGTCCCACCCATTGCAAGTCAACATGTGATTTGCTCATTCCACTGTCACTCCAAAATTCTGCTCTAATACAGTTGAATGGCAGAGGCCTTCTGTCCTGCTTCTGACTGAGCTAGCTCGATTTTTCTACCCAGAGACCACCAAACAAAATCCTGATTTGATATTTTTTTCTCTTCAGCATTAACCATTCTCTTTCCAAGACAAACTGAAGAGATTAAATCAGAAGATCATTAAAATTATTGTAAAGATTAAATAGAAATTTAAACGAAATTGAATTAAATATATATACAGTACCAGTCTAAAGTTTGGACACACCTACTCATTCAAGGGTTTTTCTTTATTTTTACTATTTTCTACATTGTAGAATGATAGGGAAGACATCGAAACTAGGAAATAACACATATCGAATCATGTAGTAAACAAAAAAGTGTTAAACAAATCAAAATATATTTTATATTTGAGATTCTTCAAATAGCCACCCTTTGCCTTGATGACAGCTTTGCACACTCTTGGCATTCTCTCAACCAGCTTCACCTGGAATACTTTTCCAACAGTCTTGAAGGAGTTCCCACAAATGCTGAGCACTTGTTGACTTCTTTTCCTTCACTCTGCTGTCCGACTCATCCCAAACTCAATTGGGTTGAGGTCTGGGAATTGTGGAGGCCAGTCATCTGATGCAGCACTCCATCACTCTCCTTATTGGTAAAATAGCCCTTACACAGCCTGGAGGTGTGATGGGTCATTGTCCTGTTGAAAAACAAATGATAGTCCCACGAAGCCCAAACCAGATGGGATGGTGTATCGCTGCAGAATGCTGTGGTAGCCATGCTGGTTAAGTGTGCCTTGAATTCTAAATACATCACAGACAGTGTCACCAGCAAAGCACCCCCACACCATAACACCTCCTCCTCCATGCTTTACGGTGGGAAATACACATGCAGAGATAATCCGTTCACCCACACTGCGTCTCACAAAGACACAGCGGTTGGAACCAAAAATCTTGAATTTGGACCAAAGGACACATTTCCACCGGTCTAATGTCCATTGCTCGTGTTTCTTGGCCCAAGCAGGTCTCTTCTTATTATTGGTGTCCTTTCGTAGTGGTTTCTTTGCAGCAATTCGACCATGAAGGCCAGATTCACACAGTCCCCTCTGAACAGTTGATGTTGAGATGTGTCTGTTACTTGAACTCTGTGAAGCATTTATTTGGGCTGCAATTTCTGAGGCTGGTAACTAATTAACTTATCCTCTGCAGCAGAGGTAACTCTGGGTCTTCCATTCCTGTGGCGGTCCTCATGAGAGCCAACTTCATCATAGCGCTTGATGTTTTTTGCGACTGCACTTGAAGAAATGTTCAGTTCTTGAAAATGTTCCGTATTGACTGACCTTCATGTCTTAAAATAATGATGGACTGTCGTTTCTCTTTGCTTATTTGAGCTGTTCTTGCCATAATATGGACTTGGTCTTTTACCAAGTATACCAACCCTACCTTGTCACAACACAACTGATTTGCTGAAGTGCATTAAGAAGGAAAGAAATTCCACAAATTAACTTTTAAGAAGGCACACCTGTTAATTGAAATGCATTCCAGGTGACTACCTCATGAAGCTGGTTGAGAGAATGCCAAGAGTGTGCAAAGCTGTCATCAAGGCAAAGGGTGGCTACATTGAAGAATCTCAAATATATACTATATTTGTATTTGTTTAACACTTTTTTGGTTACTACATGATTCCATATGTGTTATTTCATAGTTTTGATGTCTTCACTATTATTCTACAATGTAAAACATTTTAAAAAATAAAGAAAAACCCTTGAATGAGTAGGTGTGTCCGAACTTCTGACTGGTAGTGTATACATATATTTTGTAAATCTTTCTCTGATATATAAAATAATGGATTTGGCTGGCGGCCCATGAGCCTATTTTCTTTTTGTATTTATGACTTTTGCACTATTTCTCGGTTGTCATAATCGTCTATATTCAGCATTTGGCCCTACCAAGATGGGCCGGCCTGGTTTTCTGATTGGCTGAGCTGAGGTGGCGCGAATTCACATTCAAAGTCAAACGTGCATCATCAAAGAGAGTGAGACCCGCTCTGACTCTGTCAGTCAAACAGAAGGGTGGTGCCGAAAAAGTTAATGACACCAAAAAAGGGCTCCTGAGGCCAACGCTGCTAAATGTGTGAAATTAACCGACTAATTTTCTAGAAGTTCTGATTCTGCTGGTCCTAGTGCTGTGTCTGTGAGAAATGACAGATCATCTGCTGTGGTACAGTCGAGGTAGGAAGAAAACAGAGAAAGACACTCACACACACTGACACAGATCATGTAGCCTACTACTGTCACGACTTCCGCCGAAGTTGGTGCCTCTCCTTGTGCGGGCGACTATTGGCGGTCGTCGTCACCGGCTTCCTAGCTGCCACCGATCTACGTTTCTGTTTTCCATTTGTTTTGTCTTGTTTGTACACACCTGGTTCCCATTGTCATATGATTATTTCCCTATTTAACCCTCTGGTTCCCACATGGTTTTGTGCGTGTTTGTCATTGTGTTGTGTCATACGCTTTTGTGAGCTGGTGTGTTTTCCCTGCGTGGAAATTAGTGTTAGTTTTTTCAGAGTAAAGTACGTCGTGTACTCAGTTCTGTGTCCTGCGCCTGACTCCGTCCTACCGCTGCCCATTTGACACCTGACAACTACTGCCAGTTAGGCCGAATATTTCGGCTGTACCTACTATAGTAGGCTAATTAGTGAAGGGGGATTCGTGGAAACATTTACACAATAGGCTACTTGCACTATAGCCTAACAAGTCATTAGATTGGCTTTTATAACACATAGGTACGGCAATATCCATCTACTAGACATTTATAAAGTGCTTTTTACTAAACACAAGTTGCCATGTACAGTTGAAGTCGGAAGTTTACATACACCTTAGCCAAATACATTTAAACTCAGTTTTTCACAATTCCTGACATTTAATCCTAGTAAAAGTTCCCTGTTTTAGGTCAGTTAGGATCACTACTTTATTTTAAGAATGTGAAATGTCAGAATAATAGTAGAGAGAATGATTTATTTCAGCTTTTATTTCTTTTATCACATTCCCATTGGGTCAGAAGTTTACATACATTCAATTAGTATTTGGTAGCATTGCCTTTAAATTGTTTAACTTGGGTCAAACGTTTCGGGTAGCCTTCCACAAGCTTCCCACAATAAGTTGGGTGAATTTTGGCCCCTTTTTCCTGACAGAGCTGGTGTAACTGAGTCAGGTTTGTAGGCCTCCTTGCTCGCGCACGCCTTTTCAGTTCTGCCCACAAGTTTTCTATAGGATTGAGGTCAGGGCTTTGTGATGGCCACTCCAATACCTTGACTTTGTTGTCCTTAAGCCATTTTGCCATAACTTTGGAAGTATGCTTGGGATCATTGTCCATTTGGAAGACCCATTTGCGACCAAGCTTTAACTTCCTGACTGATGTCTTGAGATGTTGCTTCAATATATCCACATAATTTTCCTCCCTCATGATGCCATCTATTTTGTGAAGTGCACCAGTCCCTCCTGCAGCAAAGCACCCCCACAGCATGATGCTGCCACCCCCGTGCTTCACGGTTGGGATGGTGTTCTTCGGCTTGCAAGCCTTCCCTTTTTTTCCTCCAAACATAACGATGGTAATTATGGCCAAACAGTTCTATTTTTGTTTCATCAGACCAGAGGACATTTCTCCAAAAAGTACGATCTTTGTCCCCATGTGCAGTTGCAAACCGTAGTCTGGCTTTTTTATGGCGGTTTTGGAGCAGTGGCTTCTTCCTTGCTGAGCGGCCTTTCAGGTTATGTCGATATAGGACTAGTTTTACTGTGGATATAGATACTTTTATACCTGTTTCCTCCAGCATCTTCACAAAGTCCTTTGCTGTTGTTCTGGGATTTAAACTTTTTGCACCAAAGTACGTTCATCTCTAGGAGACAGAACACGTCTCCTTCCTGAGCTGTATGACGGCTGCGTGGTCCCATGGTGTTTATACTTGCATACTATTGTTTGTACAGATGAACGTGGTACCTTCAGGCGTTTGGAAATTGCTCCCAAGGATGAACCAGACTTGTGGAGGTCAACCATTTTTTTCCTGAGGTCTTGGCTGATTTCTTTTGATCTTCCCATGATGTCAAGTAAAGAGGCACTGATTTTGAAGGTAGGCCTTGAAATACATCCACAGGTACACCTCCAATTGACTCAAAGGATGTCAACTAGCCTATCAGAAGCTTCTAAAGCCATGACATCATTTTCTGGAATTTTCCAAGCTGTTTAAAGGCACAGTCAACTTAGTGTATGTGAACTTCTGACCCACTGGAATTGTGATACAGTGAATTATAAGTGAAATAATCTGTCTGTAAACAATTGTTGGAAAAATTACTTGTGTCATGCACAAAGTAGTAGTAGTCCTAAACAACTTGCCAAAACTATAGTTTGTTAACAAGAAATGTGTGGAGTGGTTGAAAAACAAGTTTTAATGACTCCAACCTAAGTGTATGTAAATTCCGACTTCAACTGTATTACAACAATGGTCAATTCGGGGACTGTCTGTGTATTTTAATTGTTTTATCAATGTGTATTCGCTTCTGAATCTCAGTCTCTTCAACCCAGCAAGTGAGGTTATGAGCTGTCGTAAGAAGTGACTCTGGAGGCTGGAAAGTCCCGCCTATCAAATGAAGCACAACGCTGGAAATCTATCCGCATCCACATAAACTAGTCCCAGCATTGTTCTTTGACAAACACAGAAGGTTGTATAGTGAATTTAAAAGAAGAAAACAGTGATAGAGGGAGAGAGAGACTGCCAGATCCTTAATGTAGCCAATGGCTACAGCCAAAACATTAAGGAACTGGCAGTCTCTCTCTCTCCTTCTCTCGCTCTGTTTTCTTCAATCGAATCATATGCAGCCTAATATTTAAACAATTATCTTAAGTGGGCAGGGGGAAACACTTGAAATGCACTCATTTGAAATATGTAGTTTGGCTGTTATAAGGTATTATACAAGCCAATGGTCATCTACATGGTATTTATTCAGTGATTTTCTTCTTTGTATAAGATATGTTTTTAGTCATTCACAACTAGGATGGGTAACACTTTATTTTAAGGGTCCGTAATAAACCATTTATGAATCGTTACTCCCACATTAATAAACCTTTTACTAATCATTAGGAAAGTATTTTTGCAGTCCCTAATCTAAAGTGTGTGCTATTTATACTTTATAAATGTTTTGAGTGACCAGAGTAATTTCTCACAAAAAGATGGGCATGCCATTGGTAGACATTCCTGCTGTACCTCGTAAAAGAACACAACACAGGATGTTTAAGGAAATACACTCACCGGACAGTTTATTAGGTACACTTAGTACTACTTAGTACCATTTAGTACCGGGTCGGACCTCCCTTTGCCTCCAGAACAGCATGAATTGTTCAGGGCATTCTATAAGGTGTTGGAAACGTTCCACAGGGATGTTGGTCCATGCTGACGTGATGGCATCACGCAGTTGCTGCAGATTGGACGGTGGTACATTCATGTTGCAAACAGCCCATTTCATCTCATCCCAAAGATGCTCTATTGAGTTGAGGTCTGGGGACAGCGCAGGCCACTCAAGTAAACTGAACTTGCTGTCATGTTCCAGGCGATGTTTTTCCACTCCTTAGTGTTGTTGATCGTATACCCACTGGAGCCTCGATGCCTGTCTGCCTGCTTTATATAGCAAGCCACGGCCACGTGACTCACTGTCTTTCTGTAGAAGCGATACATTTACTTGAACAGGGGTGTACCTAATAAAAGACTGTCCAGTGAGTGTATATACATGTGTGAATAACTAGCTTACCAACATTTACAAATGTGGGAGTAATGATTAATAAATGGTGAGCAAACGGTTTGTAAATGCCTTATAAATGGTTTATTATGGACCCTTAAAATAAAGTGTTACCCTAGGATGTTGCTTGGCCCAGCACAGGCAGTGTGGTCCCCTGGTCTTCTGGTCCCAGTGATGCTAGGCTTAGCAGCACAGACATCTCAGCTGCTACTGCAGGAGTCAAATGTAGTGGAAGTAGGGAGAAAACAGAGAGAGAGACACACACTGACACATGTACTGCCAGTTTATTGATATTTTGGCTCTATATTATATATGTAATAGTAATTAACCCTTAGGATAGGGGGGAACGTGTATGACAGCCAGGCAGTAGAGGTGTCTGGGTAAAATCACTGGGGAAGACAAGACAGAAAAAAAAGCCATATTACAACCTGTGTTCAACCTGGTCTCAGAGCATTTCGTATTATTCTGTATGTAAATCTGAGACACTCCATTTAGTATATGATATGTTATGTTTCGTATGATCTGTATTAATTTGTGGATGTCCATCACCCATTTCATTTTATATGTTACGAATTTGCAAAAACGTATGATATGTTACGAATTCTAGCTAGGTGTCTAGGTGGATAACGTAACTACTTGGCTAACGTTAGCTAAACTAGGGGTTAGGGTTAAGGTCAGGATTAAATTTAGGAGTTAGGTTAAAGGGTTAGGGTTAGCTAAAAGGGTTAAGGTTAGGGGAAGGGTTAGCTAACATACCAAGTAGTTGCAAAGTAGCTAAAAAGTAGTAAGTAGTTGAAAAGTAGCTAATTAGCTAAAATGCTAAAGTTGTCCGTGATGAGATTCGAACTCTCAACCTTTGCGTTATACGCCCATCCATCTACTCCGACCAACGACCCTACTTTGGTTTTTGCTTTAATTAACCATCGGTCTCATGTAACCATACCAAACCTAACATATCATACTAATTTGAGCGTACCGGATTTTAGTTTACAATGTTATGTCTAGTCTATGACACCAGGCTGATGTGTTGTGATAATTGCGTTGTTTGCTCTATAGCCTGTTAGTTCATATGCCTTGCCACCGTGATATATAGGCCTAAAGGCCAAGACAATAAGAAGACTAAATTCAAATTCAGAGAATAAATTCAACCTCACATTTGTTTCATCACAAAAACTGTCTGGTGAAGTCCACAAAGCATTTAGCATGTAACAAACATGTACATGACCTACAGAATGGTGAAGCAAGTTAATGTTTCCGACATTTTTGGACTACTAAACAACCATTGATTTAGAACCACAGAGAGTTACCGCAAGTCGAAAAGAAAACGGGAGGTGCCTCCACTATTCCAGCACCACTTCAACATTTAAAAATCATCAAATCACCTATGCTTTGTTTAATACAGTGACAACTAAAATATACCAAAAACAATTTACTCCTATCAACATAAGCTAAATATGATGTGGCTGTCCATGGGATTGAGTTGTGTGTGTGTGTGTACGTAGAAAAAACACGCTGAGTCATATTGTAACACTGAGGTGTGAGTAGGCACCTTTCCCACATGATCTTGAAGCCAGTGGAGGCTGGTGGGAGGAGCTATAGGAGGACATGTGGTTTCCATGTTTGATACCGTTCCATTAATTCCATTCCAGCCATTACAATGAGCCTGACCTCCTATAGCTCCTCCTACCTCTGCTTGAAGCCCACCCAACACCCTCCTCTGTGGAACTATTCAACAGTGATAAGGTCAGTCAGTGGGTTAACTAACAAGGTAGGAAACCACAGTGTGCAACTGTGTCTTCAGAAGCTCACACCAAGTAGGCGGGGAACAGTCTCACTTGCAAGACTCATGATCCTCCACCCCGAGAGTTGTGTCGGAGAGACATTGGCTGTTGAAAGAGACTAGGAGGGAGACAGAAGAGGGATTTAATCATTTCACAGCTTGACCGTAAGTCAGCAAATGTTGTGAGGTTGCATGGAAAAAAGCACCATGGAAATAAACAGTCCAAAAATAATGACAATTATGTTCAGTTTATTTTTTTTGTTTTCCATTGAATACATACAAATACAGACAATACACATATACATGTATAAACGCACCCACAAACACACTGAGAAAATATATCTACATAAATGCATACAAGATAATTCTGAGATCCCTCTGCAGCCTGTGTCACCAAAATATGCCTCAAATATGAGGACCAAGGGGTGTAAATCATCTCAAGTGTATGTATCGGAATCCAAGTGACACTAGTCTTTAACGGTGTGAGAACTCAAGGAGTCCTCCTCATAATGAGGGGGCAGCAGTGAGCAGGCACTTGGCATCTCTGGAGAGGAAGTGGCCCCCGGGCCTCCTCTGGCCCCAGGTCTGCTGCAGGGCCTCGCGGTCCAGTTTGTTGAGCCTCTGGGAGCACAGCCGCAGGTCCTGGACCTGTTCTGACAGGCTGTCCAAACTAGAGCTGTCCCAGGGGCCGGCTACCTGGCAACCTGAGAAAGAGAGATGGAACAAATTAGAGGGACTTAGAGAGAGACAGAGCCAGACTGAGAACCAATAGACTACAACAGGCCTACTGTACCTTGGAGGTTGAGATGGGTCAAAGGTCTCTGGGCATCACGGAGGGCGGAGAGGAGGCTGTGGAGTCCTGCTGAGGTCACCGCTGGGTTACCTGACAGGTCCACAGACACCACGGAGGGACAGACAGGCAGACATCTGGACACACAGAACATACGGGTCTCAATACTGGACAGTTACATAAACCAGAGGTACTGTACAGGGCGGACACTTGGAAAAGGCACAGGCAGCTCAAGGACAAGGGTGACATGAATTGAGAGAAAACACAAACGCACGCACACACACCTGGCGAGGGTGGCCACGCTGTTGTCCGTCAGTCCATTTCCCCCCAGGCTTAGATGGGTCAGGGAGCAGTCATCCTGTGGAGCACACAAAGGACCAATCAGAACCATGTTCTCCGTGACTACTCCTCCATTTTCAGCAAGGGACCAATCAAATCCCTGATCTCATGGTGTGCCCTTGACCAGGCAGTTAGTACCATGTCTTAGTACCAGACCTGGGTGTGTATTTGATCATTTGTTATTTAAATATTTATTTTCTGTGTATTTTCAAATAAATGTGTCCTGAATCAACTACTTCTATTGGAAGTATTTGAAAGTCAAATGTATTTATTTTTCTTCCTATAAATAGCCTATTTGAAAGCATTTTCAAATACTATTTTCAAATAACTGGGTTAAATGCATGGGAGTGTATTTAAGTCAGTGAATTGTATTTTCAAATACATGTCAATACTTCCCAAGTGTATTCCCAAATACGCGTTTTCTAGAAAATAACGCACGACGTGGAAGGTGTGTTCTACGACGCGTTAGCGGAGTGGAACTCACCTTCCACGGAGTTCAATTATTTTTCAGAGAACGCATAGAACCCTTAGTTGATTATCCCTTTTATACCATGGCTATAATTTAACATATTTGCCACTAGAAATGTATTACTTCGCCAGTAGAAATGTGACAACATCCACTGAAGTAGCTAGCAAGTTTGGTTGCCTTGGTAACCAAACAAAACAGACTTGCTAGCTTAGCTAACCAAACCATCATCCTAGCTTGCTATTATGAAAATCGAATTCAACAATGCCAATGTTTTCAATTCGACTTTTGCTTTCAAAAGCAGCTCAAAAATAGAACATGTAAGAATGAACTTCATGGCCACTGAATTATACCGTGCAATTGTAGGGAAATAATGCACATTATAAACTGTGTGGTTCGAGCCCTGAATGCTTATTGGCTGACAGCCCACAGGGATGACAACAGTTATTTTTACTCTTCTAATTACGTTGGTAACCAGTTTATAACAGCAATAAGGCACCCCAGGGGTTTGTGATATACAGTGCATTCGGAAAGTATTCAGACCCTTGACTTTTTCCACATTTTGTAATGTTACAGCCTTATTCTAAAATGGATGAAATTGTTTTTTCCCCCCTTCATCAATATACATACACACACACAATACCCCATAATGACAATTTTCAGGTCTCTCCAGAGATGTTCAAATCGAGTTCAAGTCCGGGCCACTCAAGGACATTCAGAGACTTGTCCCGAAGCCAGTCCTGCGTTTTCTTGGCCGTGTGCTTAGGGTCGTTGTCCTGTTGGAAGGTGAACCTTCACCCCAGTCTGAGGTACCGAGTGCTCTGTAGCAGGTTTTCATCAAGAATCTCTCTGTACTTTGCTCCGTTAATCTTTCCCTCTATCCTGACTAATCTCCCAGTCCCTGCCGCTGAAAAACATCCCCACAGCATGATGCTGCCACCACCATGCTTCACCGTAGGGATGGTGCCAGGTTTCCTCCAGACGTGACGCTTGGCATTCAGGCCAAAGAGTTCAATCTTGGTTTCATCAGACCAGAGAATCTTGTTTCTCATGGTCTGAGAGTCCTTTAGGTGCCTGTCATGTGCCATTTACTGAGGAGTGGCTTCCGTCTGGCCACTCTACCATAAAGGCCTGATTGGTGGAGTGCTGCAGAGATGGTTGTCCTTCTGGAAGGTTCGCCTATCTCCACAGAGGAACTCTGGAGCTCTGTCAGAGAAGGGCCTCCCTGACCAAGGCCCTTCTCCCCCGATTGCTCAGTTTGGCCAGGCGGCCAGCTCTAGGAAGAGTCTTGGTGGGTCCAAACTTCTTCCATTTAAGAATGATGGAGGCCACTGTGTTCTTGGGGACCTTCAATGCTGCAGAAATGTTTTGGTACCCTTCCCCAGATCTGTGCCTCAACACAATTCTGTCTCGGAGCTCTACGGACAATTCCTTTGACCGCTTGGCTTGTTTTTTGCTCTGACATGCACTGTCAACTGTGGGACCTTATATAGACAGGTGTGTGCCTTTCCAAATCGTGTCCAATCAATTGAATTTACCACAGGTAAATCAAGTTGTAGAAACATCTCAAGGATGATCACTGGAAACAGGATGCACCTGAGCTCAATTTCAAGTCTTATAGCAAAGGGTCTGAATACTTTTGTAAATAAGGTATTTCTGTTTTTTTATTTTTAATAAATGTGCAAAAATGTTATGGGTTATTTTGTGTAGATTGTTGAGAATTTTTTTATTTAATCCATTTTAGAATAAGGCTGTAAAGTCAAGGGGTCTGAATACTTTCCGAATGCACTGTATGGCCAATATACCACGGCTAAGGTATGTGTCCAGGCACTAAGAACAACCCTTAGTCGTGGTATATTGGCCATATACCACACCTCCTCAGGCCTTATTGCTATTTGTCTTTTCAAATAAACCATATCTGAATACTTACTTTGAAATGTACAGTATGTGAAAGTAATTGAGATAATTAAAATAGTATTTGAACCCAGGTCTGCTTAGTACCAGGCAGTTAGTACTATGTCACCCAATATATCAGTGTTGAGTTCTCAGCTTGGCATCCAGCTTAAACATTAGTCGACATCAAACCTTCTTACAGGCGGACCATCACTACATTTGTTCCTCTATTGAAGACAATCTTGCCATAGCTCCCCATTAAGTCAAATGCTATATACACTTTAAGATACAATTATGATTCAACCATTGTTTCTTTCTTAACATATCAGCACATGCTTATTGGCCAGATAGCAGATAAGTGTGAATGACATGCTTGCTTTTCAACCTGTGAAAAGTTTTTTTTCACATGCTTGTAGCTGCGCCTGTGGTACAGGTAACTGCCAAAATAAAGGAAACACCAACAAAGGGAGTTGGGCCACCACGAGCAGCCAAAACAGCTTCAATGCGCCTTGGCATAGATTCTACAAGTGTCTGGAACTCTATTGGAGAAATTAGTTAGCATTTTCTACCTCTCGTTCGTTGGGCATTCCTATAGGGGAAATGAATGGGGAAAATAAAGGTGGTTTTGGGAGATATTACGAAAATAAGGTCTGAGGTTAACTCAGGCTTAGGAGATCTTATACGCTTTGTTCAATAAGAGCCTTTATGTGCTCAAAATAAGTCAGAGCTAACAAGTCGCTAACTGTCAGAGAAATGGAACTATAACATTAGTCGCAACATTTTCACATCACTACGGCGACCACGCAAACTAGTCTACACTACATTACGCCAAAAGCTAGTTGGTTTAGTTAGCTTTCTGCTTACCAGTGCAAACAAAAATGCAAGGATGGTATATTGTTTTGCTCCAGGCTGCAACCATATCATTTCAGTGGGAAGGTGCTCGTTTTATCGGTTGTCTAACGATGTTGTCCCGAGGAGACTTTGGGTCCGTCTAATAAGTAACTAAGTCTGTTAGCTAGATGTCAAAGGCATGTGACCTGAGGGTTTTAATTTTTTACATGTTAGCGCAGATTTTAGCTTTTTACAAAATTCACAAAAAGTGATGTTAGCTGATGAGATCTCATAGAACAAAATGTATAAGATCTCATAAGCCTGTCTGTGTTTACCACAGACCTTATTTTCGGTGTTTATCCCAAAACCCTACAAAAAAAAAACATTCATGGTGAAGTTAGCCTACTTTAGTGCCTACAAAAAGACGCCATTACTATTGCTCTCTATTGGGTTGAGATCTGGTGACTGAGACACACAAACACACCCTTTAAACCTCCTATGCTCCTTTCAGACCCCTCTTTCAAAGTAATAATAATAATAATAATAATAATATGCCATTTAGCAGACGCTTTTATCCAAAGCGACTTACAGTCATGCGTGCATACATTTTTGTGTATGGGTGGTCCCGGGGATCGAACCCACTACCTTGGCGTTACAAGCGCCGTGCTCTACCAGCTGAGCTACAGAGGACCACGTCACTGAGATCTCTTCTAGCCATGGTAGCCAAAATAAATGGGCAACTGGGCATTTCTATACTAATTAACTCAGGAACCACACCTGTGTGGAAGCACCTGCTTTCAATATACTTTGTATCCCTCATTTACTCAAGTGTTTCCTTTATTTTGGCAGTAACCTTGTATGGCTTTACTGGCTACAGAGAAACAAGCGTTACCAGAAACCTAACCAATTGTTTGGACAAATTCTGATAAAAGCTTTTTATCATTTACCGATTTATTTATTGTAATTGCACATCAGTTTATTTGTTGTGTACCTTCCTGGACAAGTTTACACCCAGTTAAGGCTACTTAGATAATGTGATAGTTTGTGCAGTTCTTTAGCCAAACACTGCTTAATTCATGTCAAGTATTCTATTGATGCAGTATTTGAATTTGTGTGTGTGCTCGTGTGCGTATTTGCATGTGCTGTGTACCTGGGACAGGACTGATATCAGGTGTTCTAAAGCAGGGTGGTCAGCGGGTCCACAGCAGATGGCAGACAGATGGAGGTGTGTGAGACAGTGGAGAGGCAGAGTCTTCAGGACCAGCTCAAAGCCCGTAGAGCCCAGAGCATTATGGGACAGATTCACAGACTTCAGGTGCCCTGTACCTGTAGGATGATGAGATGATTCTGATTCTTCTGTAACATTTCAAAAACGACCTCAAACAGATAGCAATATATCCATTTGGAGTTGTCTCCTTCACCATTTATATGATCTTTAATAATAATAAAATGCCATTTAGCAGACGCTTTTATCCAAAGCGACTTACAGTCATGCATGCATACATTTTACATATGGGTGGTCCTGGGACTCTGGAGTGGCCAATGCTAATATTTATAATATCAGAGTGAAAAGGTTATATTAATGAGCCGGTTTACCTGCCAGAGCTCTGGCCAGTAGGAGACAGTGTTGCTGCTTACCTGCCAGGGCGCTGGCCAGTAGGATGCGGTGTTGCTGCAGACAGCGGGCTGTGAGGCTGCAGGCCTGCAGGGAGAGGCTGGCCAGTAGGGGGCATGCTGACAGCAGGCAGGACAGGGCCTGGGACAGACCGTCACCCAGCGGGTTCACACTCAGGTCCAATTCCTCCAGACACTAGAGAGAGATTGGAGGGAAGAGAGGAGACGACTATTTTGTTTAGCGATCCATCAACACATCCATCCATATGTAGCAAGGCAGACCTTATGTAGCCGCACTACGCCACCCTTTACATATTCATCCTGTTCTCATAGTTTAGATATTAATAATCTACACATTGCTGGACCTATAGGTGAGCAACAATAGTGAACACATACATACTTCATGATTGATTCAAACTTTGGGTCAGTCCATATATTATTCTCAAATAACATGACCTCTGTGCAGAATTGAACAATATTTATCATAAATTACACAGACCACTAGATGACAGCCTCACACGTCAGAGTCAGACATTTTCTAAGCACAAACACCTAGCCTGGCCTTCACACCCACTGCTGCCTGTCACGCTACTGCAGAAAGCCGGAGCTGGGCTGTGACCATCACTCAAAATAGGGTACTGAATCATGGGCCCCTACAAGGCCATATAGGGACACAGCACAGCGAGAGTCTTACAGGTGAGTATCATAAGTCAGTCCCATAGAATTTGTCTTGGTGGAGTGCATATGCTTCTGAAACAACATTCAGGGATGCAAAAACATTCAAGGATAACAAAAAGGCCTTCTGACATTCATAGCTTCACTTGCTTTCCAGCTGAGAGTATTTCACTAGAAAATAAGATAAACTATTCGTACAAATTACACTAAGTAAATACAAACTAAGTAAATACAAATTAGTCCTACTTATACTGAACAAAAATATAAACACAACATGTGAAGTGTTGGTCCCATGTTTCATGAGCTGAAATAAAAGATCCCAGACATTTTCCATATGCACAAAAAGCTTTTCTCTCAAATGTAGTGCACAAATGTGTTTACGTCCCTGTTAGTGAGCATTTCTCATTTGCCAAGATAATCCATCCACCTGACAGGTGTGGCATATCAAGAAGCAGATTAAACAGCATGATCATTACACACAACCTACAGCACCCGATGTCACAGGAAGGCCAAAAAAATCATCAAGGACATCAACCACCCGAGCCACTGCCTGTTCACCCCGCTATCATCCAGAAGGCGAGGTCAGTACAGGTGCATCAAAGCTGGGACCGAGAGACTGAAAAACAGCTTCTATCTCAAGGCCATCAGACTGTTAAATAGCCATCACTAGCACATTAGAGGCTGCTGCCTATATACATAGATTAGAAATCACTGGCCACTTTAATAAATAGAACACTAGTCACTTTAATAATGTTTACATATCTTGCATTACTCATCTAATATGTATATACTGTATTCTATACTATTCTACTGTATCTTACTCTATGCTGCTCTGACATTGCTCGTCCATTTATTTATTTATATATTCTTCATTCCGTTGCTTTACTTAGATTTGTGTGTATTGGGTATATATGTTGTGAAATTGTTAGATGTTCCTTGTTAGATATACTGCGGAGCTAGAAACACAAGCATTTCGCTACAGCCACAATAACATCTGCTAAACACGTGTATGTGACCAATAAAATTTGATTTGATTTTGATTTGACAGATGCACCTTGTGCTGGGGAAAAGGCCACTAAAATGTGCAGTTGTCACAACACAATGCCACAGATGTCTCAAGTTGAGGGAACGTGCAATTTGCATGCTGACTGCAGGAATTTCCACCAGAGCTATTGACAGAGAATTGAATGTTCATTTCTCTACCATAAGCTGCCTCGAATGTCGTTTTAGAGAATTTGGCAGTACGTTCATCCGGCCTCACAACCGCAGAGCACGTGTGGCCACGCCAGGCCAGGACCTCCACATCCGGCTTCTTCACCACCGGGATTGTCTGAGGTCAGCCACCCGGACAGCTGATGAAACTGTAGGTTTGCACAACCGAAGAATTTCTGCACAAACTGTCAGAAACCGTCTCAGGGAAGCTCATCAGGACGTGACTGCAGTTCGGCGTCATAACCGACTTCAGTGGGCAAATGCTCTTCTTCGATGGCCACTGGCACGCTGGAGAAGTGTGCTCTTCACGGATGAATCCTGATTTCAACTTTACCGGGCAGATGGCAGACAGCGTGTATGACGTTGTGTGGGTGAGCAGTTTGCTGATGTCAACGTTGTGAACAGTGTCCCATGGTGGCGATGGCGGTGGGGTTATGGTATGGGCAGGCATAAGCTACGGACAATGAACACAATTGCCTTATCGATGGCAATTTCAATGCACAGACGTACCGTGACGAGATCCTGAGGCCCATTGTCGTGCCATTCATCCGCCGCCATCACCTCATGTTTCAGCATGATAACACACGGCCCAATGTCGCAAGGTTCTGTACACAATTCCTGAAAGCTGAAAATGTCCCAGTTTATGGCCTGCATACTCAGACATGTCAACCATTGAGCATGATTGGGATGCTCTGGATTTTAAAGGTATCTGTGACCAACAGATGCATATCTGTATTCCCAGTCATGTGAAATCCATAGATTAGGGCCTAATGAATTTATTTCAATTGACTGATTTCCTTATATGAACTTTAACACAGTAAAATATTTTAAATTGTTGCATGTTGCATTTATATTTTTGTTCAGTGTAGTTACCGGGAAAGCAGGTTGAGTCTGCCCTTCCAAGGCGTTCGCTGCCTTCTTAAGCCCCTCCCCCGTAATGTGATTGGAGGACACATCCAGAAGGCGGAGCCGGGGCATGGTGAGAGCAGCGGCGACCAACTCAGGGAAGAGGTCGTCGTGGAGACGGTTGCCAGACAGCTGTAGCTGGGTGAGGCTGGCCTGCAGTTTGAGGGCGCGGAGGAGAGGGGAGAGGGAGGAGGGGGGTAGGCTGAGGCCACACACTGACACTGAGGGACTGCCGTCCTGCACCTCACACAGACGAGCCACACGCTTGTTCTCCTCTAGAGAGACAACACACACACACACACACGGCATGGATTAACAATGCACTTCAGGAATTCAAATACCAGTAATTTACAGATACACGCTCAAAACTCTTAATTCTATGTGTTATTCGCCAATGAACTGGATGTCGATTAAGGCAGCCGCTCGCACCTCTCTGATTCAGAGACACATTTAGGTTGAATGCATTCAGTTGTGCAACGGACTAGGTTTCCCCTTTCCTTCCCCTTATTCACACATCTCCGCGGCAAGAAATGAACCAGGGTGGTATCAGCTGTTCACATACTCACCCACTGCCAGGCTTTGACAGGCCTTCTTGTAGCGCTCAGGAAGAGGGGGAAGGTCCCACGAACACACCTCAGCCAGGACCTGCAGTTGACATCATCATCATCAGCTTTTTCCTTCTCTAGTTATGTTCACTACATAAACAACTGTAAAGATTACACATTTGTGTTTCTAATATTACAATCCATCACATCACCATTCAAAACTGAGGCAGCACTGTTCAAGATGATCAACACAAGTAGCAGATCTTGCCCTCACACTCCGACCTATGCCAATATCAAGGTAGAAGTTGCCCCTACCGACTGATCTAGGCTCAGATTACCCTGTCCTCACTCTTAAGGTTAACCATCAGACTGAGGGATGAAATAAGATCTGATCCTGTGTCAGTGGTTAAAGGTCCAATGCAGAAGTTTTTATCTCAATATCAAATCATTTCTCTGTAACAATTAAGTACCTTACCGTGATTCTTTTTGCCCATTTTAATTGAAAACAAACAAAAATAGCTTCTTAGCAAAGAAAACAGGCAGAAATTGCAGGCATTCTTTTCAAATAGCTCTTACACTAAAAGTGCATTATCATCATTTTCACAATTATTCCAACCTCAGTGTGGAAATACATATAAAACACAGGAAAACCTAGTTTTTGACCGCACTGAGCGTATGGGTTTGGCCTCACCTCTTCATTGGTGTGGAGAACAGCCAGTAGCAGGTCTTGGGGGGAGAGCAGAGCGCCATCTTTCTGCAGCGAAAGGCGTGGCAGGAGGCCACAGGCCTGGTAGTAGCGCTGGGCAGCCTGCTCACACAGCCACGACACGGTGCACAAGTCTGCCTCGCTGGAACACGCACGCACAGTGTTACACACACAGTTTTCCCCACACACACACAGTGTTAAACACATACACACACAGTGTTACACACACAGTGTTACACACACATACACACAGTGCTACACACACATAAACACACAGTGTTACACACACACACACAGTGTTACATTGTTACAAAGTGTCAGTGTTACACACACACACACACACACACACACACACACACACAGTGTTACACACACAGTGTTACACACACACACACCATGTTACAGTGTTACACACACACACACACACACAGTGTTACACACACACACACACACACAGTGTTACACAAACACACACACACAGTGTTACACAATGTTACACACACACACAGTGTTACACAATGTTACACACAGTGTTACACAATGTTACACTCACACACAAAAAAACAGTGTTACACACACACACAGTGTTACACAATGTTACACACACACACACACACAGTGTTACACACACACACACTGTTACACACACACACACACACACACATTGTTACACACACACACAGTGTTACACACACACACACACACACAGCGTTACAGTGTTACACGTGCACACAGTGTTACGCAGTGTTACACGCGCACACGCACACAGTGTTACACGCGCACACAGTGTTACACGCGCACACACAGTGTTACACGCGCACACACAGTGTTACACACACACACACAGTGTTACACACACACAGTGTTACACACACACACACACACACAGTGTTACACGCGCACACAGTGTTACACACACACACAGTGTTACACACACACACACACACACACACACAGTGTTACACACACACACACACAGTATTACACACACACACACACAGTGTTACACACACACACACACACAGTGTTACACACACACACACACACACAGTGTTACACACACACACACACAGTGTTACACACACACACACACACACACACAGTGTTACACACACACACACACAGTGTTACACACACACACACACACACACAGTGTTACACACACACACACAGTGTTACACACACACACACAGTGTTACACACACACACACAGTGTTACACACACACACACACACACACACACAGTGTTACACACACACACACACACACACACACACACACAGTGTTACACACACACACACACACACAGTGTTACACACACACACAGTGTTACACACACACACACACACACAGTGTTACACACACACACACACAGTGTTACACACACACACACACACAGTGTTACACACACACACACACAGTGTTACACACACACACACACACACACACACACACACAGTGTTACACACACACACACACAGTGTTACACACACACACACACAGTGTTACACACACACACACACACACACAGTGTTACACACACACACACACACACACAGTGTTACACACACACACACACACACACAGTGTTACACACACACACACAGTGTTACACACACACACACACACACACACACACACAGTGTTACACACACACACAGTGTTACACACACACACACACACACACACACACAGTGTTACACACACACACCGTGTTACACACACACACACACCGTGTTACACACACACACACACCGTGTTACACACACACACACACAGTGTTACACACACACACACACACACAGTGTTACACACACACACACACACAGTGTTACACACACACACACACAGTGTTACACACACACACACACACACAGTGTTACACACACACGCACACACACAGTGTTACACACACACACACACACACAGTGTTACACACACACACACACACAGTGTTACACGCGCACACACAGTGTTACACACACACACAGTGTTACACACACACACACACACACAGTGTTACACACACACACACACAGTGTTACACACACACACACAGTGTTACACACACACACACACACACACACACACACACAGTGTTACACACACACACACACAGTGTTACACACACACACACACACACAGTGTTACACACACACACACACACACACACACAGTGTTACACACACACACACACACAGTGTTACACACACACACACACACAGTGTTACACACACACACACACACAGTGTTACACACACACACACACACACACACACACACAGTGTTACACACACACACACACACACACACACACACAGTGTTAAAAACACACACCGTGTTACACACACACACACACCGTGTTACACACACACACACACCGTGTTACACACACACACACACAGTGTTACACACACACACACACACAGTGTTACACACACACACACACACACAGTGTTACACACACACGCACACACACAGTGTTACACACACACACACACACACAGTGTTACACACACACACACAGTGTTACACACACACACACACACAGTGTCACACACACACACAGTGTCACACACACACACACACACACAGTGTTACACACACACACACAGTGTTACACACACACACACACAGTGTTACACACACACACACAGTGTTACACACACACACACACACAGTGTTACACACACACACACACAGTGTTACACACACAGTGTTACACACACACACACACACACACAGTGTTACACACACACAGTGTTACACACACACACACACACACACACAGTGTTACACACACACACACACACACAGCGTTACACATACACACACACACAGTGTTACACACACAGTGTTACACACACACACACACACACACACACAGTGTTACACACACACACAGTGTTACACAGTGTTACACACAGTGTTACACACACACAGTGTTACACACACAGTGTTACAGCGTTCCACACACACACACAGTGTTACACGCGCACACAGTGTTACAGTGTTACACGCACACAGTGTTACACGCGCACACACAAACACAGTGTTACACAGTGTTACACACACACACAGTTACACAGTGTTACACACACACACACACAGTGTTACACACACACACACAGTGTTACACACACACACACAGTGTTACACACACACACACAGTGTTACACACACACACACTGTTACACACACACACACACACACACACACACACAATGTTACACACACACACACACACACACAGTGTTACACGCGCACACACAGTGTTACACACACACACACAGTGTTACACACACAGTGTTACACACACACACACACACAGTGTTACACACACACACACACACACACAGTGTTACACACACACACACACACACACAGTGTTACACACACACACACACACAGTGTTACACACACACACACACACAGTGTTACACACACAGTGTTACACACACACAGTGTTACACACACACACACACACAGTGTTACACACACACACACACACACAGTGTTACACACACACACACACACAGTGTTACACACACACACACACACACACACACACACAGTGTTACACACACACACACACAGTGTTACACACACACACACACACAGTGTTACACACACACACACAGTGTTACACACACACACACAGTGTTACACACACACACACACACACAGTGTTACACACACACACAGTGTTACACACACACACAGTGTTACACACACACACACACACAGTGTTACACACACACACAGTGTTACACAGTGTTACACACACACACAGTGTTACACACAGTGTTACACACACACAGTGTTACACACACAGTGTTACAGCGTTCCACACACACACAGCGTTCCACACACACACAGTGTTACACGCGCACACAGTGTTACAGTGTTACACGCACACAGTGTTACACAGTGTTACACGCGCACACACAAACACAGTGTTACACAATGTTACACACACACACAGTTACACAGTGTTACAAACACACACAGTGTTACACACACACACAGTGTTACACACACACACACACAGTGTTACACACACACACACACACACACAATGTTACACACACACACACACACACACACACACAGTGTTACACACACACACACACACAGTGTTACACACACACACAAGTGTTACACACACACACACACACACACACACAGTGTTACACACACACACAGTGTTACACACACACACACACACAGTGTTACACACACACACACACAGTGTTACACACACACACACACACACACACAGTGTTACACACACACACACACAGTGTTACACACACACACAGTGTTACACACACACACACACACAGTGTTACACACACACACACACACACACACACACACACAGTGTTACGTACACACACACAGTGTTACGCACACACAGTGTTACACACACACACACACACACACAGTGTTACACACACACACACAGTGTTACACACACACACACACACACACACAGTGTTACACACACACACACAGTGTTACACACACACACACAGTGTTACACACACACACAGTGTTACACACACACAGTGTTACACACACACACACACACACAGTGTTACACACACACACACAGTGTTACACACACACACACAGTGTTACACACACACACACAGTGTTACACACACACACACAGTGTTACACACACACACAGTGTTACACACACACACACACAGTGTTACACACACACACACACACAGTGTTACACACACACACACACACAGTGTTACACACACACACACACACACACACACAGTGTTACACACACACACACACACACAGTGTTCCACACACAGTGTTACAGCGTTCCACACACACACAGCGTTCCACACACACACAGTGTTACACGCGCACACGCACACAGTGTTACACAGTGTTACACGCGCACACGCACACAGTGTTACACAGTGTTACACGCGCACACAGTGTTACATATTGTTACACACGCACACAGTGTTACACAGTGTTCCACGCGCACACGCACAGTGTTACACGTGCACACGCACACAGTGTTACAGTGTTACACGCGCACACAGTGTTGCACACGCACACAGTGTTACACAGTGTTACACACGCACACGCACACAGTGTTACAGTGTTACACGCGCACAGTGTTACAGTGTCCCACAGTGTTACACGCGCACAGTGTTACACAGTGTCCCACAGTGTTCCACACGCACACAGTGTCCCACAGTGTTCCACGCGCACACACACACAGTGTCCCACAGTGTTCCACGCGCACACACGCACACAGTGTCCCAGTGTTCCACGTGCACACGCACACAGTGTCCCACAGTGTTCCACGCGCGCACACAGTGTCCCACAGTGTTCCACGTGCGCACACAGTGTTCCACACGCGCGCACACAGTGTTCCACACGCGCGCACACAGTGTCCCACAGTGTTCCCCAGCGCGCACACAGTGTCCCACAGTGTTCCGCGCGCGCACACAGTGTCCCACAGTGTTCCACGCGCGCGCACACAGTGTCCCACAGTGTTCCACGCGAGCGCACACAGTGTCCCACAGTGTTCCACGCGCGCGCACACAGTGTCCCACAGTGTTCCACGCGCGCCCAGTGTCCCACAGTGTTCCACGCGCGCACACAGTGTCCCACAGTGTTCCACGCGCGCACACAGTGTCCCACAGTGTTCCACGCGCGCACAGTGTCCCAGTGTCCCACGCGCGCACAGTGTCCCAGTGTCCCACGCGCGCACAGTGTCCCACGCGCGCACAGTGTCCCACGCGCGCACAGTGTCCCACGCGCGCACAGTGTCCCACGCGCGCACAGTGTCCCACGCGCGCACAGTGTCCCACGCGCGCACAGTGTCCCACGCGCGCACAGTGTCCCACGCGCGCACAGTGTCCCACGCGCACACAGTGTCCCACGCGCGCACAGTGTCCCACGCGCGCACAGTGTCCCACGCGCGCACAGTGTCCCACAGTGTTCCACGCGCGCACAGTGTCCCACAGTGTTCCACGCGCGCACAGTGTCCCACAGTGTTCCACGCGCACACAGTGTCACAGTGTTCCATGCGCACACAGTGTCACAGTGTTCCACGCGCACACAGTGTCACAGTGTTCCACGCGCACACAGTGTTCCACGCGCACACAGTGTCACACAGTGTTCCACGCGCACACAGTGTCACACAGTGTTCCACGCGCACACAGTGTCACACAGTGTTCCACGCGCACACAGTGTCACACAGTGTTCCACGCGCACAGTGTCACACAGTGTTCCACGCGCACACAGTGTTCCACGCGCACACAGTGTTCCACGCGCACACAGTGTTACACAGTGTTCCACGCGCACAGTGTTACACAGTGTTCCACGCGCACACAGTGTTACACAGTGTTCCACGCGCACACAGTGTTACACAATGTTCCACGCGCACACAGTGTTACACAGTGTTCCACGCGCACACAGTGTTACAGTGTTCCACGCGCACACACACACACACACACAGTGTTCCACGCGCACACACACACACACACACAGTGTTCCACGCGCACACACACACACAGTGTTCCACACACACAGCGCTACACAGTGTTCCACACACACAGCGCTACACAACACACACACACACACAGTGCTACACAACACACACACACAGTGTTATGTACACAACACACACACACAGTAGTAATAATAATAATAATAATAATAATAATAATAATAATAATAATAATAATAATAATACCATTTAGCAGACGCTTTTATCCAAAGCGACTTACAGTCATGCGTGCATACATTTTTGTGTATGGGTGGTCCCGGGGATCGAACCCACTACCCTGGCGTTACAAGCGCCGTGCTCTACCAGCTGAGCTACAGAGGACCACAGTGTTACGTACACACACACACACAGTGTTACACACACACACACACACACAGTGTTACGTACACACACACACACACACACACAGTGTTACGTACACACACACACACACACACACAGTGTTACACACACACACACAGTGTTACACACACACACACAGTGTTACACACACACACACAGTGTTACACACACACACACAGTGTTACACACACACACACAGTGTTACACACACACACACAGTGTTACACACACACACACAGTGTTACACACACACACACAGTGTTACACACACACACAGTGTTACACACACACACAGTGTTACACACACACACACAGTGTTACACACACACACACAGTGTTACACACACACACACAGTGTTACACACACACACACACAGTGTTACACACACACACAGTGTTACACACACACACACACACACACACACAGTGTTACACACACACACAGTGTTACACACACACACACACACACAGTGTTACACACACACACAGTGTTACACACACACACACAGTGTTACACACACACACACACAGTGTTACACACACACACACAGTGTTACACACACACACACAGTGTTACACACACACACAGTGTTACACACACACACACACACAGTGTTACACACACACACACACACACACACACACAGTGTTACGTACACACACACAGTGTTACGCACACACACACACAGTGTTACACACACACACACACACACACAGTGTTACACACACACACACACACACACAGTGTTACACACACACACACACACAGTGTTACACACACACACACAGTGTTACACACACACACACACACACACACAGTGTTACACACACACACAGTGTTACACACACACACAGTGTTACACACACAGTGTTACACACACACACACAGTGTTACACACACACACACAGTGTTACACACACACACACAGTGTTACACACACACACACAGTGTTACACACACACACAGTGTTACACACACACACACAGTGTTACACACACACACACACACAGTGTTACACACACACACACACACACACACAGTGTTACACACACACACACACAGTGTTACACACACACACACACACACACACACACACACACACACAGTGTTACACACACACACACACACACAGTGTTCCACACACAGTGTTACAGCGTTCCACACACACACAGCGTTCCACACACACACAGTGTTACACGCGCACACGCACACAGTGTTACACAGTGTTACACGCGCACACGCACACAGTGTTACACAGTGTTACACGCGCACACAGTGTTACATATTGTTACACACGCACACAGTGTTACACAGTGTTCCACGCGCACACGCACAGTGTTACACGTGCACACGCACACAGTGTTACAGTGTTACACGCGCACACAGTGTTGCACACGCACACAGTGTTACACAGTGTTACACACGCACACGCACACAGTGTTACAGTGTTACACGCGCACAGTGTTACAGTGTCCCACAGTGTTACACGCGCACAGTGTTACACAGTGTCCCACAGTGTTCCACACGCACACAGTGTCCCACAGTGTTCCACGCGCACACACACACAGTGTCCCACAGTGTTCCACACGCACACAGTGTCCCAGTGTTCCACGCGCACACGCACACAGTGTCCCACAGTGTTCCACGCGCGCACACAGTGTCCCACAGTGTTCCACGTGCGCACACAGTGTTCCACACGCGCGCACACAGTGTTCCACACGCGCGCACACAGTGTCCCACAGTGTTCCCCGCGCGCACACAGTGTCCCACAGTGTTCCACGCGCGCGCACACAGTGTCCCACAGTGTTCCACGCGCGCGCACACAGTGTCCCACAGTGTTCCACGCGCGCGCACACAGTGTCCCACAGTGTTCCACGCGCGCACACAGTGTCCCACAGTGTTCCACGCGCGCACAGTGTCCCAGTGTCCCACGCGCGCACAGTGTCCCACGCGCGCACAGTGTCCCACGCGCGCACAGTGTCCCACGCGCGCACAGTGTCCCACGCGCACAGTGTCCCACGCGCGCACAGTGTCCCACGCGCGCACAGTGTCCCACGCGCGCACAGTGTCCCACGCGCGCACAGTGTCCCACGCGCGCACAGTGTCCCACGCGCACAGTGTCCCACGCGCGCACAGTGTCCCACGCGCGCACAGTGTCCCACAGTGTTCCACGCGCGCACAGTGTCCCACAGTGTTCCACGCGCGCACAGTGTCCCACAGTGTTCCACGCGCGCACAGTGTCCCACAGTGTTCCACGCGCACACAGTGTCACAGTGTTCCATGCGCACACAGTGTCACAGTGTTCCACGCGCACACAGTGTCACAGTGTTCCACGCGCACACAGTGTCACACAGTGTTCCACGCGCACACAGTGTCACACAGTGTTCCACGCGCACACAGTGTCACACAGTGTTCCACGCGCACACAGTGTCACACAGTGTTCCACGCGCACACAGTGTCACACAGTGTTCCACGCGCACACAGTGTCACACAGTGTTCCACGCGCACACAGTGTCACACAGTGTTCCACGCGCACACAGTGTTCCACGCGCACACAGTGTTCCACGCGCACACAGTGTTACACAGTGTTCCACGCGCACAGTGTTACACAGTGTTCCACGCGCACACAGTGTTACACAGTGTTCCACGCGCACACAGTGTTACACAATGTTCCACGCGCACACAGTGTTACACAGTGTTCCACGCGCACACAGTGTTACAGTGTTCCACGCGCACACACACACACACACACAGTGTTCCACGCGCACACACACACACAGTGTTCCACGCGCACACACACACACAGTGTTCCACACACACAGCGCTACACAGTGTTCCACACACACAGCGCTACACAACACACACACACACACAGTGCTACACAACACACACACACAGTGTTATGTACACAACACACACACACAGTAGTAATAATAATAATAATAATAATAATAATAATAATATACCATTTAGCAGACGCTTTTATCCAAAGCGACTTACAGTCATGCGTGCATACATTTTTGTGTATGGGTGGTCCCGGGGATCGAACCCACTACCCTGGCGTTACAAGCGCCGTGCTCTACCAGCTGAGCTACAGAGGACCACAGTGTTACGTACACACACACACACAGTGTTACACACACACACACACACACAGTGTTACGTACACACACACACACACACACACAGTGTTACGTACACACACACACACACACAGTGTTACACACACACACACAGTGTTACACACACACACACAGTGTTACACACACACACACACAGTGTTACACACACACACACACAGTGTTACACACACACACACAGTGTTACACACACACACACAGTGTTACACACACACACACACACACAGTGTTACACACACACACAGTGTTACACACACACACAGTGTTACACACACACACAGTGTTACACACACACAGTGTTACACACACACACAGTGTTACACACACACACAGTGTTACACACACACACACAGTGTTACACACACACACACAGTGTTACACACACACACACACAGTGTTACACACACACACACACACAGTGTTACACACACACACACAGTGTTACACACACACACACACACACAGTGTTACACACACACACACAGTGTTACACACACACACACACACACAGTGTTACGTACACACACACACACACACACACACAGTGTTACGCACACACACACACACACAGTGTTACACACACACACACACACAGTGTTACACACACACACACACAGTGTTACACACACACACACACACACACACACACACACACACAGTGTTACACACACACACACACAGTGTTACACACACACACACACAGTGTTACACACACACACACACAGTGTTACACACACACACACACAGTGTTACACACACACACACACAGTGTTACACACACACACACAGTGTTACACACACACACACAGTGTTACACACACACACACACACACACACAGTGTTACACACACACACACACACACACACACAGTGTTACACACACACACACACACACACACAGTGTTACACACACACACACACACACAGTGTTACACACACACACACACACAGTGTTACACACACACACACACACACAGTGTTACACACACACACACAGTGTTACACACACACACACAGTGTTACACACACACACAGTGTTACACACACACACACACACACACACACACACACCCTTAGTATAGAAGCTGAATCTCAAGAAAGGCCAAAAGGGCCCCCCAAGTGCGGCAGGTAGCCTAGCGGTGAAGAGTGTTGGGTCAGTAACGAAAGGTCGCTGGTTCGAATCACTGAGCCGATTAGGTGAAAAATCTGTCTGTGCCCTTGAGCAAGGCACTTAAGCCTAATTGCTACTGTAAGTTGCTCTGGATAAGAGCGTCTACTAAATTATGTAAATGGCTAGCATCTCACTTTACATGCAGGAAGACACAAATACACCAACCTATGTGGTACTGGGATCAGAAACACGTTATCTTGAACCCTGACCCGCATTCTGATTGGTGCAGGCATTGGCGCAGTCACTGTCTGGTGTGGGACCTGAGGTTGAGAGGCAGAGAAATGAATTTTAGAAACCATAAAAATAGAACTACTAGAACAAAATCCCCATTCAAGTCAATGATCTGTGATGGGTGAACCAGTCTAGTAAAATCTATTTCTACGTTACAAACCATGAACTACCCAGTCGTTCACATACACAGACTAGCGAATGATGCAAAATACAATAGGGCTCAGATTGACATTGATGGAAAATTCCAATTGGGTGTCATCACTCTAGTTTGTTCACCTCTTTTGGACCTTCATCTCCATACTGCCATCCCTGACAATCCAAAACAGAATCTTGATGTATGATGTTCCGGTAATAGCTTAATATGTCCTGCTACAGTAGTGATGTGACTTGACTCTGTCTCTCGCACAGATCTGGGTTCAAATACTATGTGAAATCATTTCAAATACATTAGCTGTGCTTGATGGAGCTTGCTTGTTACAATGGAACCAATAGAAAAGGTCCAAAAGTGCAAACCTGCCCACCTGGCACTCCAGGCAGACTAAAGCAAACGCTCAAGGTATTTGAAAGATTTGAAATAGTATTTGAACCCAGGTTGGATCTCACTTGATCCCTCTGACCTGCTGAGTGCTGTAGTGTGTCTGAGGCGGCGTGGAAGCTGGAGGGTCGTCGTCGTCAGTTACAGTGGGGCTCTGTGGCTTGCTGACCTCTCGGCGGCCCAGCATGACCATGCCTGAGAGCTGAGTCATCTTCACCTGCCGCGGCTTGCAGGAGAAAGAGGTCTTCCTCAGAGAGAGACCTCTACTGGAGGAGGTCGACACTGCAGGACAAGCACACAAAAAATACACAGGTTGTGATTCCACTGGCTAATACTGCCCCTTATAGTTCATAGATAGTAACATTTATCCATATTGACTGATTTTCAAGTGCCATTCAAGACACCTAAGGATCTTGGCAAGCAAAATAGAATCTTCAAATCAAATCAAATTTTATTGGTCACATGCGCCGAATACAACAGGTGCAGACATTACAGTGAAATGCTTACTTACAGCCCTTAACCAACAGTGCATTTATTTTTAACAAAGAAATTAAAAATAAAACAACAACAAAAAAAAGTGTTGAGAAAAAAAAGAGCAGAAGTAAAATAAAATAACAGTAGGGAGGCTATATATACACACAGGGGGGTACCGGTGCAGAGTCAATTCACCGGCTAGTTGAATCTTAAGTCATTAACGAGAGAGAGAGAGAGAGAGAGAGAGAGAGAGAGAGAGAGAGATGTATGAGCAGAGCGAAAGAGAGATGAAATTAAAGGGTGGAAATGCTTGTGCTCCTCTGTTAGCTTCCATATGGGTTCTACATTGAAGTATAGAGATGGGGCTGTGTGTCATCAGTGCAGCAGCTACACACCTCTGCTAGCCATTTCAGTCGTGGTTGCGTGACGGTTCTGACTCCTGGCCCCTGACGACATCATATTCAAGTCCCGCCTTCCATTCTGCTCCTCCCCCACTCTCCTCTTCTTCTTTGGCTGAACATTGCCCATGTCATCCTCCAGCCAATCGTCTATCAGATATTCCTCCTCAGGAACAAGCGCTGGCCTGCTATTGGACGACACCGCCGGTGTGCTGCTGAACTGCGGCTGCGATAGGTTCTGGGAGAGAAGGCGGGTCTTGGCACTGCCTAGGCCGCGAATGGCACTGTGGTACTCCTCCCTGCCGAAGACAGAGGGCACCGCAGACTCTCTCGCTTCAGGAACAGAAGAGCTTGTTTCCTGGCTAGGGGGAACTTCCTGTGGAGCGGGGGCTGCTGGGAAACGTCGGCGTGTTCGGACAGGGCGCAGAGGGCTGACCACGCCATCCAAGTCACTGTGGTCGGAGGAGCTGCTGTCATCCTGAGGAAGACAGATTATTTGTCAATAGGAACAGTGTAAATCTGCATCACAACAACTAACTTTATGATTGCTGTTCTTGACTGAGATTCTATGACAGTCAAAAAGTGCTGGGTCATTGAGAATTGGTTTGAAACCTATAACAGACATCTAATTTCCTATGTTGTAATTCAACTAGTACCCCAAAGAGGATGGAGGCCTCTGTCCCTCTGTGTCGTTGTGGGGGCCCCGCTGTGCCGTTAGAGTGCCTCCGTGTGGGGCTAGGTGGTACAGCGCTCTCCTGGGGGCTCCTGGTTCTGGGCAGGCTGTTGGTGGCCGAATGGCGCCCTCCGGTGGGGATCAGAGGCTCTGAGTTCTCTGCATCAAACAGCTGACTGTCCTGCAGAGCGTCAAATGGCTTGGGGTGCGCGGGAGCAGTGGGGACTGTGGTACAGAGAGTGTAGAAACGTTAACTGCACAGTAGAATAGTGAACGTCCTTACAGCAACAGGAATGTATATTGTGGGAGATGCAGTATTTTCTGGACATGTATTAAGCTGATTTTAGGCCTCACAAACAGTGCGCGTGTGAGATGATGAATCCACATGTACTGAGTACATACAACACTAAAACTAAATGTGACACATTGAATATACAACAGGATTGGGGTCAATTTCATTTTAATTTCTAGTCAATTCAGGAAGTACACTGAAATTAAATTCTCTTTAACGCTTTAAAATGAGGAACATTTTGAATTTGGTTTACTTTCTGAATTGACTGGAATTTAAATGGAATTGACCCCAACCCTGATATAAAGCCCTCATAACCAGCCAGTTTCATTATAAACCACTCTACACGGTTCTAGCCTTCTTGTATTGTGTAGGCCTACACCCACCAGGGGAAGTATGTAGGCCTCACCTAACCCTGCTAGGGCGCTCCTCAGCAGTTCCTCTGTGCTGGACAGCTCCTGTCTGGCCTCCCGGTCCAGCTCTCTTCTGTACATCCTCTGCCACAGACGCAGGCTGTCCAGGGGTGTCTCACCCTGAGGGGGACACGCACATACATGAGCTACTTGCACAAACACTCACAGGTGCACACACAAACAGATACACACACCAAACAAACACACACACACGCACCGTCCTCCAAAACACACACACACAACACCATATTGTCCTCACCTTGGCGTTGCGGACATTGACCGAGGCCCCCCTCTCCACCAGTAATCTGGCCGCTTGGAAGTGTCCACAGTTGAGGGCGTCGTGCAGCGGGGTGACCCCCTCACACAGAGACCCCCCCCCATCGTTAATGTTAGCCCCCCTCTCAAGCAACAGAGCCACCACGTCTGAGAGAGAGAGAGAGAGAGAGAACAGAGAGGGAAAGAGAGAACAGAGAGGAAGAGAAAGAACAGAGAGAGAGAGAAGCAGATTTGGGTTAAAATGCTGATTAAGTCGGATCTGGCTCCAACTCCACTGAGGGCAAGTGTATTTTTCTGTTACCTGTGTGTCCGTGGTTGCTGGCCTCATGGAGAGGAGTCCAGCCACAGTAGTCCCTGGGGTTGACAGGATGACCCTGAGAGACAGGCACACTGGCTGAATACTACCATAGACAATACTGGCCGAATACTACCATAGACAATACTGGCCGAATACTACCATAGACAGTACTGGCCGAATACTACCATAGACAGTACTGGCCGAATACTACCATAGACAGTACTGGCCGAATACTACCATAGACAGTACTGGCCGAATACTACCATAGACAGTACTGGCCGAATACTACCATAGACAGTACTGGCCGAATACTACCATAGACAGTACTGGCCGAATACTACCATAGACAGTACTGGCCGAATACTACCATAGACAGTACTGGCCGAATACTACCATAGACAGTACTGGCCGAATACTACCATAGACAGTACTGGCCGAATACTACCATAGACAGTACTGGCCGAATACTACCATAGACAGTACTGGCCGAATACTACCATAGACAGTACTGGCCGAATACTACCATAGACAGTACTGGCCGAATACTACCATAGACAGTACTGGCCGAATACTACCATAGACAGTACTGGCCGAATACTACCATAGACAGTACTGGCCGAATACTACCATAGACAGTACTGGCCGAATACTACCATAGACAGTACTGGCCGAATACTACCATAGACAGTACTGGCCGAATACTACTATAGACAGTACTGGCCGAATACTACTATAGACAGTACTGGCCGAATACTACTATAGACAGTACTGGCTGAATACTACCATAGACAGTACTGGCCGAATACTACCATAGACAGTACTGGCCGAATACTACTATAGACAGTACTGGCCGAATACTACCATAGACAGTACTGGCTGAATACTACTATAGACAGTACTGGCTGAATACTACTATAGACAGTACTGGCTGAATACTACCATAGACAGTACTGGCTGAATACTACTATAGACAGTACTGGCTGAATACTACTATAGACAGTACTGGCCGAATACTACTATAGACAGTACCATAGTCACAGAGAAGTAGTAGGCGTATAAACCCAGTTCCACTCACCTGCTCCACCAGGTACTGGACCTGCTTCAGGTTCCCGTCTATACAGGCTCTGTGGAGAGACGTCTCCCCCTTCTCATTCCTCTTGTTCCACTGAAATACAGACAGACAGAGTCAGACAGACATGAGTCTCTGCTTCTTTCAGTAACTTCAATGCAGACTGCTTACACAAGTCAAAGAATAGAAGAAGAATCCCAGACAAATCAAAAGCAAAGACATCATTGACAAATGTGGCACTTACCCGACCCGGCTTTCTCCTGCCGCTACTGACCATCTTGTCATATTCCTCTACATCATCGTCTACAGAAAGAGAAAGACACTGAAAATTAGCCGGACTAAAATTATCTGCCAAAGCAGTGCCAATTTTCCTTACTTTATTCAGCAACATCCTGTATGCTAAACTAAATAACCTGATAGCTCAAACTGAGGTAAAAGGTGCTTATTCTATCATATAACTAAGGTACAGATTCCCGCAGTGGACAAACATAGCTGTGGAGACCGTAGTCTCACTCACCAGAGTCTGAGAGCTGGATATCGCTGTCCTCCATGGGTTCACTGTTCTCCATCTCCTCGTCCTCCTCCCCCTCGCTCTCCCCCTCAGGACTCCAGCCCTCGGTGGCACACAGCTCCTCTAGCCTGGCCTGCGTGTCATCAGTCTGCGACGAGCCCCTGCGGCTCTGGGCACCCAGCCACGTCTTCAGCACTCGCCTCTGATGAAGAGAGCGAAAGAAGGAAGGAGAGAGAGAGACCAAGAAAGAAAGAGAGAGAGAGAGAAATAAATGAAAATGGAAAATAAAAAAAGCTAGTGTAAATAACTTGCGGTTTCTGCTGTCTGTAGAACAAAATATTTTATCTATACAGGCCTAGCGCTTTTCATTTCACTGAAAAAAAACACTTAGCATATTTCTATGGTGAGCCCAGTCAGAGTGGACCACTACAACCTACAGTACCTGTAGTTTGAGTTGGCCAGCCCTCTCTGCACAGCGCAGGGCAGAGTCGTAGCTACAGTCCACATCCTCCATGGTCCTCCCACTCTCCTCCTGGGCTGCTGCAATGTTCAGCCACGTGTTACACTCCTGACACACACACACACACACAAAAAGGATGTGAGCATGGATTAAAAGAAGCACAGCCAATGCTGATAAGACAGTATGCACCAAAGGAAACCTTTCTATATGACAAGACTAAGAAATCCAGACCCATAGTGTTCAGCCACAGTTAAACCCAGGCAGGTCATACCTCTTTGGGGTTGCCCTGTCTGAGGGCCAACTCCTGTCTGTAATGCTCCACAGCCTTGTCATGCTGCCTGAGGTCTGTGTAGGTGGCAGCCAGGGACACGTGAATGACAGCCAGCTCCCGAGCAGGCTTCCCCAACGCCTCTGCACTGGACAGCTACACAACAGACAAGTGTCATGTCATTGGTCAAGATAGGTCAAGATTATACAATAAATACATGGATTGGACATACAGCTCATGAAACACAAGACTGACAGGTATAGATAGCGTGGGAGGGGGGGGATAGGGAACGGTTGGATGGACGTGTACTTATCCAGACAAGTGATTTAAATAGTTAAATGGAGGCAACTGCCCCTTCATTTGGTGAAATAATCTACTTTAATAAACAGGAAAGAGAGGAAGTGAAAAGGGACACAGGAAGTGGTGACTGTGTGGGGCTACGTGAGTGTGATGTTTTCACCTGCGTATGGTAGGCGTCCAGGGCTTTGCTGTAGCATCCAACCTTACAGTAGAGGTCCCCCAGCTGCTCCGCCAGCCCCACAGCCTGCTGGGAACGCCCCTTGCCGCCCAGCTCTCCCGCTGCTTCCTCCAGCTGACTGCCCCGAATCGCTACGGCAAACACACACAGAGAGAGAGATCAAAGTTGCTGCCAGAGTAGGAAAATCATTGAATCTATGAACATTTCCCCCAGACAGACAGAAAGCCCAGTCCTGGTTGACATGTGTGGCCCAGCCCCTCTCTCTCTCCATCTCTGTGGTTTTAAGAGTAACAAACAAACAAGCCTCTCTCTCTCACCTTGTTTGAAGGCCTTCTTCACTGCCTCCCTGTCCACAGCCTGCTGGGAGCCCAGAGAGAAGGCCTTCTTCAGGGAACGCCTGGCTGCCACAAAGTCCCCCAGAGACAGCTGCACCTACACACACACAATGTACATAGAGACACATGTAACAGAGCTGATTGAGTGACCACGCTCACATGATCACTCAAGAAACCCTGCTTAAGACCTGAAGAGTTGCATTGCGAGTCAATACCCAGGCTTTTAATGGGCAGGAGGAGACCCAGGTTCGAACTCTGTCACATGCACAGACAAATGCACACACACACTAGCTTATACTGTTAATGGGAAGTTTGTTATAAATATGCCATTTAGCAGACGCTTTTATCCAAAGCGACTTACAGTAAATTTTTAGGTAAGGGTGGTCCCGGGGATCGAACCCACTACCCTGGCGTTACAAGCGCCATGCTCTACCAATTGAGCTACAGAGGACCACATAATATAACATAAAACTGTAATGCTTTATAACTGACTGAATTAGTGTGTTCATTCTAACACCATGAGAATTTCCACTCCTCACCTTGCCAATGGAGTGGAAGCACTCGCTCTCGCTGAACTTGTCTTTGATCTTGCGGGCACACTCCTTGGCCTGCTCCAGACTGCGCATGGCATTGGAGTGGTGCCCGTTGCGGAAGTAGATGTTGCCCAGGTTGAAGTTGGCACGGTACAGATCCTCCAGGAGCTGGTTCTTCCTATACAGACAAGGGAGGGGGACACCAACTCACTTCATGGTAAGATATTAGGAAAGGTATTATCTACTGTACAAGGTTGCCATGGATTGAACCTTACTCTAGTTCCTAGTTCAAAGTGTAATAGACCTAGCTATATTATTACAGAGTGGCATTGTATTGCGCTGTATTTCATGTTCTGCCTGCTATTAAATGTGTGGCACTGCATTGCATGTGTATCTGTAGTCTAGCCGATGGCTTTGAACAGCAAGCGTTGGTGTTATGGTGTGCTGACTGTGTTCCCATTGGCAGACCAGTGCCTGTATCCACAAAACGTCTCAGAGAAGGAGTGCTGATCTAGGATCAGAATCCCACCTGTCCATATAATCGTATAAATTATGATATGAAAGGCCAAACTGATCCATCGTGGATACGGGCCCAGGTTGACGTGAGCTCTTACTCTGCAATGTAGACGCTGAGGCGGATGTATTCACTGCATTGCTTGGGCTCCCCCAGGTGGTCACACACCAGACCAAGGTTGAGGTACAGGCGAGCCCTCATCTCACTCAGCTCCCGAGCAGCCACTGTCCCTGAGGGGGAGAGGAGATGAAGCAATGTACAGGAGGAGGTGAAAGATGGAAAATCCTATTGCTTACCTCATGAATAGGCCCAGGGGTTTTTCCTGATCAGATCAAGTGGTCAGGAAAAACTCTGGGCCCCACATTTGCCCAAAAAGTGACTTTTCTGTTCACACATTTATTTGCCTCACTTGGATTCATATATAAAAGCCGACCGACAAACATACGTAGACAAACATACACACACGTCTTACTATACTTGTGAGGACTTTTTGGGGACCAACAATTGATTACCATTCAACATCATATTTTCCCTAACCCTAGCATTTTTACAAGTGAGGACCGGCAAAATGTCCTCACTTCTCAGAACTTTTGTTGGTTTACTATTCTTGTGGTACTCACAAGTATAGTAAAACGTGTACACATACCTTCCAGTTCGTTGTCCACAATAGCCATGCTCTTCCTAAAGGCATCTTCTGCCTGCTTCAAGCTGTCCCTCGATTGGTCAGACTCGTAGCGGAATAGGAAGGTTCTTCCAATGGTGGCGAGTGCCCTTTGTTCCTCTGCATGATCATTGACGGAGCGAGCCAGATCCAGATGACATCTCTGGTGCTGAACAAGACACACTCTTAATTAATCTACTCTGCTTATGTATGATTTGCAACAGGTAAATTGTTAAGAATACTCTTGTAATAAACAGGTGGTTAGTACAGAATCTGATTGTATTCAAAATGTTGATTGTTCTTGTTGTGCCTTTCAGGCTGCATAGTTAGTCCCCAAAACATTTTTCAAAAGTGTAGCACAAGCCCAATCTGAAGTTCCAGTCCTGCAGACAGTTGGCATCTCGAGTAATGTGCCCATCTGAAACAAAAGCAGGTAGAGGATCAGAGAGAAAAGCTTGAGCTGTTCACTCACCTTCAAAGCCGCCTCAATGTTCCCCATCTCTGCATAACACTCCCCAATCTTACGATTGGCCACTGCACGTCCAATGACATCATGCATTGCCGTGGAAATTTGCAGTTCCTGCCGATGTTCCTCAATGGCAGCTCCATAATCACCTGATAGGAAACAAAATGTGCAGAATCGTAGCGATGAATCAAGAATAGATATGACGATTAAATGATTGCACATGAAACCCAGACAAAAAAAAGTACATTACTTGGGGGTTTTTCACAAAATGTAATCCATAGAATAGTCCTTTGGAGGAAGGATTGTTGACATTTATATCTAAAAGCATAATTGTGAAATAATTACTCAAAATTGCTAAATGTATGACATTTTGGCCTTAACCAGCCCTTCTTTAAGACTCATGTTTCATCTGTAGATGCTACAATGCAAAAATTGATGTCATATGAAGCTTTACCGCTTGCTCTGTAATATGAGTAGTATTTTGATTTCAATCAAATAAACATAAATTTATGAATATTGAAAAATATAAACATGAATATTGAAATATATAATTTTTGATTAATAGGCACATTGTTCAATATATTGTTGAACATAATACTCTACGGCATATCAAAGTTCCAGAGTGGGATCACCAACAGACCATCTTGACTCCATTTTCGCATTCACTCTGTTGGTAATGCTTACAAATTGGATCATAACTCTAAAAGTAGCAGAAATCCCACTCAGGAACTTTGATATGCCCTTAAGAGTATATTACGTTCAACAATATATACAAAAATATTCAGAATCAAAAAAATTATATTTTCAATATTCATGTTTATATTTTTCAATATTCATAAATGAATGTAAAAAAGTTATTGAAGTCAAAATACTATCATATTACAGAGCGAGTGGTACATTTTCATTTGAAACCAATGTTTGCTTCGTATCACCTAAAGATTAAACACTATGGAGTCTTAAAGGAGGCCTGGATAAGGCCAAAATGTCATAAATATGCCAACTTTGATAAAAGCATAAATGAGAAATAATTTAAATACAAATGTCAAATATGTCAACAATCCTTCCTCCAAAGGACTATTCTATGGATTCGTGAAAATACCAAAAGTCATGGTATTTTTATGTCTGTGTTTCATAAAGAATATTAGATATGACTAAATTGACACTTTCTCTATGCAATAAAGTAAAAAGATGATCACATTACCATTTCTTGACAACACCTCTCCCAGTTGATTGCACAGACTGGCCTCTTCTCTCAGATTATTATTGCTCTGAGCTTTGTTCTTAGCTTTCTGTAGTTCTATGGGAAAAAATTGGAAAATAAATTGTGTGTGAGCGTATGTACAAAGCCCACAAATGCCAATTGCCTGAATGCCTTGGTATGAGGTATGTTTGGTCAACAATAGTCTCGCGTTGCCATACCTTCAAAATCACGTCAACAACAACAGCAACCAGGCAATCAAGATATATATAAAAACGCAAACGCAAACGCAATGCAGGTTTTGGCAGCTATTACTCATCGTTACATGATCGGAGTAAAGGTGAGCAACTTACGTTTTATCTCCCGGGCAGTGTTCATCTGGTCCCGTCTGAAAGCGTACGTTAGGCAGAACTGACAAAATATATCTTAGATCTGCATTGCAAGCTAGCTATCATTGACAGAGTAAGGTACTAACGTTACACGGCTGGCTGGCTTGCTAGCTAAATTAGCTGGCTATCTAGGAGTGATTGTGAAGACACTAACGTCAACTACCGTTTTTATTTTTCTGTCTGTTGTTAGACTTTACTGCCTACCTCATTATACGGTCTCTACACTTATTCTTGATCGTGATCCATAGTTCCTATATAATCCGATGAAGGTGAATCTGTTTTTGTAGTTAAAATCATTTGTTATCGTCTCAGTACCTTTCCATAAAGTCCCGCCAATGTTTCTTCTTCTTCTTTGGGATTGGGTTGGCAGATCACACCCAACGTTGCATACACTGCCACCTACTGACCTGGAGTGTGAGGCAAGTCACGGCCTACCTACATTAAATTCTCTTCATTATTCCTGTTCCTCTAAGAAAGTGAAAGAGCCCTAGACACCACTTCCCTCCCCCCACTACACCACCCAAACCCGTCCAGCCTCTCTAACCCTTTCACACAATCTCACCCTATCTACCTCATACAGTTCACAAAATATCAACACATGCTCCACCGTTTCCTCCAAAAAACACTCATCATACAGACTTGTTTCATGTCTCCCTATCATCCATAACGTGGCATTCAAACCTGTGTGCCCAAACCGTAGTCTACTCCACACAACTTCCTCTCTCCTATATCCCATACTCCCCACCGCTTCCTTTACTGACCGGTGCAAGCGATAAAATTGCCTCCCCTTACTACTAGCATCCCACTCCCTTTGCCAAAGATCGAGCCCTTTTGCCCGGATCAAGGACTTGACTACCCTGCGGCCCAGTGGGACCTACTCCCTCTCTCCTCACAGCACTCTTAGCCACCACATCGGCTTTCTCATTATCCTCCACACCCACATGGGCGGGAACCCAGCAAAAGCTTACCACCACTCCCATCCTCTCCAATCCCATTAACAGCCCCATCGTCTCCTATCCGACCTGCCCGTCTTCACACTACTCAACACTGCATCCGAATCAGAGCAGATCACCACTCTGAGTGATTTCACCTCCTCCACCCATCTCAAACCTTTAATCGTGGCCATCAACTTGGCCGCAAACACTGACACATAATCAGTTAACCGCTTACATACTCTAACATTGAAATCTGGGATATAGACCCCTGCCCCCACCCTACCACTGACTGGATCCTTTGAACCATCTGTATATATCGTTAAAAACAATTATCTATATACAGTTGAAGTCGGAAGTTTACATACACCTTAGCAAAATACATTTAAACTACGTTTTTCACAATTCCTGTATTTAATCCTAGTAAAAATGTCCTGTTTTAGGTCAGTTAGGATCATCACTTTATTTTAAGAATGTGAAATGTCAGAATAATAGAAGAGAGTGATTTATTTCGGCTTTTATTTCTTTCATCACATTCCCAGTGGGTCAGAAGTTTACATACACTCAATTAGTATTTGGTAGCATTGCCTTTAAATTGTTTAACTTGGGTCAAACGTTTCGGGTAGCCTTCCACAAGCTTCCCAAAATAAGTTGGGTGAATTTTGGCCCATTCCTCCTGACAGAGCTGGTGTAACGGAGTCAGGTTTGTAGGCCTCCTTGCTCGCACGCGCTTTTTAAGTTCTGCCCACAAATGTTCTATAGGATTGAGGTCAGGGCTTTGTGATGGCCACTCCAATACCTAGACTTTGTTGTCCTTAAGCAATTTTTCCACAACTTCGGAGTATGCTTGGGGTCATTGTCCATTTTGAAGACCCATTTGCGACCAAACTTTAACTTCCTGACTGATGTCTTGAGATGTTGTCAATATATCCACATAATTTTCCTTCCTCATGATGCCATCTATTTTGTGAAGTGCACCAGTCCCTCCTGCAGCAAAGCACCCCCACAGCATGATGCTGCCACCCCGTGCTTCACGGTTGGGATGGTTTTCTTCGGCTTGCAAGGAACCCCTTTTTCTTCCAAACATAACGATGGTCATTATGGCCAAACAGTTCTATTTTTGTTTCATCAGACCAGAGGACATTTCTCCAAAAAGTACGATCTTTGTCCCCATGTGCAGTTGCAAACCGTAGTCTGGCTTTTTTATGGCGGTTTTGGAGCAGTTGCTTCTTCCTTGCTGAGCGGCCTTTCAAGGTTATGTCGAAATAGGACTAGTTTTACTGTGGATATAGATACTTTTGTATCTGTTTCCTCCAGCATCTTCACAAGGTCCTTTGCTGTTGTTCTGGGATTGATTTGCACTTTTCGCACCAAAGTACGTTCATCTCTAGGAGACAGAACGCATCTCCTTCCTGAGCGGTATGACGGCTGCGTGGTCCCATGGTGTTTATATTACGTACTATTGTTTGTACAGATGAACGTGGTACCTTCAGGCGTTTGGAAATTGCTCCCAAGGATGAACCAGACTTGTGGAGGTCTACAAATGTTTTTCTGAGGTCATGGCTGATTCCTTTTGATTTTCCCATGATGTCAAGCAAAGAGGCACTGAGTTTGAAGGTAGGCCTTGAAATACATCCACAGGTACACCTCCAATTGACTCAAATTATGTCAATTAGCCTATCAGAAGCATCTAAAGCCATTACATCATTTTCTGGAATTTTCCAAGCTGTTTAAAGGCACAGTCAACTTAGTGTATGTAAACTTCTGACCCACTGGAATTGTGATACAGTGAATTATAAGTGAAATAATCTCTGTATGTCACGACTTCCGCCGAGGCTGCCTCCCCTCCTTGTTCGGGCATGTTTCGGCGTTCGGCGTCACCGGCTTACTAGCTACTGCCGATCCATTTATCATCACTCCATTTGTCTTGTCTTCAATCACACACACCTGGTCCTTATTCCCTCATTAGTCATTGTATAAGTGTTCCCTCTTTTCCTACTTGTTTGTGTGGGTGATTGTTTATTGTGGTTAGTGAAGCTCGGTGGAGCTTGTGTATTTTCCGTGTGCCTTGTATTTTCCAGTGCGCCTGTTTTTGTGCCCTTGAGTGTGTTTGACGCATTTCTGCGTAAACCTCTATTTTGCGGATTAAAGCCTGTTATTCTGTGATTTACCCTCCTGCGCCTGACTCCTTCAACACCCCCTCATCACAGAATCACCCACCCGCTATGGAGTCAGCGGGAGAGACGCGCATGCCTGGAGTCGTGGAGCATTCAACTATGCTAGCCAGCTTGGGTGAAGCGATGGATCGGGTTCTTCAGGTCATCCAACGCCTGGAGAGGAGAGAGCCCGATCCATCGAGACCAGCTGGCCAACCGGATCCCGCCACCTACACCCCAGCACCCAGAGGGATCCAGATATCAGTTCGACGGGACAGCGGCGCTGTGCCAAGGATTCCTTCTCCAGCTGGAGCTCTGCTTCTCCAGCATCCGGCCGGTCCCATCGGAGCGGGAGAAGGTGTCCGCCCTCGTCTCCTGCCTCTCGGGGAAAGCCCTGGAGTGGGCCAATGCGGTGTGGAACGAAGGAGGAGCCGCGTTGGAGAACTACGGGGAGTTCGCTCGCCTCTTCCGGGCGGTCTTTGATCACCCGCCCGAGGGTTGAGAGGCGGGCGAGCGGCTGGTCCACCTGAGGCAGGGGACGAGGACTGCGCAGGACTTCGCATTGTAGTTTCGAACTCTGGCAGCTGGGTCCGGGTGGAATGAGCGGGCCCTGATCGACCATTTCCGGTGCCATCTGCGAGAGGACGTCCGACGGGAGCTAGCCTGCCTTGACACCATGTTGTCCTTCTCGCAACTGGTGGACATGGCCATTCGTTTGGACAACCTGCTGGTAACCAGAGGACGTCCTGGAGGAGGTCTGCCCGTTTCCATCCCGGCCGACTCGGATCCAGAACCGATGGAGATGGGTAGAACTGCTAGCCGAGAGAGCGGAGGACGACAGCTCCAGGGCCACACTGGTGGCGCAAAGGGACATTTCACCACACGTTTTCGTCAACACTCTTCTGGGGTTGGAGGTGGCAGGCAGGCAGGGCACTCTCGCATCACCCAAGGTATCGAACACCCACACTCGTTCAGAGCCCTCTGCTGCGCACTGTAAAATACACATCTCCTTTCCTGAACACATGGTAGTTCCCCAGTGTAAGGCGCTAGTTGATTCAGACGCAGCTGGGAACTTTATGGACAGGGCATATACACACCGTATAGGCATTCCATTGATTCCCCTATCCATTCCACGCCCCATCAGAGCACTTGATAGTCGACCATTAGGGTCCGGGTTTGTTAAGGAAGTTACTGCACCAGTCTCCTGCTTTCCCTGTGTTATTAGGTATCCCTTGGCTAGCACTCCATAACCCCACCTTCTCATGGCCGCAGAGGGTTCTCACGGGGTTGTCGCAAGAGTGTCAGGGTAGGTGTCTAGGTGTTTCCGTTGGTGCAACCACAGTGGAAAATCCTGACAGTACCTCCACCGTGCGCATTCCCCCTGAATACCTCGATCTGGCGCAAGCGTTCTCTAAAACGCAGGCGACTAAATTACCACCTCATCGGGCGGGGGATTGCGCGATAAACCTCTGGGTAGACGCTGTACCTCCCAGGAGTCATATATACCCCCTGTCACAGGCTGAAATGGTGGCTATGGAAACATTTGTCACCGAGTCCCTGTGCCAGAGGTATATACGTCCCTCCACTTCACCCGCCTACTCGAGTTTCTTCTTTGTGAAGAAGAAGGACGGAGGTCTGCGCCCGTGCATTGATTATAGACCACTGAACAGGGAGACGATAAGATTGAGTTATCCTCTTCCCCTCATTCCTTCAGTGATTGAATCAATGCATGGGGCGTACTTCTTCACCAAATTAGATCTCAGGAGTGCGTACAACCTGGTGCGTATCCGAGAGGGAGATGAGTGGAAGACAGCATTCAGCACAACCACGGGGCATTATGAATACCTGGTGATGCCCTATGGTTTGATGAATGCTCCCTCAGTTTTTCAGTCCTTTGTGAACGAGGTGTTTCGGGATATGCTTGTTCGCGGTGTAGTGGTCTACATCGATGACATCCTGGTGTATTCCGCTATGTGCGCCGAGCATGTGTCCCTGGTTCGCAAGGTGCTGGCCCGACTGTTGGAAAATGACCTTTATGCTAAGGCAGAGAAGTGTATGTTTTTCCAGCAGTCCGTCTCCTTCCTTGGATACTGCATTTCCACCTCAGGTGTGGAGATGGAGGGAGATCGCATTTCAGCTGTGCGTAATTGGCCGACTGCAACCACGGTTAAGGAGGTGCAGAGCTTCCTTGGCTTTGCCAACTACTATTGGAGGTTTATCCAGGGCTTTGGCAAGGTCGCAGCTCCCATTACCTCCCTGTTGAAGGGTGGGCCATCCCGGCTCCGCTGGTCTGCTGAGGCTGACCTGGCCTTCAGCAAACTGCGGGGTCTGTTCACCTCAGCCCCAGTACTGGCCCACCCGGATTCATCACTACCGTTCGTAGTGGAGGTGGATGCGTCCGAGGTTGGGATAGAAGCTGTCCTGTCTCGACGTTCGGGTATGCCACCCAAGCTCCGCCCCTGTGCGTTCTTCTCGAAGAAGCTCAGCCCGGCGGCGCAGAACTACGGCATTGGTGATCGGGAGCTGTTGGCTGTTGTCAGAGCCTTGACCGTGTAGAGGCATTGGCTCGAGGGGGCAAAACACCCTTTCCTCGTCTGGACGGACCACCATAACCTGGAGTACATCCGGGCAGCGAGGAGGCTGAAACCTCGCCAGGCCAGGTGGGCCCTATTCTTCACCCGGTTTGACTTCACTCTATCATACACCCCGGGTACGAAGAACGTGAAGGCAGACTCACTGTCCCGGCTGTATGACACAGAGGAGAGGCCCAGCGACAACACCCCCATACTGTCGGCCTCCTGCATTGTGGCGCCTATAGTATGGGCGATGGACGCGGATATAGAGCAGGCATTACGCACGGATCCCTCTCCACCTCAGTGTCCAGATGGGCTACAGTACGTGCCTGCTCTTATCCGTGATCGTCTGATCTACTGGGCACACACGTCACCCTCCTCTGGTCACCCAGATATCGGCCGTACAGTGCGCTGCCTGACTGGAAAATACTGGTGGCCTACCTTGGCTAAGGACGTGAGGGTGTATGTCTCCTCCTGCTCAGTGTGCACCCAGAGTAAGGCACCTAGGCACCTCCCAGCTGGTAAGTTACAACCTTTACCAGTTCCACAACGACCATGGTCTCACCTAAGTGTTGATTTTCTAACTGATCTTCCCCTCTCTCAAGGTAATACCACCATCCTGGTCGTTGTGCACCGCTTTTCTAAAGCCTGCCGCCTCCTTCCTCTGCCCGGTCTCTCCACGGCTCTGCAAACTGCGGAGACCCTGTTTACACACGTCTTCCGGCACTACTGGGTACCAGAGGATATAGTGTCTGACCGAGGTCCCCAGTTCACTTCCAAGGTCTGGAAGGCGTTCATGGAACATCTGGGGGTCTCGGTCTGCCTGACCTCTGGGTTCCACCCCGAGAGTAATGGGCAGGTGGAACGGGTAAATCAGGACGTGGGACAGGCTGGGGGAGTGGTCGGTGTTCTTGCCATGGGCAGAATATGCCCAGAACTCTCTACGCCACTCCTCCACTAATCTAACGCCTTTCCAGTGTGTTATAGGTTACCAACCGGTTCTGGCACAAGTGGCACCAGAGCCAAACCGAGGCTCCTGCGATGGATGAATGGTTTCGGCGCGCGGATGGGATGCTGCCCACGTTCACCTCCAACGCGCCGTGCGTCGTCAGAAGGCCAACGCTGACCGCCACCACAGTGAGGCCCCCGTCTTTGTACCGGGGGATCGGGTCTGGCTCTCGACCCGGAATCTGCCCCTCCGCCTGCCCTGCCGGAAGCTGAGCCTGCAGTTTGTGGGGCCGTTCCAAGTCCTGAGGAGAGTCAACGAGGTCACTTATAGGTTTTTACTTCCCCCTGATTACCGTATTAACCCCTCGTTTCATGTGTCTCTCCTCAGGCCGGTGGTAGCTGGTCCGCTCCAGGAGTCTGAGGTGCGGGAGGTCCCTCCACCTCCTCTGGACATTGAGGGGGCCCCGGCATACTCTGTCCGTTCCATCCTGGATTCGAGGCGTCGGGTGGGGAGCCTTCAGTACCTCGTGGAGTGGGAGGGGTATGGTACGGAGAAACGGTGCTGGGTCCCGGTGAGGGATATCCTCGATCCCTCCATGTTACGGGATTTCCACCGTCGCCATCCGGCTCGCCCTGCTCCGCGTCCTCCTGGCCTTCCCCGAGGCCGGGGTCGGCGCACTGATGGAGCCGCGTGTCAAGGGGGGGGGGTACTGTCACGACTTCCGCAGAGGCTGCCTCCCCTCCTTGTTCGGGCAGGTTTCGGCGTTCGGCGTCACCGGCTTACTAGCTACTGCCGATCCATTTATCATCACTCCATTTGTCTTGTCTTCAATCACACACACCTGGTCCTTATTCCCTCATTAGTCATTGTAAGTGTTCCCTCTGCTTCCTTGTCTGTGTGGGTGATTGTTTATTGTGAAGGTTAGTGAAGCTCGGTGGAGCTCGTGTATTTTGTATCGACGGGAGTATTTCCCGTGTGCTTTGTATTTTCCAGTGCGCTAGAGTGTGTTAGACGCATTTCTGTGTAAACCTGTATTTTGCGGATTAAAGCCTGTTATTCTGTGATTTACCCTCCTGCGCCTGACTCCTTCAACACCACCTCATCACACTGTAAACAATTGTTGGAAATATTACTTGTGTCATGCACAAAGTAGATGTCCTAACCGACTTGCCAAAACTATAGTTTGTTAACAAGAAGTGGTTGAAAAACGAGTTTTAATGACTCCAACCTAAGTGTATGTAAACTTCCGACTTCAACTGTATCTCTCCACACACTGTCTCACGTCCTCACCCCATTCTCTCCTACCCTCAATCATGTCCACATCTACACTTGGTTTCAGAAACAGCCATGGAGGAATGTTCCCCAATACAATTGCCTGCCCTATCTCTCTCTCTCCCCCAGTCCATATTCTACCACCTTCTGCCTGATTGTCCACCCATACGCCCTCTACTTACCCACTCCTCGCTCCCAGAATTCCCCAGTTGCCGTGACCGCAGGATGTCCTTCTGAACTCCCTTTCAATCTCGCCCAGTACACTAATGCAAGTTTGTCCCACCTTATCCTCAGTGGCAGTTCCCCACTATCCACCTGCAATGCCTCAACAGGTGTTGTCCTGAAGGCACCCACACACAATATCAGGGCCCTTGACTGTATCCTTTCAGGCGCTGTAGTACTGTTTTGGCTGCCGATCCATATACAAAGCATCCATAATCCAAATATGACCTGATCAATGCCTGGTACATATACAACCGTGTTTGTCTATCTGACCCCCAATCATATCCTGCCACTGCCCTCATGAGGTTCAGCACCTTCCTACACTTAATTTCAATATGCTCAACATGTCTCTTCCACATAAGCCCCTCATCAAACCACATACCTAAATACTTAAACTCAGACACCCTACCTATATCCTGACCGTATATCTGCAGCTTAACATCTTTAAACTTCCTCCTAGAATACACCATAAACCCCCATGTAAGAGACCAATCTTCCACAACTCCCACAGCTTCCTGCATCTTCCTCATCACATATTTCACATTCCCACCTCTCTTCCATACAGCCCCATCATTGGCATACAAGGCCAGACCCACTCCCTGTCCCACCTCCTGAAATATGTCATCTATCATCAGGGTGAACGACACCGGACTAACCACACTTCCCTGAGGAGAAACCATTGTCCACTTCAAACCCCATTGACAGTTCTGACCCCACCCTGACTCGTATGACTCTATCGAACAGTCCATGATCCAGTTACCCTGCCGATGTTTACACCAATTAATGACCAATAACTGCTTTGGAGGTTGTTTATTGGCTGACGGCCTCACGCTTGAACCTGACGTAGATTCCAAGCACATTGAGCAGTCCATCTTTATACTTCCCTCCCCTCTGACCTTCTCCTCAAGTTTTGAAAAGGAGTCGAGGAAAGCAGAGAGAGGACGCAAGGAGACGTATGCATTTGAGATTCTCTCTATGCCTCTCACCTTCCTTTTTCTAAAGTGAAATAACAATATGATGATATTATGATAGGTTACACATCATTTATGTATAGTATAAGTTGATGCTGTGTTGTGTTTTTGTTTCATAACGCAGCAATTCAATATTCTCTCCCACAAAATGGGTCTGGGCTAATCTAGAGTCAGGGGCTGCAACTGGGACTCCAACCGTGGCACCTCCAGTGCATGTACACCGGTTACAACAGCCTTAGCATAGGACCCATGAATAACAATGGGATGACCAACCCTAACCAGAGATGGGTTAGCTCTAACGCTGACCTTGCCCTGAATTAAAATCTCAACGCTACTGTGTGTTGTAGATTTATGTTAAACATGTGGTCTGATTATTTTCAATCTTCAGATAACATTCTAATGTTATATTGATCTTGTAGGCATACATTATATGCTGGCATCAGGCAGCAGGCCTATAATGAGCTATGTTGATTGTTTTGCTTTTGCTATGCCTTCTCTTCAAATAGGTCACCAAGAATACAAATCCCAGAAAAATAGAACCCAAAATATCAAACATAAACAATGCCTAACATTACTAAGACAACAAACTGGAGAATTATTAAACCCTGACTAAAAAGCATTCAAGATTAAGATCAAAGGCTTGGATCAATATGCTGTGGATTATCAAAATAACTACTCAGAAAGAGAGCTGACTTCCTAAAATAATGAATGACAGCCTATACTGGTGAATATTATTAATGTATATATTAATGAACTATTTGTTTAAATAGGTTAGGTTTATCCAATAGACACCAATCTCTTTAGAGAGTGTATGTAAACTAATCCCACATAACTATGTTAGCAAAACTCAGGCTGAAGCCATATTTTAGCAGCATACTGTAGCAGCCTTCGAAGATGTCTCAGCAAAATAGCCTCGGGAGACACTTTGAATAGCACTGATAAGCACGCAGCTGAGGGACTTTACAGCCTTCCACATCAGGGACTCTGGGTCTGACTGTGTGATCCAGATCCTGTAGCTACAGTATCTCCCACCATTGACCTCCCAAACGATCACGCCGCATCATTATGAGAATTGGTCTGGGCGGTACAGAGCAGAGTAGAGTAGAGCAACAGAGCAGAGCGAGTGAGCCACATCCGCCACTGGAGGGATCTAATCTGTGCAATCTGACGCTCAAGGATTTATAGGTTTAGTCAAAATTGCTTTTCTCCACTGTGGGGATTAAGCACCGTGGGATGTTTTGTTGTTCAGGCCAGAGCTGCTGCTTCTTACCCGGCCCCGATGCTGTTCTGTTGAAGACAATGTCCCAGGACCCACGCAGAGAGGTTTTAGCCCTAGTGGGGTGTGGAATTTGACTGGAATTTGAGGGGTCCACGGGGGTATGTGCACTATGCAAGTGGAGACTGTGTTTGTGCTGTTCTGCATCTGCCTCATGGGGGTTGCTGGGAGATCAGCTCATCAAAGAGGTCACAAGCTGGAGACCTACAAACAAAGCAGGTAAATGCACCTTACATCCTGGCATCTATACATAAAATACATTTTAAAATGGCATAAAATGTATAATTTCATTCACATTTTAGATCTGGGCATGGGTTAAAATGTGAATCTGTATTTTTAATAGATACATTCCAAAGGTGATTTCATTTAATATAATCATATTAATAACAAGCCATTTAGCAGACGCTTTCATCCAAAGCGATTTACAGTCATGCGTGCACACATTTTTACTTATGGGTGGTCCCGGGAATCGAACCCACAATCCTTGCGTTGCAAGCGCCATGCTCTACCAACTGAGACATATTTGATTGGTGGTGAAAGCCTGCGTGACGTCCACTTGGTGATAATAACGTGTAACCTGTTCTGTTTTCCTCACCTGTTTCCTCACCCCACCAGGTGAATTCAGATTTATTCAGAAAGGGGATTAAGAGAGGGCACCTATATTCCAGTATCTATTTTTGTTCTATTGGTGGATGTTGTGGCTGTTGTTCCATGGTGTGCTGGATGTGGCACTATTGGCAGATGTAATGTATGTCATTCTGATCAGTTTATGATACATGTTTATGGAGCCCTAGCTCAACCTAGCCTAGTCCCAGATCTGATTGTGCTGTATTGTGGTGTATAGTCACCTATTTTTGGCATATCAACGACCATAGCAGGTGGCAAGACAGCACAAACAGATCTGGGACCAGGCTCAACGAATGCTTTGTTTGAAATGCATACAGTTAACAACAAACAGAACCAATTATTTGGAATTGATGGATTAATTGCTTCAGTTGACCTTGGATTAAGTGGCAATGAGGCAAACAGTATGCTACACTGCATACAGTACAGTATGTTACAGCTGAATGGCAAATCTACTACAATGACTGCTTTTAATATGATGTTGTTGCAATGCTGTAGCTTGAGGTCGGTACAGATTCCAGCACAGATATGACTAGCCGCAAATACCATAACAAATACCACAGCATGCAAAATATGAAATATTCCTTAAACGTGATAGCTGAATCCTACAGTACAATGCCAAGCACAGAACAGTGCAACCGTTAATCTCTGGTAAAGATCATAAGGAATTTTCCTATCCAAAGTGCATGGTGCCTTTATCAGCTTTGAGTGATTTATACTCACTTAATGTATTCCAAAGGCCCTTTCATATCATAATCCCACAAACCATGTCTCCTTTAGACACAGTATCACTCTCATGTGATCATGGCCCTTTGCGCTATTTTTAAGTCTGATCTGAAAACAGCAACTAGAAATCTGTTCACCATTAGACCAATCTTACAGATGGTTTACAAATATATATCAATGGTTTATTATAGAGCAGGTTATTTTATTTGGCCCCCCAAGTTTTTGTATTTTAATTGTTTAATTGTTGTACATAAAAGAGAGTAAAAACACCAGCAAATCCGCACTAAGTGATTTTAATTTTGGAAATCTGTTCCAAAGTAATCCCACGCATATTAGAGAGATATACAGTACCAGTCAAAAGTTTGGACACACCTACTCATTCAAGGGTTTTTCTTTATTTTTACTATTATCTACTTTGTAGAATAATAGTGAAGACATCAAAACTATGAAATAACACATATATAATCATGTAGTAACCCAAAAAGTGTTAAACAAATCAAAATATTTTCTTCAAATAGCCACCCTTTGCCTTGATGACAGCTTTGCACGCTCTTGGCATTCTCTCAACCAGCTTCACCTGGAATGCTTCCCACATATGCTGAGCACTTGTTGGCTGCATTTCCTTCACTCTGCGGTCCAACTCATCCCAAACCATCTCAATTGGGTTGAGGTCGGGTGATTGTGGAGGCCAGGTCATCTGATGCAACACTCCATCACTTTCCTTCTTGGTCAAATAGCCCTTACATAGCCTGGAGGTGTGTTGGGTCATTGTCCTGTTGAAAAACAAATGATAGTCCCACTAAGCGCAAACCAGATGGGATGGCGTGTCACTGCAGAATTCTGTGGCAGCCATGCTGGTTAAGTGTGCCTTGAATTCTAAATCAATCACAGACAGTGTCACCAGCAAAGCACCCCCACACCATCACACCTCCTCCATGCTTCACGGTGGGAACCACACATGTGGAGATCATCCGTTCACCTACTCTGCGTCTCACAAAGACACGGTGGTTGGAACCAAAAATCTCAAATTTGGACTCATCAGACCAAAGGACAGATTTCCACTGGTCTAATGTCCATTGCTCGTGTTTCTTGGCCTAGCAAGTCTCTTCTTATTATTGGTGTCCTTTAGTAGTGGTTTCTTTGCAGCAATTCAACCATGAAGGCTGTTCTCTGAACAGTTGATGTTGAGATGTGTCTGTTACTTGAACTCTGTGAAGCATTTATTTGCGCTGCAATTTCTGAGGCTGGTAACTCTAATGAACTTATCCTCTGCAGCAGAGGTAACTCAGGGTCTTCCTTTCCTGTGGCGGTCCTCATGAGAGCCAGTTTCATCATGGCGCTTGATGGTTTTTGCGACTGCACTTGAAGAAACTTTCAAAGTTCTTGAAATGTTCCGTATTGACTGACCTTCATGTCTTAAAGTAATGATGGACTGTCGTTTCTCTTTGCTTATTTGAGCTGTTCTTGCCATAATATGGACTTGGTCTTTTACCAAATAGGGCTATCTTCTGTATACCACCCCTACCTTGTCACAACAAAACTGATTGGCTCAAACACATTAAGAAGGAAATAAATTACACATTAACTTTTAAGAAGGCACACCTGTTAATTGAAATGCATTCCAGTTGACTGCCTCATGAAGCTGGTTGAGAGGATGCCAAGAGTGTGAGAGGATGTCAAGAGTGTGCGAAGCTGTCATCAAGGCAATGGGTGGCTACTTTGAAGAATCTAAAATATATTTTGATTTGTTTAACACTTTTTTGGTTACTACATGATTCCATGTGTTATTTCATAGTTTTGATGTCTTCACTATTATTCTACAATGTAGAAAATAGTAAAAAATAAAATAAAAAAACCCTTGAATGAGTAGGTGTGTCACGTTCGTTGAAGGACGGGTCAGACCAAGGCGCAGCGTGATATGCATACATGTTTATTTTAACGAATAAACAACGACAAAACAATTAACCAACGATACGTGAAGTCCAAGGTACACACAACAAACCTCACACGGAACAAGATCCCACAACCCACTACTGCCAATAGGCTGCCTAAGTATGGTCCCCAATCAGAGACAACGAGCGACAGCTGCCTCTGATTGGGAACCACACCGGCCAACATAGATCTAGACCTACTAGATCGAAAACATAGAACTACACAACATAGAAAATCACACCCTGACTCAACAAATAAGAGTGCGTGACAAGGTGTGTCCAAACTTTTGACTGGTACTGTATATTTAGGCAATAAGGCCTGGGGGGGTGTGGTATATGGCCAATATACCATGGCTAAGGGCTGTTCCTTGGCACGACACAACACGGATATACCACATATACCACAAACCCTTGAGGTGCCTTATTGCTATTATAAACTGGTTACCAACGTAATTAGAGCAGTAAAAATAAATGTTTTGTCACGCCCTGGCTCTGGGGACTCTTATATGTTGAGCCAGGGTGTGTAGGGTCTATGTTTTGTGTTCTATGTTCTGTTTCTAGTTCATGTGTTTTCTAGGTTGGCCGGGGTGTTTCTCAATCAGAGGCAACGAGAATCAGCTGTTGCTTGTTGTCTCTGATTGGGAACCATACTTAGGCAGCCTGTTGTGCACTTGTGTTTTGTGGGATCTTGTTCCGTGTGGTTTGTGTATGACCGAGGACTTCACGTTTCGTTTTGTTGTTTTTGTTGTATTGTAAAAGTACTATTAAAGAGCTGTACGCATATCACGCTGCGCCTTGGTCCACTCATTATGACGATCGTGACAGAAGATCCCACCAAAACAGGATCAAGCAGCGTTTCCAGGAGCAAACGCCGGGTAAGGAGCTGGAGAGGTTGCGATGGCCCAGGTGGGCCAATGGTGGTCCTGGGAGGACATGTTCGCGGGTAAAGGGCCATGGGCTAAAGTTAAAGCCCTGGTGAGAGAGGAGGTACGGCGCCAACAATAAATTTTTTTGGGGGGGGGCACACGGCATGGACGACAGGGCTGCTGGAGGCAGATACAGGGCGAGTTTGTGGACAAGGAGAGAAGGCCACCAGGTTACGAGGGCCATTGGTCGTTAGAGGGAAGGAGAGTGTAGAGGCACGGCGAGAGGTACTGAGGTGTGTTACCAGTCCGGTCCGGCCCGTTCCTGATCCCCGCACAAGGCCAGTGGTGTGTGTTTCCAGTACGGTCCGGCCTGTTCCTGTCCCTCGCACCAAGCCTGTGATGCACGTCGCCAGCCCGGCCAGGCCTGTTCCTGCCCCTCGCACCAAGCCTGTGGTGCGCGTCGCCAGCCCGGCCCGTTCCTGCTCCCCGCACCAAGCCAATGGTGTGCGTCGCCAGCCCGGCCCGGCCCATTCCTGCTCCCCGCACCAAGCCAATGGTGCGCGTCGTCAGCCCGGCCCGGCCTGTTCCTGCTCCCCGCACCAAGCCAGTGGTGCGCTTCGTCAGCCCGGTCCGGCCCATTCCTGCTCCCCGCACCAAGCCTGTGGTGCGCGTCGCCAGCCCGGTCCGGCGCGTCCCTGCTCCCCGCACCAAGCCTGTGGTGCGCGTCGTCAGTCCGGCACAGCCCGTGCCTGTTTCACCTGTGCCTGGTCAGGTACCGGTCAGCTGCTCCACACCGGAGCCTAAGCAATCCGCTCCACCGATGTCCAGTCCAGCTCCAGCCAGCGGGGCCAGACCAGACCAGGGGCACTACGGAGGGGTTGTTAGAGGGTGGTGGTCACGCCCGGAGCCGGATCCGCCTCCGAGGCGGAATGCCCACCCGGCCCCTCCCCTGTTGGGTTTATGATGGCGCGCTCGCAGTCCGCGCCTTTGGGGGGCGGTACTGTCACGCCCTGGCTCTGGGGACTCTTATATGTTGAGCCAGGGTGTGTAGGGTCTATGTTTTGTGTTCTATGTTCTGTTTCTAGTTCATGTGTTTTCTAGGTTGGCCGGGGTGGTTCTCAATCAGAGGCAACGAGAATCAGCTGTTGCTTGTTGTCTCTGATTGGGAACCATACTTAGGCAGCCTGTTGTGCACTTGTGTTTTGTGGGATCTTGTTCCGTGTGGTTTGTGTATGACCGAGGACTTCACGTTTCGTTTTGTTGTTTTTGTTGTATTGTAAAAGTACTATTAAAGAGATGTACGCATATCACGCTGTGCCTTGGTCCACTCATTATGACGATCGTGACATGTTTTATCATACCCGTGGTATGCTTATATACCACGGCTGTCAGCCAATCAGCATTCATGGCTCAAACCACCCAGTTTATAAATAGCGTTTTGGAATGACTCTTCAAATATTGTTGTAGATCACCGATTTCTATCTCATGTAGACTGGAAATTATTAAATGTATGGTCATAGATGCCAAACATTTTTGCAATATTGGAACATAGTAGCCTATATTGCTATGGGTGATACCAAATGTCAGCGACACATAACTTGAACAAGGCTTAGACTTGAAGATGTGTTTATTTTCTCTCTATAAAAAACGAGGAGAACAGAGTACATCAAAAACACTATCAGTCCAGCTTAGCTAAGCTTAACAGACAATGATTGTATAAACCCTGACCTCTCACCCAAAAGGTGTTTCTCCAAAGGTCATATGAAAAACATTCTCTGTCCTCTTGAATGGCACCAAATAACAACAATAATCAATAGTACAATCCGATTCTGAGAAATGCAATGGCTTGTTGTCACTGGAATGCTGTGGATCCAATCACGAAACTGGAGCAAACCGATATCTGGACAGAGCAATTTTCAATTGGGATCTGTGAACTGCGATTCACTTTTCACTGTGTTTGCACTTGTTATGTGCACTTAACAGGAGTCGATTAATGATCATGTTGTTGACTCTGTCTGTCCAGAAAAGACAGGCAGCTGTATAGCAGCAGAGCTATAGGAAGCCCAAAGGCAGTGTTCTGCAGACAGACAGACAGGCAGACTCACGCACACTCACAAACACACACACACATGCATACACACACACACAGACAGACTGTTCTAGTCTCCGGTTTGTGGAGGGGATAGGAGAGACATTTCTGCCAAGCGGATTAGCTACTGGGGCGTACAGAGAGGAATAGCATCCATTACCCATCAGCCCACAGCAGTTAGCACCCAGTAGCTCTCTCTCTCCCTCTGATTGTCAAGGTAGATAATATCGCTGTCGGCTGTTCTCTCTCCATGCACGCCTGTGGGGCACTGTCACCACATGCACTCACGCCTCTAGGCCACCCATTAATCCAGTTTAGGGTTTTAGGGGAAAATCTATTTTTGTATTCTGTTTCAAATGTTTTATGCCCTGACTGGGATAATGCTATCAAAGCGACAATTCATTCAGATATAGGATCCCTTTGAGCGTTGACAAGAGATGAGCATGTTCTCTTGAAATAGAGTGTTTCTCTGAATGCCCTCACGCCCTTCATGTCTTTTGGAATAAGAATTGCAACGAATCAGCCTGATCTATCTCCTTGAGTCAAGTTGAGAGTAAAAGAGACATTTTTTGCTTAGCTGTATAAGAAAACATGATATACAGTGAGCTAGAAAAGTATTGGGATAGTGACATGTTTGGTTTGTTTGGGCTCTGTACTCCAGTACGTTGGATTTGAAATGATTTAATGACTGTTAGGTTAAAGTGCAGACTGTCAGCTTTAATTTGAGGGTATTTTTATCGGGTGAACCGTTTAGAAATTACAGCACTTTTCGTACTTAGTCCCCCCATTTTAGGGGACCAAAAGTATTGGGACAAATTCACTTACAGTTCAAGTCGGAAGTTTACATACACTTAGGTTGGAGTCATTAAAACTCGTTTTTCAACCACTCCACACATTTCTTGTTAACAAACTATAGTTTTGGCAAGTCGGTTAGGACATCTACTTTGTGCATGGCACAAGTAATTTTTCCAAAAATTGTTTACTGACAGATTATTTCATTTATAATTCACTGTATCACAATTCCAGTGGGTCAGAAGTTTACATACACTAAGTTGACTGTGCCTTTAAACAGCTTGGAAAATTCCAGAAAATGATGTCATGGCTTTAGAATCTTCTGATAGGCTAATTGACATAATTTGAGTCAATTGGAGGTGTACCTGTGGATGTATTTCAAGGCCTACCTTCAAACTCAGTGCCTCTTTGCTTGAGATCATGGGAAAAACCTCCACAAGTCTGGTTCATCCTTGGGAGCAAATTCCAAACGCCTGAAGGTACCACGTTCATCTTTACAAACAATAGTACGCAAGTAGAAACACCATGGGACCACGTAGCCGTCATACTGCTCAGGAAGGAGACGCGTTCTGTCTCCTAGAGATGAACGTACGTTGGTGCGAAAAGTGCAAATCAATCCCAGAACAACAGCAAAGGACCTTGTGAAGATGCTGGAGGAAACAGGTATAAAAGTATCTATATCCACAGTAAAACGAGTCCTATATATCGACATACAGTAACCTGAAAGGCCGCTCAGCAAGGAAGAAGCCACTGCTCCAAAACCGCCATAAAAAGACAGACTACGGTTTGCAACTGCACATGGGGACAAAGATCAGACTTTTTCGAGAAATGTCCTCTGGTCTGATGAAACAAAAATAGAACTGTTTGGCCATAATGACCATCGTTATGTTTGGAAGAAAAAGGAGGTCTCTTGCAAGCCGAAGAACACCATCCCAACCGTGAAGTACGGAGGTGGCAGCATCATGCTGTGGGGGTGCTTTGCTGCAGGAGGGACTGGTGCACTTCATAAAATAGATGGCCTCATGAGGATGGGAAATTATGTGAAAATATTGAAGCAACATCTCAAGACATCAGTCAGGAAGTTAAAGCTTGGTCGCAAATGGGTCTTCCAAATAGACAATGACCCCAAGCATACTTCCAAAGTTGTGGCAAAATGGCTTAAGGACAACAAAGTCAAGGTATTGGAGTGGCCATCACAAAGCCCTGACCTCAATCCTATAGAACATTTGTGGGCAGAACTGAAAAAGCGTGTGTGAGGCCTGCAAACCTGACTCAGTTACACCAGCTCTGTCAGGAAGAACGGGCCAAAATTTACCCAACTTATTGTGGGAAGCTTGTGGAAGGCTATCCGAAACGTTTGACCCAAGTTAAACAATTTAAAGGCAATGCTACCAAATACTAATTGAGTGTATGTAAACTTCTGACCCACTGGGAATGTGATGAAATAAATAAAAGCTTAAATAAATCATTCTCTCTACTATTATTCTGACATTTCACATTCTTAAAATAAAGTGGTGATCCTAACTGACCTAAGACAGGGAATTTTTACTAGGATTAAATGTCAGGAATTGTGAAAAACGGAGTTTAAATGTATTTGACTAAGGTATATGTAAACTTTCGACTTCAACTGTATATGTGTATTAAAGTAGTCAAAAGTATAGTATTTGGTCCCATATTCCTAGCACGCGATGACTACATCAACCTTGTTGGATGCATTTGCTTTGGTTGTGTTTCAGCTTATTTTTTGTCCAATAGAAATTAATGGTAAATAATGTATTGTGTTATTTTGGAGTCAGTTTTATTTGAAATAAGAATAGAATATGTTTCTAAACACGTCTACATTAATATAGATGCTACCATGATTACGGAAAATCCTGAATGAGAAAATTACAGACGCACAAATATCATACCCCCAAGACATGCTAATCTCTCACCATTACAATAACAGGGGAGGTTAGGATTTTCTGGGGGGGTATGATATTTGTGCGTCTAACTTTCTCACTCATTATTCACGATTAGTTCAGGATTATCCGTAATCATAGTAGCATCCACATTAATGTAGAAGTGTTTAGAAACATATTATATTCGTATTTACAATAAAAGTGACTCCAAAATCACACAATACATTATTTACCATTCACTTCTATTGGGCACAAAATAATCAGAAACATAGCCAAAAAAAACAGCAAATGCGTCCAAGAAGTTTGTAGAGTCACAAGCTTGATGTAATCATTGCGTGCGATGAATATCGGCCCAAATACTAAACCTTTTACTTCTTTAATACACATTTGTCCCAATACTTTTGGTCCCCTAAAATGGGGGACTCTGTACAAAAAGTGCTGTAACTTCTAAACGGTTCACCCGATATGGATGGCAATACCCTCAAATTAAAACTGACAGTCTGCACTTTACCCTCATAGTCAGTGTCTCATTTCAAATCCAAAGTGCTGGAGTACAGAGGCAAAACAACACAATGTGTCACTGTCCCAATACGTTTTTTAGCTCACTGTAGGCTAAGCGTTTGTACTGTACCTTACACTCGTTTTTGGTTCTTTGATTTATTTGTTGTTGTTGTTGCTATACTGCACCAAACTTGCTTTGTATTTCAGCCTCACAATACTGTCATACAATGGTCTCAGCAAGATTATAGGTCATTACAAGGTTACTACACTTCTATACTCCTGTGTCACTTCTTCTATATCTATCACCTATACAGGAATTAATTTTGACATTTTGACTAGAAGTTGTTTGCAATCATTTTGCGATCTTTTCAAATCAAATCAAATTGTATTGGTCACATACATCTATTTAGCAGATGTTATTGCGGGTGTAGCGAAATACTTGTTTTCCTAGCTCCAACAGTGCAGTAGTATCTAACAATTCACAACAATACACACAAATCCAAAAGTAAAAGAATGGAATTAAGAAATATATAAATATTAGGACGAGCAATGTCAGAGTGGCATTGACTAAAATACAGTAGAATAGAATACAGTATATATGAAATTAGTAAAGCAGTATGTAAACATTATTAAAGTGACTAGTGGTCCATTATTAAAGTGACCAGTGATTCCATGTCTGTGTATATAGGGCAGCAGCCTCTAAGGTGCAGGGTTGAGTAACCGGGTGGTAGCCGGCTAGTGATGGCTAGTCAGATGGTCTTGACATAGAAGCTGTTTTTCAGTCTCGGTCCCAGCTTTGATGCACCTGTACTGACCTCGTCTTTATGCCCAGGTGATTGCCACTATTCCTTTCCTAAAAACAATAAACATCTTGTGATTTTTCCATCAACAGATCCAGGAGACAAACGTCAAGAATGGATGGAGGAACTCATAGCAAGTCTGAAAGGTTAGAGTTCAATGTCATTGTACAAAACACTGATCTGCAAAAATGGGTTGCAAACTTATAGCATAAGATGAAAGGTGTTTTGTACAGTAAAGCTGATATTGTAATTTGATACCCTACTTTACAGTGTAAAACATGTATTTTCCCATTGAAAAAGACATCATCACATAGCCTAACCCTATAAAATAACCTATTTTCCTATCTACAGACCAATTCTAAAACGAAGTTCAGACATGACAAAATCTCCCATGACAAAATCTGAGCAGCTCCTAAGAATAGATGACCATGACTTTACCATGAGACCAGCATTTGGAGGTAAGACTTTACAGGAGTCATATAATGTGTATATTTCTACCTAGTGAAATCATCAGGTTTAGTATGTGAAAAACATGCTCCACATAAGATTTGAAAGTACCCTTCATCAATGTACGTGCTGTGCATCAACAGTGATGCACAAATTACTTTGATGACAATGTACAACGTTTATTCGCTCCTTTTAGTTATGGTTGTAGTTGCTTTTTTGTTGATGCTTAAAGCACCAATACTAACTATTTTTTCCCTTTAAACGGGGTCGTCCAATCTATCCAATGGTCTTATCAGCTCAGCCCTCCAGAAGCCCTAATGACACCAGAAACATGACAAGCTGTACATTGGCATGCTAGTACACTTTCTTTTAACAGGGATGTTGACAGAGGGTTTGTGGTTTTATGGTCAACGTACAGGGATTTGCTGTTGTGGGATTAAAGGCCCTGCATGTGGGATCTATTGTATTAGTGAGAGGCTTTATGGGTTCTCATGTTAAGGTAACATGTTCTTTTTGTGTTACAGTATTTACACGTTGGGAATCCATAATACCTTGAGGATGGCCACCTTAGGTCAAACAGAGATATAATAATGATCTAGGCCAAATGCCAAAATGTGTTTCAGAGTGTCCACACAAGCCCATGGAAAAAGCAACATGTGGGTTGCTGAAAATGAATGTCATATTTGTGACCAGAACAAGGGCCAAATATTTCAATTCATGTGTTTTATGAATACATACAAATAAACAATAACAGACTGTAAGAGTAATCTGAGTGATAAAAACATCACACTATGAATGATCCCTCTGGCCTCCTTTAAAATGTCTACTAATGCCACGCCAGCTTTCCAAATCTGTCTGTAAGAAGAAGGAAAAAAGAGATCTCAATAGCATCCAGATGTTTGTCGTTGCAACAACTTGATCCATTCTGACCTAATTGTATTCCTGTATTACGGCGGATGATGGCGAGTAAAGGCTAAAATAGGTCAAAAATAGTATCCAGCCCGTCATGACATAAGCAAATCCAGCCTATTAATAGGCCTACACTGTATTTGAATGAAACTACTTTATACTACACACAGCATAGTCACAATACACTCAGTGGCCAGTTTATTAGGTATACCCATCTAGTACCGGGTCAGACCCCCCTTTGCCTCCAGAAAAGCCTGAATTCTTTGGGGCATGGAAACGTTGCTCAGTTGGTATCAAGGGACCTAACATGTGCCAGGAAAACATTCCCCACATCATTACACCACCAGCCTGTATCGTTGACACCAGGCAGGAAGGGGGCATTAACTCATGCTGCTTACTCCAAATCCTG